>NC_142512.1:47804393-48107424 GCF_057876585.1 Rhinolophus sinicus
GCTTTTAATTTTCTTACTCTCCTTTAGGTGACGAAGGGGATAACTTCTATGTGATTGATCAAGGAGAGATGGATGTAAGTTTTAACAGGAGCAAAAATATGTTGACAATTTTAAGTCCATGTATTGATATTTACTGCTTCTAAGAGTTTCTGAAGGGCTAGTACAGCCCTTGTATGTCAAATTCTATCAGTACGCTGTGAAAAATATTTTAATGACAAAGTTTTTAAAGGTAATTTCTTTAGCTTGACATGCAGTTCAGAACTTTTGCATGCATGCTGTTGAGTAAGATGGATGTAAGGGGGAGTCTGGAGCCAGTCGTCAGCTCTGAGACTTGGTACAAGTTTCTTGATTCTATAGGTTTGGTTAACAGATGAAATGGGGATAATAACAGTGTTGCTCCCCGGATTACTGGACTGGTCAGTGCCTCATGCAAGTAAACTGCTTATTAGCGCGGGAGTGTTCAGCCCAGCACTTTTACATGTATGGTTGTCATCCGTGCTTAGCTCACCATCTTGCTGTGATCGTCCCCACACAGTACCTTTGTCTTACCAGGTAATTAAACCAGGGAAATCACAGACACTCTGAACTTACTGAACTCATTGTCAGAAGTCAACTATTTTGCTCTGCTGTGTACTGAAAACATAATATATTCTATTTTAAAACAAAGTTCAGGTTTCTGACTCCTGAAGGAGGTTTGCAGGGTTTTAATACTGAGGTGTTTGTGTATGTAGACAAAACAGTTCTTTGTCATTTGCACTTTAGGTCTATGTCAACAATGAATGGGCGACCAGTGTTGGGGAAGGAGGGAGTTTTGGAGAACTTGCTTTGATTTATGGAACACCTAGAGCGGCCACTGTCAAAGCCAAGACAAATGTGAAGTTGTGGGGCATTGACCGAGACAGCTATAGAAGAATCCTCATGGTAAGACACCAAGGTTTCGGGGGTGTGATGTAGAAGTCCCGCTAAGATTATAACTAATGTTTACAGTGAATAATTGAATGATAACACCAAATGAAAATGAAAATGAATGCTTTGCATTGAGCCCAATTTAGCATCCTTTATTGTACCATTTGAAACAGTGATCTTTTAGAACAAAAGTTGGGCTAGAAGTAACATGGGAAACAAATGTGTATATGGAATGGTCAGCTCATGTTTGGAACTCTCCATTTGCCGATAGATGCATCTTCACTGACTGAATCTTTCCGCATCACAGATAGTCTGTAGATGCTGCTGCTAAGCGCATGAAATGATGTAAGGCCATTCGTAAGTTACCAGCTTCCCTAACAGGAAGTGGGTTATCAGTAATGCAAATGTCACGTCCCCTCTCTCCAAACGAATAAATAAAATAATTAAACCACTGGAACTCTCTGCTGATACAGTCAGACTTTTTGAGAACTTGGTGACAAATTTTAGAGCAGCTTTGGGTGTTTAAGTCCCAGCTAATGACATTTGTCATCTTGAATGGTTTTCTAAATTTGTACACTGCTTGTTTGGCTATTTGACAATATGCAGTTGGATGCACTTTGAAAATTTTCTGTATTTGGGGGATGAATGGAGATACGTACACATATATACATACTTATAAGTATATAAGTACATAAATTGCCAAGGCAATTTACTGTGTAAGGAATGTTTATTATAGAGGTGTGTTTCTCCCTTTTCCTCCCAGATATATTTAACAAACTTTGCAGATAAGACAACTTGGTTAAGTTTGGGGATGTGGCACTTTTTTGGGGGTGGGGGTGTGGGCTATAAGTGGTAACAGTTTTATTTCCTTACTTCCCATGGAAGATTGGGGCTGTGAGGAAGGAGCCTGGGCTGGAAATATATTTAGCTATAGTGACATACATGTATATTACTTGGTGGTTTTTTTGGAGAACTTAATCATTTGCTTTTTTGGCCTTTCACTAATTGGTAGTACTCGGAACTATCTTTGGCCATACATCTGACGTTCCTTTTAGGAGCAAGTGATTAAGAGCTTTTCATTGAGCTAAACAGAGGGCCTTTCCCTCTTCAACATGAAGAAAAATACTCGTGTATTAAGAAGCAGCAGCAGCAGCAGCAGCAAACTGTGACTTCTCTTTTTTTAATTTACTTGAAACTTTATTATTCCACAGCATTATATGATAGTTACATATTTTCACATGACGTTTGTTACTTTTTTTATTTATAGGGAAGCACTCTGAGAAAGCGGAAGATGTATGAGGAGTTTCTTAGTAAAGTTTCCATTTTAGGTGAGTTTTGGAAGATTGCATGGAGAATTATTAAGTTGAAGTGTTAGCGATATTTAAGCAGAACCTGTTGTATTTCTAGTTATCAGTTCTGTTTTTGCTAATAGTAATGCAAACACATGGAGTACAGAGTTGAAGTTGGACTAAGAAGTAATTTTGAAGTGTGTTTAATTTGCTACTATGTCACTAACCTCTTAATTAGAAATGATTGGACCAGGGAAAAGCCTTCTGGAATTACATGCTCCTCATTTCTCCTGGAGAGACAAAAAGGCTAAAAGTGTTCCCCTTAGGACAGTGGACTTCCACAGGTATTCATTCCTCCTGGGGCTTCTGTCTCTGTTGCTCCATCAGTGAGTTTATTGGCTGAGGAAAGTGAGTATTTCCAAGAATGCATTTCCTCTGTAGAAAGACTAGGTGTCATTTATTGGCTTTCTCTGAAAAACTGCTAGAAGTTTTGTTGAGATTTTGGAGGTAAATGTATTTTTACAACCTGTTCTTCATTGAGATGAGAGATGGTGATTTTTATAAGGTAAAATGCCTTCTGCCATTGTTTTGTTACAGTGAATTGATTCCCTACCCCCCCTTTTTTGTCCTTCCTTTGAAATGGTTACATTTTCTTAGTGTCTTGGGTGCTAGTTTGGCCTTTGGGAACTAAAGTTATTTTCTAATTCTTGTTGGTTTCATAAATTAATTCAACTGAGGATTTAAATAGATAATTTCTGTGAACCTCTGGAATAATATGGGTGATGACACTATTACTTTTGGCTCCTGTAATTACAGGTTCGATTTGCATTGATGTCAGTCTTTAGGAATACTTAATGATTACATTTTTAAATCTCTTTACCATTGGGTGCAGTTAGTATAAATTAACTTGGTCACTGGGGATGCTGAAGTAAAGATCTAAGGGTTATCTGTAAGTAATAGGGGGATCTTGCTGAGACTAGAGGTAATTGAAGACAGGTGCCATGTTTAATCTGAGACACGACTAGAGTATTGAATAGGCATGGCTATTTGGTTGAGTCTCTTTCTACTTTTTGCTTGGAAATTTTTAGCAATACCAAATAATGCAGAGGAATTCTTTTGATTCTTGCTTTTCAGAGTCTCTGGACAAGTGGGAACGTCTGACGGTAGCTGATGCCTTGGAACCGGTCCAGTTTGAAGATGGGCAGAAGATTGTGGTGCAAGGAGAGCCAGGGGACGAGTTCTTCATTATTTTAGAGGTAAGGAACTCTGCACTTGATACGTTAAGAAGTTGTACGCTCTATGAGAGAAAAAAGGGGTTACCTCTGATTCACACCTTAGATTTAAAAAATGTCTGACAGTTTTATTTAAAAATTGCGTTTCACTTTGAAATGCTGTTGTTTGGTTTCCCTTCAGATCACCACATTTTAAATGAGTTGGAATCAGAATTGTGGAAGGGTTGGGTTTTCATAAAGTAATAGCCAGATTCTGACCCACTCAAAATTAATCCTCATGCAAACTAAGCAAACCATTTAGCATAGCAAACTGATAATTCTGCACCATCTTTCTTAAAATCATGTTTGGGCTATTTGGCACCCAAGGATCAAAGGCCAGTATTCAAATTCTAAAAGTTACTATGTTTCATATTTTCACAATCCATGGAAATATATAGCAGATGCTTTTGACGGCCCAGTTAGATCCAAAACAATTTTCTATGAATGTGGCTCAGTAGATGGTAATGTGTTTTATTTAACCTGAGGTTGAGGGACTGTCTGTAAAGAGCCCAATGGGAAGTATTTTAGGCTTTGTGAGCCTGAGGTTTCTGTTGTGAAGACTCACCTTTGTTGTCATAGTGCAAAAGCAGCTGTAGACACTATGTAAATGAATTGGGCTTGGTGTTCCTGCAAAATTTACGTTTAAAAACAGGTGTCAGGTATCAGGCTTGGGATCTGTGCTCCCAGCTGCAGTCACTAACCTGAGTCTGAACTCTTCAAGTACCTTTGCCTGATGAGATGGCCCCTCGCAGGGGCTGCTGGGTAAATAGGAATCAAAGCTCATGCAGTGACTCTTAAGTCAGCTTTTAGATGAACACAGAATTTGAAATAACCACAGAATCCTTTTTTGTTTTTGGCAAAGCCGTTAAAATTGCTTAGGATATTTAAAATGACACCCTGGATTTCAAAGTATTTGTTTTGCTTTTTGGTGATTTTATTATAGGGCTCAGCTGCTGTGCTGCAACGTAGGTCAGAAAACGAAGAGTTTGTTGAAGTGGGAAGATTGGGGCCTTCTGATTATTTTGGTACGTAGATTTCCTCACAGTACATACATAGTTTCTTTAAGTCACCTTTCAGTGTGATACCATCTTTCATAATTTGTCTTTTCTTCTCCTGAATGTAATTTTTTAATTGTGGTCTTTTTTGCCTCTCAGAGAAGTGGTATGAGATTTTGACCTTAACTCGGGTACTAATTAAGTTATCGATTGTCTCATACCCATCAGTTTTGTTAAAGTGCAGACGTGGTGTGGCCTGTACTCAGTCATTGGGAGAAACACATACTTGTTTTCTCACTTTCTCAGAAGTGCGCCTCGAAGGAAATGTTCCCCATAGAAGTTAGCCGCCTCTTATCCTTCTTGTTTTCCCCCTCCAGGTGAAATAGCACTGCTGATGAATCGTCCTCGTGCTGCCACGGTGGTGGCTCGTGGCCCTTTGAAGTGCGTTAAGCTGGACCGACCTAGATTTGAACGTGTCCTTGGCCCATGCTCAGATATCCTCAAACGAAACATCCAGCAGTACAACAGTTTTGTGTCACTGTCCGTCTGAAATCTGCCTCCTGTGCCTCCCTTTTCCTCTCCCCGCAGCCCATGCTTCACTCTCGCAGATGCTTTGTTTCCCCTATTTGCAGCGCCACGTGGCCACTGGCATCGCAGCTTCTTGTCTGTTTATATTAAAAGTTGCTTTTATTGCACCGTTTTTAATTTGGAGCATTAACTGAATGCTCACACACAGTGAAATAAATAGAAGGAGTTTTACGGAGACTTTGCTGTTATGCTTCTCTTTGTGCAGTTAGTACTCAGCGTGGGCAGTCCTGCCACGCCTTCTGGGGCGGGCAGACCCCTGCACCAGATGAATTACCAGAGTAACGATGTAACAGTGCAAGATTTTTTTTTAAGTGATGTAATTTTCTAGTTATAAGCATATTTTAGACTGGCCATATATGCTGTGTTTCTTTATAGAATAAATGATTTCTCATTAAGCTCTAAGAATTAGGAAAAATGGATATAAAAGAGTCTTAGAAAGATATCTGCCTGTATTTAAACTAGATTAAGGGTGGGAAAATGCCCATTTTTGCTAATTATCAGATAGATATGATCTGTTCCATTTTTTTTGTTTTTTGTTTCTTTTTAACCAGAATTTTTGTTTGTCAGGCTAATTTGCCTGGTATCGTTTGATGTTTTTTTTCTCTAGTTCTGAAATATGTTTAGGTGTGGCTAGCCACACCTGCCTTTTGAGTTTGAAACTAAATCATAGGCTGCATATATTGGGTTATGATTTAACTACATCTGCCTCAGCTCACAGATCCTGATTAGACCTTTATCCAGCTCAGCTCGTGCCAAATGATCATCAGATGCTGAATTGAGAATAAGAATTTGAGGTCTCCATTCGCGGTTCTTAGAGCTTTTGGTTGATATACATCTTTCAGTTGACTCCAGGATAATCTTCTGTGCTCATTAAATGCTGATTCCAGAAGATTGGATTTGATGAGAATAGATAGAATAGATGGAACAAATGTCCTATGGAGGTGATGTTACAAAAGGGATAAATAAAGGCCAGGTGGACAGGGTGCAGTGTTGGGAACTTTGCCCCACTCACTTCACTGGGGCAAGAGATTTGGGGAGATGTTTTTTACTTTGGTTTGACCTTTTCCCTCCTTTTTACATCTGCTAGAATTTATGGGGGGGTTGGGGTGGGGTCGGATGTGTCTGTGTTGTTTCAAATTGGTCTAAAAGGCCATCCTGCTGAACAGTTCTGCTTTCCTATTTAGCATTTATTTCTCTGACAAACTTTTTTTTTTTTTTTTAAGAAAACTTGTGTTTTGAGTCTTAACTGTATTTCAGTATTTTCCAGCCTTATCAACTTTATGTTACATTTTTCCATGTGCACCAATGGTACCTAACGGTTCATTTTTATTGTTGTTTTTTAAAACAAAGTTTCACAGTTCCACAACTTAGGCACTTTTGTTTTCATTGTGATTTATATATAATGTAGGGTTATGTTTGGGAGTGATTGCAAGCATTTTTCCATCTGTATGCAACTGACTCTGATTATTAATCTCCTCTTCTACCCTTTCCCAGGTAATTTAAATTGATCATGGTAGATTTTTTTTTTTCATAGATTTGAACAATTTTTAGGTTGTTACTAAGTTTGGAGTATAAATCTGGGAAAGACGTTTTACATTCTAGTGTGGGATAGAAAGCTACCCTATTACAAATTTTTTATTTTCCCAAATAATCTATATTAAATGAGGGTTTTCTGATCTATACTTTGTGTTTAGCTACCTTTTTATATTTAAAAAATTAAAAATAAAAATTGTTATTAGCGTAAAGCTTGATTTGATCTTTGTTTAAATGCCAAAACTGTACTTCAGTGAATTATCTAGAATGCCATAAATTTGCACAGTTTCATACATGTATAATCATGTTCATGTATATTTAGATACATGTAATGCTTTTGAAATGAGTTTTGCTCTTAAATAATTTGGCTTGCTGTTTACTCCCCTTTGTAGTTTTTAATCTAAGAAATTTTGAGTCTAAATTTAAAAATGATCACATCTAAAGCTTTATCTTTGTGCAATCTGAATATATGTGAGAAATCATGATTGGCTTAATTTGTCTTAGTTAATATTCAGGGCTTTAGAAGTTGTGATTTCTGGGTGTGGTAAGTGATTCTCTGCGGTCTACTGCTCTAGAAAGTAGAGATGGCCAAAGGACCATTTTGTTTGTATTATGTCCTGGTTACTAGTCTGATTATACCGTGTGTGCTAATATACTCTATTCTTTTTGTTATAGATTGTCTTAATAGTAGGTCAAGTAATAAAAAAGATGAAATAATTTAAATTCTTAAATGAATCAGTTTTTCTTCCCTTTCTCTTTTTCTTCTCCCCCTCCCCCAGAATCTCCTAATCTGGTGGGCAAGAATGAAAATCAAGCCAGTTATGGGATTGGTGTTTTGAAAAGAGTCATGTGTTTGTTTTCAATGGTTTCCAAGTCAGTTTGTCAAAGAATGCATCTTGCTTAAAAGGATAATGGAGATACAGCAGATCTGTTTACCAAGTTATAGAAGGAAAAGATTAAATCAGAAGCTGAAGATTTCCTTTTTATTGAAGACAGATTGGTTGTCTGGCCTTGGAACTTTCCCAGACTTAATGGGGAAACATTTCTGAATCAGTAAACTTTTTGGTTTAAATTTGATATATTTACTTAGATATTTAGGTGTGCCTATATATTTTGCTTGTATAAAATGTTATTTCTGATATTATTCCTCAGATTTCAGAGAAGTGAGATGATTAAGTTATACTCATTAATATATTGGTATTAATTTCTTGACATCCAGTGAAGTTGGAGGTACGTTATATTCTAGAACATCCTTTAATTTGTATTGCTTTGTAACACATGCACCGTGTTAATGATTTAGTAATCCATTCCCTCAACTCACTGGAGTGGGAACCATTAGAGTTACAACAGAATATAACAAGAAAATTTTCCTAGGTGGATTGTACTGGTTACAGTTTAATCCTCCCTCTAATACATTGGCTCATATAGAATTGTTTTTTAATGACTTACAAGTAAATATTGACGGTTCAAAATTGAAGTAGCATGATGTCAGTTTTCTTAATCCTGTGTTTTCTCCAAGTACAAATTAATAACTGAACCCTTTTTTATTTTCATGAGGCCCTGGCAGTGTATTTCTTTCTAGATTGGTAAAACAACCTTGCGAAGCATTTAATACGTTTCCCCAAGATAGCTATCACAATAGGAGATAGGGGAATTGAAAAGGGGAATCTTGAATCTCTCTTCTTACCCTAGGTGACTTTCATATAGAAATCAGTATTTGTGTACATACAAAAAGCTAGAACTTGTCTATTGACCTAAGTTCAGAGCTATGACTTCATCCTGATTCCACTTGTATTCTGCTGTGAGTCAACCAAAACCACTAACGAGAGTAGTATTTTCATTTTGTGTAAGTTCTGCCAATGTACCTTGAGTAGCTTTGTGATATTAAAAGTCACCACTAGATGGAGAGCTTTTTTCTCATCTTTGTTGATCTGAAAATGAATTACAGTTGAGTCTCATTGTTCACGGATACTGTATTTGCGAATTTGCCCCCTTGCTAAAATTTATTTGTAACCCCAAAGTCAGTCCTCGCAGGCCTTTCACAGTCATTCCCGGACAGGAGAGGAATGGTGATGGATTTGGGTCTCGGGAGCTGCGTGTGCCAGCTCAGGTCAGACAAGGCGGCGCTCTGCCTTTTGTCTCAGCTCACACTGTAATCAGATGTCCTTTTCACCATCTATTTAGGGCCACTGTTTCAGAGTTGTGTGTGCTCTGTTGATGGTTTCGCTATTTGAAACGGCCCCCAAGTGTCGTGCTGAAGTGCTGGCCAGCGTTCTAAGGGCAAGAAGGCTGTGACGCGCCTTTTGGAGAAAATATGTGTATTAAACAAGCTTCTTTCAGGCAAGACTTACGGTGCTGTTGGCCACGAGTTCTGTGTCAATGAATCAGCAGTATATATTAAACAAGGTGCCTTCAACACATCTTAACACACATAAGACAAGATTATATATTGGTTGGTTGACAGAATGTAAGCAGCGGCTCCCAGGCACCTAAACCCTGTATTTCCTCGAGGAGCAAATGGTTCGGTATCCACTAATTGAGTGTGGTGATTTGATAGACCGTAAAACTACCATGGAAAAGAGAATCAACTATTTTTTATAGTCTTCAAACTCCTGACTTTCGGGAAGGCTCTGATGAATTCCTTCGAACCCCTGTCTCCACCAGGTCACGTGCGCTAGAATTCCTTTCCAGTTTTTAGTTTGCTGTCAGTAGTAACATGAACATTTTTTACATAGAGACAGGAAAGTCTTTATGTCAAGGGAAGTTGAACAATGGTTCAAAATGAACTTGCTAATTTTTAGAGTCTTGCTTTCTGCTGTTTTCGACAATAGTCTTAATTTTGTTAGTGAAAAAAATAATGGAATGCTTAAGGTAAGTGAATAATTAGGTATCTAGGTACTGTACGTATTATGGTCAGACTCAATTCTATTTCTCTTAGTTTGTAAAGTACACCAAAACTTGGATGATAGGCCATTGGAAAGCCAGTCTGTTGTCATCGAAAAGGCTCAGTCTGAGATGGAGCTGTCGCTTACCTTTCTGATGCTCTGTGATTTGGAAGTCCCAGACACTGTGCTAGTCTGTGAATGTCTTGGGCTGACTATTTTCCTCTCTTCTGTGTGTGATTACCCGGTCCCCCCTGCAAAGGGAAATACTGGCTGGAAGTAGCAGAAACAGTTCACGAAGGGGAAGCCTGAGCTGCAGTAGTGTCACCTCAGGACTGGGTGTCTCTGCGATTAAGGTTCCTCTCTTAAAGGGTCGCTTTTGTTTTTTTAAGCAAACAAAGATAACTTCAAATGTACTGTTGGGTGTCAGTGTTACAGCGGAAAGAACACTTTGGAATACGTTTAAGTCATTAAGTTGGGTGTTTTTCGTTCATCAGCATTCTCTTCTGTGTACATCGGAGTAGGGGATTCTGTCTGTCTGGGAGCGTTGGAAACCTGTGTGTTGGTTCTCACATGTGGTGAGAGCTCCGTGAAAGGTAGTGATGTCATGGAGACATAGGGTTCACGGGCAGTGTACCAGTGATGTGGGGTGCCAGGGTGGGTCAGAAACACCCGTTTGTCTTGTCAGGGCTGCCTTCAGACAGACACACTGCGGAAGTCGGGTGACAGATACAGTTCTTGACCTTGTACCCTCTAGTGACAGCTTCTTTCTACCCCCTCACACTTTGAGCCTCTGGCCTGTATGAGAAAAGTTGATCTAATAAAATCAGGAATTTTTACTTGTCGACTGATTACTCTATAGAATGAATCCTTTCCTGTCATTTGTGTTTTCAGTCATGAGTTGTGGAATAAGAAACAAAGCCGCCTATTGAGTTTCCAGTGTCAGCAAGTCAGTAGGGAAAAGGTTGGGGAGACAGCGAGTCCCCGATACATCCATTAGTGAGGGAAAGTAAACTTGATGTGGTTCTTTTTGAGCAAGCAGCTGGGGGGAAGGGGCATCTAGAGTGCCGGACTTCCAGGTGGCCCCCTGCTCCTCTTGGGGGCAGGTGGGGGACAGCTCCTGGACCTACGGGAAAGGACTGTGGTTGGCGAGCTGTGCGAGGCCCTGGCTTTTCCCCTCCCTTAGTCCAGGCCCGTTCCTGCGAGGCCCATTCCTGTCCTGTCCCACCTTCAAGACCACCCTTGTTTCCCTTCATTAAAACTCCTTGTACCTGGATGCTAATTTTGACATATTTCATGTTATTTCAGTTGGTATTTAGATACTCTTCAGATTGGAACACCCCTTTTCTGGATATTCTGAGCAAATCCCTAAGTTATTTTTACCTCCTTTAATAACGTCTCTTAGAAAGTAACTTTAGGGGACTGGTCTGTAGTGATTATTGTCTTCAGATTGGGCCTCAGTGCCTGGAATATGAGTAGAAAGTGTGAAGTCTGCTTTGCCCAACTTGGAGAATTACCAGTTTTAGACTTTCTTGTCTGTTTGTGATAACGTCAGATGTTTTATCTGGATTGGGAATTATCCTTGTAGATACAATAAGGACCTGGAGGTCAGGTAGGTGTCCACCTGATGTCCTTTTATTTGTAACAGTTAATATTCTCGGGAACAAGGCTTCCAAACCTTTCAAGCCTGACCGGTATCCCAATTTCCCACAGGGCTCAGGAGATGGTCTGTGCCCTTGGTGAAGCAGTACTTTCTGGGCAAGAGGGAGCCATGGCAGCTCACTGGAGAAGCAGTGCACCAAGGAAGAAAGTTCGTGGATCCCACTTTGGCTCTTTCAGTGTTATCCCAATGCCCTCCCTGATTCCTGAGCTCACAAGCCAGGACCTCCAGCAGTGACAGGCACGTCCGGAAGCATTGGTCCCCACTCAAGTGTCCACACTGCCGGCTCCAGGTGTAATTTCTGAAGTTGGCCTCGTCCTGCCCCTAACTTGTCCAGTTAGCCTGGCCAGAGTCGGGGGCTGACTGTCCTGCTGGGCCATTGGCTACAACACTCTGCTCCCCGTGGGCCTCTATGCACCCCTCTACTGTCCTTAGGATGATTTGGAGTCTCCGATCCAGGGCAAGGAGGTGGGGCTCTGTGAGGATGGGGGTGAGCTGGTCCTCGAGCAGTGACTCCCTCATCATGTCGCTGAGTCTGTAGTCAGCGTGGGCCAGCAGCTGCAGGTGCAAAAGTGTTTTCTTTTTTATCCTGGAAGGACAAAGTCATAGGAACCCAGTAAGTAAATGTAAAGAAAATAACTTGCCTGAACTCCTTTCCCCACGAGAAGCTGTTATAGCTGTTGTTCTGGGAGCCTCTTTCCCCAGTGTCTTCCCAGCACATTTGAATGAAAACCAGGTAAAAAAGGAATGATTAAAAGATGACCCAATATTCTGCAGTCCTTCCCCGGTTGCCTTTGGGTCAAAGGCCTCCCGAGCCATCGATAGTGTTGATAATTGTAATGTCATAAAGTGATGCTGGACCATATGCATCTTACGTGGCCGAGGGAATCAAAACGGAAGTAATGACTTTTCAAGGAGAGTTAAAGCTACAAGAGAAGTTTCTCGTAGGTGAAACGATGAAGTTCGCCATCTGAAAAGCCCTAGGTACTGCTAGTCTCCAAGTGTGTCAGATTCCCAAATCAGAGGGATGAAATTGGGGTGGGACCCATCTTGACTTTGAAGATTTTGATTATTTTGGTGCAGAAATTGGACTTGGACTCAGATGTAAGCAGTTTCATTTTCTGACTTTTGTCAGACAACTGCTGCCTATCCTACCCAGGAGGAGAGGAAAGGGAGGCAACGAGGGAAGCTCGTCGATTACCCAACCAAGAGGTGGGTAAAGAAAATTCAGGCTCTGTTCTGAGTGTTCCAGCTGAAAACGCATGCGATGGTTTGGTTAGGTGCGACACGTACTCCTAACCAGCTCTGGATATTGTCTCTGGGCAGCTGGGCAATTTCACAAGCTTGGCTGAGACCAGGGAGGTACGGAAGTAGATTTGAAATTCTAGAGAAATGGTAGCCAGGCAAAGGTCTCAGTACTTCTTTCAATCTGACATGGGTTTATGGAACTTTAAACAGGATTTGATGTACTCATAGATGGTGAGCACGTAGTAATATTTATAAGCTTATATGAGCGCTGGGCGAAGCAGAGGTCTGATGAGGCACTTCAAAGACAGGCTCTGCCAAAGGGGGTGGTTATTATCCGAGCGGGCTAAAGATTAAAGTTGGTGATTGAAAGGTTTAAAAAAAAGTAGATCCTAATTCATCCCATGCTGAAAGATGAAAGAATCTGAGAAGTCGTTGGGGGAAAATTCTGTGGTTGGTACTTCTGTCATTCTGTCCACCCATATCTTAAGACCAATGAAAACTGATTCAGTCTGTCAGAGCTTGGTTGCAAGCAGGATGACGTGTCACAGTTGTGACCTGCCCTTGAACTGCAAGCTTACCTGCAGCACTGGGAGAGTGGAGAGAGGATGGACATTTCGTCATGGGAGTGTCGTCCAAACCTAGGAGGAGAAGCATGCTTTCACCGGTGGCAAGCAGCGTTGCCTCCTCAGTGTTTTCTTTCTCTCTCCTGTACCTCAGCCCTTTTTTGAAAGACAGCTTGGGGTGAAATACCAGGGATCATGGCAGCTGCTTCTCCAGCCCCTCCACCAGCTCACAAAAAGCCTCTGTCCAAAGATGTTAAAACCAAGCAATCATTCATCCATTCATTTGTTCAACTGCAGGGGGTGAACAACACAGGATGAGCCATGTGTGCCCTGCCCCCAGGAGTGAACCCTCCAGTGAAACAGTTGTGGAAAACTCCCGTGTATTTTACTGGTGCTTTTGTGGTAGAGGAGAATCAAGGGGTGCTTAGCGAAGATCAACAGAGAAAAGGAACGACACAAGTAGGGTGAGGAGACTGGGAACGTGACAACAGAGCCCTCATTCTCGGGCTCTGCTTTCCCCTGAGCAGCTGTACAGGGGGTCCAGCTGGGCTAGGGCTGTGTTGGCACACTTACCCTCTGGCGTTATCCAGGTGAATCAGGAACCCATCATCCCCAAATTTGGTGAACATCTCATAATGGTGACGGTCCATATTTCCTGGAAAGGAGGGGGAGGCATTGGAGCTGGGGCCCAAGGCCAGAGGGCAGGTGCTCCCGACCTCGGTGTTCTCTCCAGGGGATAGAGGCCTGTTAGCAGTTCAGACACATGTCTGAACCCCGGGCCACAAGTCATCTCCCAGGGTTATTAGGGAAGCTGCCGAGGGAGAAGGAAGCTAGACAAGCAAAGTCTACTGTGGACTGTGTTCAAATCTAAGCTTTCACCACCCGTGCTCCTCAACTGAGGCCCCTTACGGTGAGGAGACGCAGCCTAACTGCCCAGAGGGCCTGCGAGTGAGCTGGGGCGGGTGCTAGGACTTAGATCTGAGCATGTGTGTGTTGGCCATCTTCATAACTATCGCCCGAGGCTTCCTGGGTCCCCGAGGGACTTGACGGTGGAGGAACAGCCCCTTCTGGAGGCCTTCCCACTGCTCCCCATTTCCTCGCTGCTTTCCACTTATTCGGTCAAGGGAACCGATCGCTTCCAAACGGAGGCCCGCTCAGGCCTGGCGCAGGGTCGTACGCCTGCCTGCTGAGTGATGTCGTCCCGGGAGTGGGGGAGCGTGTTAACTTCTGTCCTCTGGGCCTCCCGCCACCGCTGCTGTGGGCAGGGCAGGGTTATTCAGTCCTCATGGTCCAGCCTGCAACTGGGGCCCAACGTTACGGGGGTGGCAGCCGGCAGCAGAGCCCCTCCCGCCAGGAGCCCTGAGCGTGGGGCTTACCAATGAGGAAGTCGAAGACGGCCATGTCGATGATGTTGAGCAGCCGGTTGCTGCTGTTGTACGGGTACACCTGCCTCACCGTGTCACAGTAACGTGGATTGACCTCCCACCTGAGGGGGGGAAGACGTCCTGGGGCCGGAAAAGCCAACATGGCAAGGTGTTGGGGGCCCCCTCACACCTCCCCCGCCCCCCAAATACTGCCCTGGGCTGCTGGCCGCTCCTCGGCACACAGGAGGACCTGGGGAGGCCGGAGGTTGCACAGGGTGAGAAGGTTCTGGGTCCTTCCACACCTTTCCTGAGCATCTGCTCTGCTGGGTGCTGTCCTGATAGCTGGGATACCACCTGCCCGAGGAGGTGACCGGGCAACGGGAAAGGCTGGCTAGTGTCCCTCACCTGCTTCTCTGCAGCGCCTCTCACCGAGTCTCTCGGGCCCTGCTGTTCTCCTGAGCCATTCATAGTCCCTGACAAGCCATTCTGTTACTTCTCACTCACACATACTCCTCGCCTAGAATGCCCTCGTGTCCCTTTTTATCTGGTGGGTTCTTAGCCTTCATAAGTCCCTTAGGATCTGTCACATCCTGCAGAAATTCTGCCCGGGTTTATTTCTCTTCCCACCACGATTGGGGTGGCTGGATTGTGAACCTGTTTATTCAGTCAACTAACATGAACTGAGTACCTACTAAGCACCAGGGAGCATGCTAAGCCCTGGGGATACAACAGTGGGGCCCTTGGCATCACTGGGTTACTCAGGGGAACCAGGTGTCCCTCCTACGGGCTGCTCGTGGGCTTCTCTGTATCAGCAGGTGTTGCACTGTGTTTTCATAATCGGGCTATTTCTCTGACCACGCAGCTAGACCCTGGAGCTTCTTGAGGGGGGAGCCTGTGTCTCATTTCTGTATCCCTCAGTACCTAGTGTTGGGTCCACAGTAGGCTCTTCATAACTGAATAAATGAACTAAAGGGAGAGAACAGGCACAGGCCAGCTGGTCCCAGGATCAATGTGAGATGAGGCAAAGGGGGACGGAGGCAGATTTGGGGGTCCAAAAGCCAGGCTAGCCACAAGTCCTGGGTATAGGCATGTGGTCCCTCTTGGGCTGGACCATGGGACCGCGGCCATGGCCTTGTGGCTGGGGAGGCAACTCACTCCTCTTTTCCTGCCAGCGAGTAGGAGCGGATCCAGGGGTTGGGCACGGACAGCCTGGGGGCCAGGTTGAGAGACGGCAGGAATGCAGACAAGGAGCCCTCCAGCAGGTGTGGGTTGCCGCAGACCGCATATTCAGTTTTGCACATGTACGGGCACTTGGCAAAAAAGCACACATTGCTGGCTGGAGGGTCGGGGAGAGAAAAGAGGGGAGGTGAGAGAAGGGCTCAGAGGTGGACCATCTTCCTGCCCCAAGAAATCCACTAGGAAGGAAGGGAGACCCCGGACTCACAGCTTGGGGAAAGACAGAAGCAGAAGAAAACATTGCCTTTTCCAGATGTAGGGGCTCGTGGATGCTATCGAACTGAGCACCCCGAGTACCAATTTTCAAATGTCTCAGAGCAGAGAAAGGGTGGGACCCAGCCTCCCTGCATCCTATCCACCTGATGAGAGTGTCCTTTGTTTGAATGGATAACTAAAGATTTCCAGGGAGGCTGGCGGTAGAGTTAAGTGCCCACCCAGGCTAGTTAGCATCTCATGTATGATCCTTTTTCATCCCCAGTTCACCTTGTGTG
Source organism: Rhinolophus sinicus (assembly GCF_057876585.1). Classification (NCBI taxonomy): domain Eukaryota; kingdom Metazoa; phylum Chordata; class Mammalia; order Chiroptera; family Rhinolophidae; genus Rhinolophus; species Rhinolophus sinicus. The sequence continues at coordinate 47,820,420 of NC_142512.1, forward strand.
ATGATCAGGTGGGCCAGGTGGGAGTGTCTGATGGCAGCACACACCCATCCCCGGAGTGAAAGGTGCTACCGGCAGGAGGCCGTGTTGTAAGTGATCGTAAGTGGCCATGTTGGCCTGCCGCATTCTTAGACCCAAAATATTGCTTTGGCCTGTACTCTACCTGGAGAGACAAAGAAAACGCTCTGCAGGATTTCGTTCTTGGTGACCTCTAGGATCTCCTTGGTGACATTGACTAGCCTCCCCACTGTTGGTGGCACCCGTCGGAAGTCCAGAATCCTGAAAGAGAGGGAGCCCTGTTCAGATCTGAGGGCTGGTCAGGGAGTTCGATGGTCGCCCTCTAGAAATGGACTGGTGTTTCTGACCATACCCAGCTGCAGGGATCTCTGCAGTGCTGAGCTGACAGTACCCAGGGCAAACCTACATTGAAAGGGATGGGGAAGGGGTGGAACAGGAATCCTTATTCCATCAAGCCTCCTGGGAAAAACTTCCACCATCCAAGCTGTGTTCTAGGTCAGAGCTTCTCGTACTTCAATATGCATTCTCCCCATTTTCTAGATCTGGGCACTAGAGCAAAGGGCAGTGTCATGCCCAAGATGGCAGTGTGAGCCGCCTGGCAGGGTTGTGTCCTTTCTAAGTTATTTTCATTACCTTAAAAGTCTGCGTTTTTCAATCCATGGGGTTGGGTGGGATGCGTTGGGTTTGAAGGCATCACTGAGGTCCGTGAAGACAAAGAGCCAGAAAAGACATTCCAGGGAGCCCCCACCTGAGGTTCTGCCCAGCACCCCCTCTCGGGATTGGCCCTTGCAGTCAATGCTATGTCTGTGGGGCCACATCCTACCTGTCCAGATGGAAAGCTGCAATCTCAGCGTTGTGTCTCTGAAAGTCAATGAAGTAGAAAAAGTCCACGGGCGTCTCTTCATCTCGCTGCTGTCTGGAAAGAAGGAAGGAATCATGCCCTGGACTCAGACTGCACCTGGGAGCCTGAGACGACGGCTGAGAAGACAGCTGCGAAGCATGACCAGAGGGAAAGGAAAACGCGGGGTTAGGCTTTTAATGCACGATAGTTGATGGAATGACAAATCAAGAATGGCCCGTGAAGGCTAGGAGAAGACTTGCGCAGTAAAAGGAGCCAAGCTTCCTGCAAGCCATTGTCTTGTAGGTACCCCTCAGTGCTAAGTCTCCTACTGAGGCAGCTTTGGTGACTTGGCTGATTCTTTGAAAAACAAAACAAAAGCCCAGTAGTTGAGAGGAAAGAAATGCAGACATAAACAGAAGCACGGGCACTGGCTGGCAGAACCAGAGGAGCAAAGACACAGATACCAAAGATTAAGAGAGGTGGGGTGTAAGACAGGACTTTATAAAAGGAAGAGTGCCCTAGGGATGCAGTGGACATGACTGATGTTCGAAGGACAGAAAGTTCTGGATCTTGGTTGTGATCGGGAGAAATAAGCGCACCTCTGCCGGGTCATGAGAGTGGGCCCAGCCAGAGGCTGAGGGAGGCTGGTGTGGAGGATATTGATTTATGTACTTTAAGAATCTCTGATGGATTCCTGAAAAGCTGCAGCCTGCCTGAGTGGTGGACAGCTAGCTGTGTATGTTCCGAAAGGTCCCTTCCAGTCATTAATGACATCGTGGCTTCTGGCCTCGACGCTAATAAATAGGGAGGAACGACGATCTTGGAATGCACAATGGCTGCAAAAGCAGTTTACATGTAAAGAAACATAATGTTGTGGAAAGCGGTAAATAAATAAACAGCACGAGCCATGGAAACAGTGACGTGCACTTTGCCAAAAAACACTGATGAGTCCTGGAGACCAAATTGAGGGGCTGCCCAAGGCAGGGCTTCTGTTTTAAAAAGTGCAGCCACATTTAAAGTCCAGTCCAGGCCCGACCGGCTTCTCCATGCATCCTAATCTCGTTTTAAGTCCTGAATTCCATCCATAGAACATACAATCTCTCTGATGCCCTTTAGAATTTTCTAAACCATCATTTCCTCATTTTTGTATGCCATATGACAGAAGCGATTTTAAATTTGAAAATCATTTTAACTTTACGTCAGTGCTTCTCAAAAGTATGTCCTCATGGTACATGTTATATCTACTACCTTCAAAATATAACCTTTAATTGTGGTCATGATTTATATTATCCAAAGATAAATGTTCACTTTCCCTTTTAACAAGGGACAAGTGGTGTTTACTTTAAGTTCCTTATAGGAAAAAATGTATGATTTTTCAAGAAATACATTTTAAAAAGATACTATGTTTCTCTTTGAGCTAAATTTTATAGAAATACAGAATAAATTTTGTGTACAACACAAGAATAGCGAAAATGGCTTTTATGTCCTAATGCTGGGAAGTTTTGCATTATATCAGGAAGGAAACTGGTTAATTTGTACAATCTTTGTATTTTGTTTGTCACCCCAGAGGGGGTGACTGAGGCACCGATATCCGAAAGGCAGGTATTTGCTGTTGTTATGAATCAAATAGAAATTAATTTAAAAGTACAATTGCCTTCATAGTAGCCCTTTTCATTGTCTACTTTTTCAACCAAAACAAGTATTATGATTAGGTCAATTTCTATAAACTTTTTGAGGGTCCTAGTCCTGGAAAAACGTGGGAACCAATTATAGAGTGTGAATTTAGCAACCCAGCTGCCTGGGTTTGAATCCTGGCTCCACTGCCTGCAGCTCGGGGGTTGGGGTGAACTGGCTTCTCCAAGCCTCAGTGTTGTCATCTGTAAAGTGGCCATTTTAATAGCACCTCTTTGATAACCCAAAGACACCATCCTATAAAGCACGTAGCATAGATATTAGCAAAGACTTGATGAGGACTAGCTCTTACTATTTTTAATTATTATCACCCAAAACAGTTACATGCTGGGGCAGATTGCCTTAAAGAGAGTCTGCAAATGACTGGCTTGAAGATTTTAGACCACTTTTACTAATTTGGGGTCCAAACTCCCCCAGGGCTGCCACAGCTGGGCCTGGAGGTAAGGAAGGTGGTCACTTACCTCATGGGTTTGAACATGGCCTTGCCGAAGTCCGAGAACCTCAGAACCAGCTTGAGGTGGACCCCACTGGGTTTCACAACTGCGAGGGGGAGAAAGGCGACTTAACCATGAAACTCAGGGACGAGACCCTCAATAAACCCAGCCAATTTCTTCTCTTGTCTCTTATGTCACAAGACCCTACAGACTAGGGTTTGCTCTTCAAAGCTCGCGGGGTAAATTCTATCGTGTCAGGCCATGGAGAGTGTATCTAGGAGCTCAGGACAATACCTTTCCTGCTGTTAGGGGATGAGGGCAAACAATACAGGTTCTCCCAGGTAGACACTCACTGAAAATGCCAAAGAATGTTTCCCTAAGAACTGACCTCTTCCTCGTGGTGCTTCATTGGCACCCTTAGAGAATCCGATTATGCCATCTGTTAGTTTGCGTTATTAGACTAGTTTATCTCTATCTCTTCCTAATTAAGACAGTACACCTGGGCTGGGACAGGGCTGGGGGAACAAGGCACCTAAGGTATTCGAATGACCCTGACACTGAGTGCTGCCTCCTGACCTGCTGTATCCTGGGCACCTCACGTGCCACACCCTGTCCCTGCCCAGCCCTCTGAGGGTTGGGACAATGTAGGTCTCACTCACCTTTATGTTCTATAAAATGGCAAATGGCAGGTGTTAAAGAAAAGGGTAGCCCCGGGCCCTACAAACCTGTTTTTCAAACCTTTAACACGTTACAACACACATAGAACTTTCTGATGTGTATTTGGTATAGGGAGGTAAATGGATGAGACTACACATGGCTGAGATGACTGGCTTGGGGGCTTTGGTGTCCAGGCGTGACTTGGCCCCTCGAGAGCTGTGCAGTGTCCAGGCCCAACTGTATCCAATTCACAGTGCCCTTGAGAGGGAACCGTGCTGTATCTCACGCCTGTCTTTTTGGTTCTATTAATCATTGACCCTAGTGGGTCTCCACCTGGGCTGCATTAGAATTGTTTTTAATTAAAATGCTCATGCTCGGGCCTCATCCTATGCAACTGCATTGAAACCTCCTGGGGTGGGGGCCACGCCTCAGCACTTTGTAAAACTCCCCAGGTGACTCTGCTATGTTGCTGGGTAAAGAACCACTGTCCTGTACAATTGCTTCTTAAATCTGAGAATGTATTCCAATCCCTTGAGGATTGTGGTAAAATCCAGATTCTGGTTCAGAAAATCAGAGGGGACTGAGATTCTGCATTTCTAACGAGCTCCTTGATGACGCGATGATGCTGGTCCCTAGACCACACGCTGACCAGCAGGGTCCTGCATGAGACGAGAGCTCCTCTTAAGGGTCTTTCCTGTTGTGTGGGTGGCTGGGGAGACGTGTTGAGTTCTCAGAGGTCAGTTGGGCAGAGAGTCATGCTCCTTCAACTCCCAACCAGGACCCCCATGGAGTGGCCGGTGGGGCCTTCATGTTGTTGCCAGGTTCTGGGGTTGACAAAGGTGTGACAGTGGAGGGCTGGACGGGGGCAGGGCCAGGTCACTTACTCTGGGTGCAGTCGCATGCCCCGAGCAAGGCTTTCTCGTCCTGACTGTAATCTGTGAAGGAGAAGGGCAGTGAGAACGGTCAGCTGTGCTTCTCGGAGAGCCATCGACATGAGGGCTGTGACTCGGGTTCTGACACCGGAGGGGGTGACTGAGGCAGCCTGGGGCTCTTAGCCATTCAATAGGGGATGTCCCAGAGCCGGGTTGGCTGTAGTCTCCCACCCTGCTCTCTCCCAGGCCCCACATTTCTAGCCCTTCCATGGACACTCTAGCAGCACCTGGCTGGGAAACCGATGCTGGTTTGGTCTCTGCTAAGCACCTGCTATGTCACTTAGACTGTCATAGTGCTTGACAGCACAGACCTGGAGATAGCAGCCCATGTTTGAATCCCAGCCCTACCTCATTCCTTGGCCAGGGGGCTGAACCTTTCTAAGTCTCAGGGTTCCCATCAGTAAAATGGCAATGACCATGCCCACGTCCTGAGATAACTGCGTAGGAGAGAGTTGCAAGGTTGAAAAGAAGCCCTTGCTCAATAGTAGTGACCGCCTTTCTTTACATGGACAGAATAGCTCCTTAGCCTCCCTTAGTGGGTCGTGATAAGATTGTGGTTGTAAGATCTCTTTCAAAGAGAAAAGGTGGGTGTCTATGGGTTGTTTTTCTTCTTGTTTTTCTCTGTATCAGGAGTTAGAGTCAACCTTTAATATTGTATCTGGGGGGCCAGAGATGGTTTACTCAGCCTCTCGGGGAGACAGTCAGTCCATCCTGCATGGCGCTGTGAGCCTCACCAGCACTGATGGTGGGAAAGTGCCTCATGTCGTGGAGGAGTTTGCTGACGACAGGACTGGACCGGGGGTACAGCCCATGACGGTTGATGCCCAGGTGGAACTGGACCCAGCTGGCCTCCAGTTGGAGCTGCAGTGGGGCGTCCAGGGAAGTGAGGTTCAGCTGCTCTTTGTATATCTTGTGTCGCCTGAAAGAGCCGAAGGGTTTCATTATGTTTTTTAATTGGAGGAACAAGAATGCCAAGTCTTGCTGAAACACCTTGTCTGGACTCTCCATCCTCCAGTCTTTCATTCATTTAACAAGGACACTGAGCACCTAATATGTACCAGGCTTTATGTTGTACTAGCATACCATGAGGGCCAAACAGCCGCATGGCCCTTCCGTGCCCTCAGAGAGCTTAGAATCTAGTGAGCGAAACAGGCAGTTAACACAATAGCACACACAATACACAAATACCTACTACAAACTGTGACACATCCTGTGACGGAAAAGGGCAAATACCTAGTTAAGAGTAAAATCAGGGACCTCATATAATCTGAGATCCCAGGGAGTGATCCGGAGCCTGTGTGGGCACTTTCCCATTAGAAAGTCTATACCTTGTGTTTCTCAATATTTTCTGACCTAAGGAGTCAGGAGATAGGGCAGAGAAGGTAATCGGCGAGAATGAAAAGAATGGAGGTTGAGGGTCTGTAAGTAGAGCTGGAAGCTGAGTTAGATTAATCAACCCATCATAGAGGAAAAGAAGAATTAATGAGCCATTTACTGTTTGTTCTGCTCAGGACTCTTTTCTGCCAGGGTAAAAAGAAAAAAGTAAAAAGCAATGTCACTGTCATTCAGAGGTGTGGAGTCTCATTTGGGAGACAAGTTGTGTGTCCGCGAAATTATCAGAGCGAAAGAGAAGGCAGTTGTAAATCAACTGCTAGACGTGTGGTTTGGACTAAAACACCTTAACATTTGGGAGAAGGGAGAGATGATTAGATGATGAACCAGTCAGAGGAAGACCACAGGAGAAGAAAGTGGACTTCGGCTGGATTCAAGGGGGTGGTGTTTGGATTGAAGGAGAGACGTGGAGGGCGCGCCTGGATTTGGGACAATATGAGTCTGTGAGAGGCAGGCGAGGGACAGGTAATATCTGAGGATTAGAGAGGAAGGTTGAATCCATGGACGGTTGAAGAAAAAGATGGAGGCCTTCGGATCGGAAAGCAAGGGAAATTAGCACGAGGTCATCTGGCTACGTAAAGCTGATTGTGGGGAGTAGGTGGAACTGTGGGGTCAGGATTTGGCTGTTCTTTGCATCTCTATTTCATCCAAACTGTGCTGCCTCACCTCTGAGGTCTGTGATGGAGTGAATAACAAAACAAACATGGCCAGTCTTCTTTGAGTGTCACATTTTCTAATTGGTAAATAGTTTTTCAATTTGCCTTTATATTAAAGTAAATACAGACACGGTATGGGGAAGAAAGCAAAAATACATGATCGCGTTTTAAGATAAAACCCTACTTTTCAAAGAACATTTCACATGGTCACCTCAGACTATATACCTCCAAGATGCCAGACCCTCAGGAGTAGAGGCTGTTTTTGTTCTGCACTGCCCCCTAGTGGAAGAGTTTGGGAAGTGCTGGATACCAACTTGCCTCATTGAGTTCTGGCCCAAGGGGGAAGTGAACTGTCACTCACCTCACCCTTGTGTGAATAAAGTAAAATAACATGGCTGTCCTTCTGTCGTGCTAGAGACCCTGCTCACTCCACCATTTGTCGGGCGGGGCGGCCTGTGGGGTCTCTGCTCCCGCTCCCCACATAAGAACGCAGGATATGGTGAGGCCAAAAAGGAACACCCACGGAGCCATAGGTAGGGGAGTCATACCACTATGGTCTCACTGGAGGCTGGGCCCACCAGACGCGTGACCTGCCGTCCGCCTTTCCGCCAACCAACTGACCGACAACTCTCCTCCACTCTCCTTGACTCTCCTCTTCCGCTCTCTTCGGCTCTGCTCGGCTCCTTCGTAGCCGCAGCAGTTATACCAAGGGCCAATCGGCTAACCAGCCACAGCCGCCGGCCATCCACCAGCCGAGCCAGCACCCTTCCACGTGAGGCCGAGAGCATGTAAACTACTCTCTGGGGCTCTGACCCCACACCTTCTTTGAGGTTTTCTGTCCTGGGTGAAAGTCATTTGTCTTGAGGAAGAAGCACAGTTTTATAAACCGATGTGAAGGAATGGTTCTCTGGCAGCTTTTGGTCCTGGCCTTCTTGGTACCCATTCCAGGGCACCCCTACTTTTGGAGACCTTCACCTCATATCATATCAAACATATTAAAACCCACCCTGCCTTCAATTTTTTTTTGCGCTAATTTTTGAAAGTTTCTTTTTTTTTAATCATTTTGAATTCTGTTATGAGTAAAGCATCTAGTAATAGAACCGCATCAACATTGACTCATTGTTTTGTAAACATTTAATTCTATATTAATTCATTTTGATTTTGGAATTCTCATTTTTGAGCCAATACATTGTCTTCGTTCAGGTCTTGGAGTGTTTTAAAAGCTTCTGTGTATTCTAGGTACTGTGTCCACAGTTTAATGGATAAAGGACCCTGATCAGCTGTCTTAGTACGCTCAGGCTGCCTGAAAAAAAAATCACAGACTGAGTGGCTTAAACAACAGAAATTTATTTTCTCACAGTTCTGGAAGCTGGGAGTTCAAGATCAAGGTGCCGGCAGGTTTGGTTTCTCCTGTGGCTTCTCTCCTTGGCTTGTAGATGTCTCCTGTCTGTCTAGTTGTTTCTGTACATGGTCTTTTCTCTGTGTGAGTGCATCCCTGGGGCCCCTTTCTCTTCTTGTAAGGACACCAGTCCTATTGGCGTAGGGCCCCACCCTGTCACCTCATTTAATCTTAATTACCACCTTAAAGGCTCTATCTCCAAATGCTGTCACCATAGGAGTTAGGGCTTCAATATATCACTCTTGGGGGGGACACAATTCAGTCCTTAACACTTGTTCACCCACAATCTGCCGCTAATCACCAGTGAGGTCCACCCCAGAACTTTCATCTAACAGGTCAGGGAGTTAGGAGAGGGAGGTGGTGGGATTGAAAGGAAACTGTACACAGCTGGAACTTCCTCTCTGGGCACATTTCCTCCCATCTACACAATTTTGTTAGACTTGTCTCAGCCAGGCAGGCCTACATTCTTTCACTTTTTCCTGGATCCGCTTGTGTGGGCGCTAAGATAAGTATTTGCCAGCAGGATATGTGTATTAGTCTGCTCTGGCTGCCATGTAAAATACTACAGGCTTGGGGGCTTAAACAATAGACATTTATTTCTCACAGTTCTAGAGGCTGGAAGTCCAAGATCAATTCTTAATGGCTCACAGACGACCACCTTCTTACTACGTCCTTACATGGAAAGAGAGGAAACTCTGGTGTCTCGTCCTCTTCTTATAAAGATACTAATCCCATCATGGGGAACACACCTTCATGACCTTGTCTAAGTCTTATTACCTCCCAAGGACCCCACCTACAAATATAGCATCACATTGGAGGTTAGGGCTTTAACTTATGAATTTGGTGGAGGGAACAATCATTAAGTTCACAACAATATGGATTTTATTTCGCCACTCTAACATGCTACTACTTTCATCTGTAGAGAACACTTACTTAAGATGCAAAACATGACTTCAACAGAATTGATTTTTCTTATTTCAGAAATAGGTGAGGATATTTCTACCTAAAAAGGTGCTTTGGTATACAGTGAGCTTCTCTTCTCGGCCAGTTAAAAGAAAAAGTTTCTAGGGTTTTTATTGTTGCTGTTTGTTTGTTTTTAACAATGTGGCAGAGTACTTCTTTAGCCAGGAGGGTGAAAACAAAGCAGAGAAATGTTGACAAAGAAACCAGGGGTCATCTGTGAGGCACCTATCTCTACTTTCTCTACCTGTACAAGTAACTCCCAAATTGGAAAGGAAAGTCATGGAAACAAAGCAGGAGTCCATCATTATCTTTTCCATTTATGATAGTAATTTTCCTAATTGTTCAAGAACTTGAGAAGTATGATCTCACTTACGTGAGGAACCTAAAATTGTCAAGCTCAGAGAAGCAGAGAGTAGAATGGTGGTTGCCAGGAGCTGGGGGGAGGAGCCGTGGGGAGATGTTGGTCAAAGGGTACAGGCTTTCATTATGCAGGACGAGCACTTCCAGAGATCTTATGCACAGCAATGTGACTAGAGTTAACAATATTGCATTATATTCTTGAAATTTGCTAAAAGGGTAGCGGATCGTAAGTGTTCTCACCACATACACACACACACACACACACACACACACACACACACACACACACAAATGGTAACTGGTAACTGGTTAGCTTGATTGTGGTGATGATTTCACATATATATCAAAATATTAAGCTTTATACTTAAGTACATATAATTTTTGTCAATTACACCTCAATTAAGCTGGAAAAAAGCAACAACAAACATAGCAGCCAGTTTGTGTTCTGTGCCCTATGCTGTTAAAGCAAATGCAGATGTGACATGGGCCAGAGTAGGGTGATGTTAAGATACCTTCCTCCCACCTAGCTCCGGGGAAGCATGTGTACAGAGGAGACAGGGCAAAGCAAGGGAACACTTTTATTTTAAGATTGGTCTCCAAGAGCAAGAGAGAGAGAAAGATGGTGGGACACTTCTCCCAAGAGAGCAAAAGTCCTCTGCGAGCCTTCCCACTTGGGATGGGGGAATATTTCAACTACTGATATAATGATTGAAAGCGACACGTGTTAAACTGCTTTCAGACCCAGGGTGTTAAAGACCCACCAGCTTTTTAAAGAAACTTTTTTTAACATTTCTTTTTATTGGAAAAAATAGTGGGGCCAGGCTCGAGTTCCCAAGGCTACTCTGACGCTAAAGTGACGGGACTGCTGAACTCTCTTGGGAGTCTGGCTGGAAAGACTGCAAAGTCCTGAGGTAAGTTCGTCACCCTGAACTAAAACAGCACAGAAAATAAGTTAGGAGAAAGAGAAACTGTTAGTCTGACCGAGTTGGGTTTTGGGAGGAGGGGTGGGTAGGGGGCGGAGGTTTCTTAAGTGGAGCTGATAACTGATGGATTCCAGCTACTACGACAGCCTGGAATACAGCATCTAAACTAAAAAAAAAATGTGGCAAATTGAGTGTCACTTTTGGATGAGGACAAATTGCTCTTAAGAGTTCACACTCTTAGGTGGGGACAGGTGGCTCTCTGGTTTGCTATTCTGCCCTCGCCAGAGCCCGTGTCACAACCTGGGGAGCGGGTGGGGAGGAGGATGGGAGGGTACCATGGTCGCCTCCCACCCTGTCCTGCCTCTCACTCCTGATGTGTCACACGCATGCCATGGTTTGGGGAGATGGTGTCAGCTCCCACGCTATGCAGCCCACACACACCACAATGGGGTAGAACCTGGCCATCTCACCTGCCCCTGGGTTCCAATAAGGACTTTGAAATTTGTTCCCCATGTCCTCAATTATTAGGGACTTTTTTTCATAAACAAACAAAACCACTTCCCTCATCCCATCTTATATGTGAGTCAACAAGATAGGCACCTTTTCCAATAATCTTCATCATCACTCAGCACCTAATTAAACCTTTGCCTCATTTCCAGATGAAATTAGAATCATTAGTTAGTTTTTTTCTGTTTTCTAGATGACCCTAAATGTTTTTCTTAGGACGCTTCTATGTTTTCAGTCCATTGTGATAGCAGTCCTTACCTACAAGGACCATCTCAATTGTCCCCATCTCCAGCATGGACACTTCCTTGACTCTCCCAAGTAAAGAATAAATAGCACAAAAGCAAAACCCGAGGCCTGTTTTGGGTGACAATGACAATGACAAAGTTCTACCCCTGCTGAAATGAGGTGAGCAGAACGTAGACATTACTGCTACATTTGCACATGGAGAGACTGAGCAGGAGCTAATCAGAAGTGCAATAGTAAAAAAAAAGATGCGGGGTTTTGTGTCACGAAGACCTGGTCCTTCCTCTTAGTGGCAGAATGACCTTGAGGATCAGGTTCGGCACCATTGGCATACACACGGGGTCTCGTGAGCCTACAGCCATCCCACGAGATACATATTCTTATTCCCAGTTTGCAGATGAGAAGACTGAGGACAGGGCATGGCCTTTAAAAAGTAGCTTAATGCTTCTAAGCCTCAGTTTACCTATTGCAGAAAATGGGGACGCTGACACTACATCATTGTGTCATAAGAATTAAGTGTAGTAATATCCAATCACAGAATAGGCATCCAAGAATGCTTGCTATCGCTGATTATTACTATTAGTGATTATAAAGACTAGAGACCAGGTGGATGATGTTTTAAAAAACACAGTTGTAGCAGGTAACTAGGAACAACCAGCTTTGCAAGCCAGAGCAAAACCCCTTGGAACCTCCCACAAGTAGGGGAATGACATCTATGTCTTACTGTTGCATTAGACACAACCACTGGCGTGGCTTGACATGCCTGCAAGGTCCAGGATTATCCACGGGACCTCAGAATCCCGCTGTAGCTTGTCTGTGGTCTTTCCATGTGCACACTCAGCAGTATCCAAATTCTCTTTGACAGAAACGCTGTTTTCCATCCTTTGAGTGTTCAGGCTTGTTTGGCCTTGGGACCTAGAGGGGGCGTCTGCTGGCATGGAGAGGGGTAGGAAGCCTGGAGCTGGGCACCTGAGCTGCTCCTGCTGGGCTCAGTGGGGTCTGGATCCTCCTCCTGGGATGTGGGGAGCTGAGAGCACGTGGAGTCTGACACCCGTGCCCCCGTCCCTTCTGGGATCCTGAGGGCAGAGCCACTGGGGTGCAGTGTTAATTAGCCAGGTGCTGTGAGCAAGCCTAGCAAGGAGGGAGGAGAATTGTGACTCAGATGGTTCAGGAAGGATCTGGAAGGTTCTCAGAGGCTTGGGCAGGCCCCCGTGCTCCACGTCACTGACCGCATGGTTTCAGGTCTGAGAAACCTCCTCGGTGCCTACACTGTCTTGTCTGGAGGAAACAGAAGGAATAGGATTGAGTCCCTCTCCCTACTTGGTTTCAAGGATGGATGCCTCCGTTTTATTTACAGGTTTCTTGTGGGTTGGGGTCAGGCCCTTTTGGAATAATTGTCTCACTGGACCACACAAATGTACACACAAGGATATTCTCCACTGGCCACGAAAGTGGAGAAGCCAAGAAAGTATTGGAAGGGGAAATCGAGGCCTCCATTTGCTCTCCTCAAAACTAAGGAGCAAACCATTCGTGCCCAAGGGCAGACATCTTGGACTGCTTTCCCCTCCAAATCATTTCTAAATCCTGTAATTTCACCTCCACAACCTCTAAAATTCTCCTTTTCTTTTTGTTACCTGGGACACCTCATACCTGGAGACTGGAATATCCTCGTGACTGATATTCACGATTGTCATGCGGGGCGGCCTGCGGGGTCTCCGCTCCCGCTCCCCACACAAGAACGCAGGATATGGTGAGGCCGAAAAGGAACACCCACGGAGCCATAGGTAGGGGAGTCATACCACTATGGTCTCACTGGAGGCTGGGCCCACCGGACGTGTGACCTGCCGTCTGCCTTTCCGCCAACCGACCGACCGACGACTCTCCTCCACTCTCTCGACTGTTCCTCTCTCTCGGCTCTCCTCTTCCGCTCTCTTCAGCTCTGCTCGGCTCCTCGGCAATCCTCAGCAGTCCTCCGTAGTTGCAGCAGTTATACCAGCGGCCAATTGGCTAACCGGCCACAGCCGACGGCCAATCAGCCACAGCCGACGGCCATTCACCACCCGAGCCAGCACCCCTTCACATGAGGCCGAGAGCCTGTAAACTACTCTCTGGGGCTCTGTCCCCACAACGATTCAGGGTTTTCCCTCTTCACTCCGGGCCCCGGGCACCGCCAAATTAACTGTAAAACACAGCTTCCAAGCGCCTCCCTTCGGCAAAATCCTCCAAACTGCTAACTCTAGCATTCCCCAGTATGGCCTCTTTTCATCTTGTAACCTCCCCACCCCCACCCATTGCCCTCCTACTTAAGCTCAGTGTTCAGTGCTCCCAGACGTTCTTCCCGCCTCACGCTGCTTCTTCCCGTGGAATGCCTTCTTCCACATTTTCATCTCCTGAAACCCTTCCCAGCCTCCAGGGCCAAACTCCCATGCAGCTTCCTTCCTCTTGGAAGCATTTCCAACCCCACACCCAGATGTGATCTTTCTCTCCCACTCCCGCCAACTTTCATACAACTCCCACTTCTCCTGTGGCTCTTGCCATATGCCGAGGAGTAGGAGGTTTAGTCACGTTTCTCATTCCTTCTCCCAAATCAAGAACAGCGGGGATGTCTTGTTCATCTTGGCACCCCTGATGAAACCTATCCCAGCCCCTTGAAAAGAAGGTACTCACATTTATTATTGAAAGAGGTTGGAAGCTCTCAAGCAGCACCAACATATGCTATGGCTTGAGTATATTTTTTTGGTACTGAAGGGCTACAGAATATTTCAGGAATTTGATGGTTGATACTTCAAGACAAATCTGGTCTTTGATTATTTCACTCCAAGTGGTCTACACAGGAAAATTTCTACATGAGGGAATTCCATGGGAATGAGGCAATGATACACGCGAGTCAGGGAGGTAAATAGCAAAAGGGTTGGCGAGGACTGGACAGCTCTCTCTGAGTTTGAAGGTCACTGAGAACCAAGGCTGGCCATAGGTGTAAGGGACAGCTCTTTACGTTTTTATTTGCATCGGGCCAAACTTACTTCCAAATAATTGAATGCAAAATCTTTTAGAAAGTCCTGGACCAAACACATTTCTTTTGACGGATGGTTTTAAATGCTATTCTCCAGAAGAAAATAAAAACTTCCAGTGTCCTCAGACATAGAAATGCATGAGCAGCGGCGAAGATGTTTGTCTGGGCTTTTGACTTTTAAGGAACTCTCTCGGTTTTGCTCTTACACCACTGGCCGCGTGGTCATTGCGGAAAGTTCTTTTGGACAGCATCGGTCTGCACCCACGTCCCTGCTCTCCAGCCACAGAGGTGATGGATCCATCCCGCTGCAGGGGCTGGGCACAGGACACTTTGTCTGGGGCTCTCCTTCATCTCCTCATTGCCCACTTAAGTCCTTCTCACCTGTCCACTAGCTCAAGCCTCACCTCGTTGGAAGTGACAGGTCCCATGTCTCTATTTCTGTGTTCCAGTGCACCATGTATCCTCCTTTATACATCTCACCCTTAATTTCACATTTGCTTGTGTTAATCCACCCCAAGCACTACAAGGGAAAAGTCCTTTCCTGTTTTTGTTTGACAATGGGTCCTTAGCACTCGGCATGTGACAGGTGGTCACTGAATGTTTCCTGAATGAATGTGCTCCTCTCTCACCCATAGGAGATGCACAACTCTATAAGAACTAACCTCTGTATTTTTCTGGAAACACAGCTAATGGGAACCACAGGTTTACTCGAGAGAAGCTGATGTGCGTGCTTTTTGTAAACCCTATGTTTGCTCTAATATTCAAATCTCCAGAAATCCTACCTGCCATCCTTCCCTCTTTTGAACTGTGTTGCTTTTTAAATTTCCCAGTTCTCCTGAGTCAGAATGGACTGATGTTGAGAAATAACTTGTGTCCTTTCCAGTGAAATAACTAGTCTCCCTTTGGTATCTGGACGTGAGTTCCCTTCCAAAAGCAACGAGGCCAAGCCCCCTCAAGCCTAGCTGTTTAAATTGTGCGTCATAGAATTTATAGTGTGCGAAATCCACTGGTTAGGAAGCTATTATGAGAAGTGACACTTTCTGCTTTAAAAGCTCATACTAGGGTCCCCTGGGGAGGAACTTGGTGATAGTCCATTAATTATTTGCTAATTACATTTCTTGGAGCTGTTCATTCCTGAGCAATTTTAGGTGGTATGTACCAGGTGGAGAGATATGATGGGGCACTCCCTGCTCCATCACCTGGCTTAGGAGGGACCTATGGAGGTTCATGGAGTCCTTGCCATCTGCACTCAGAATTCTAAAGAGCAGGAGGGAGGTGGGAGTGGGTCTGTGACACACTCAGTCAAAATTCTCTCTGTTGGGAACTCACTTTAGTGACCACGGTGCCATCGCACTGAAAGAGAGACGGAGTGACAGTGAAAGATTTCAGAGCCACATGCTTTCTTCTCAAGCGTACCCTAAGTTTCTTGAGGGCAAGGACCTGCCTTGGATTTCTTCGGCTTCTTCCTCAGCGTTTGGCGAAGTTCTATGCGCACAGTAACTGAGTGTTCTATAAATAACCTATTCTGAGATGCCCGTAGAAGCTTCCTGCTGCAGAAGCTCCACCAGACGCTGAAACACTAGTGTCAGGTCTTGGGGGAACTAAATCTCTTCTTGCACAAGGGAATTGTACTAGAGTTCTCTCTCTGTTGGGATGGAACGCATAAGGTTGGCCATACTCATTTTAAGAATTTCCAAAAGCACTTTGTTGTAAAGAAAATTGAAAAAGCATTATACTGAAGTTCTGTGGGACTTGGCTTTTGAATGGAATCTGTGCGTCTGTTTGATCCGTATGTCTGTTTTGATATTCTTTTTCTTGACATGAGCCTTAGAAAGACCATTTCTCAGAGTTGTTTTTATCACGGTGGTGATGAGCTTGGAAAACTCCTCCTTTGTACTGTCCTATTTCTCCTGTGACCAAGAAGGACCCAGGTTTAGCAAGGTCTGGTGCTTATACAATTTGGCGGACCAGTGCCAAATTATCAATACAAAAGTAGACATGAGAGTGATTTTTTAAAAATTTAGAATGAGAAAAGATGTCAAAAAATTACAGGTGCCTCGAAGACTTAGATCTTTCTTCTGAGATTTCATGCTTCAAGAAATATCTCTTGATTGCAACGTGCTGCCTGACCAGCTCACTTCCCTGCCCACCCTACAGCTCTCTGTACCCACCTGGGCTGAGCCGTTATGGTAAACCTGCCTCTGACAGGCAACTGTGCAATTCACAACCCAGAAATACCTACTGAATATTTATCCTGTCGCTTTCAGGCACATTATTTTAGGAAAGTCAGGGCCCTATCTAATGGGCCTTCTCAAGTCTCCTGGCCAGTACCTGAGAACGTCCGAGCAACAGCATTCAGTGCTCGTGATTGAGACCAAGGAGGACATGGGCTTTTGGAAATGGTTTTTCTGTTCACCATTCGAATGGACTTTATTTCTGAGACCATGCACTGAGTTCTTGCGGTTTGCATGGGCTCACTACAGAATTTTGTGGAATGACCAGCTCTTCCTCAAATGCGTCTTCAGCAGGGTGATTGACTCACCATCAAAATCCTGTGGCTCATTATAAACAGGCCACAGAATGCTTGCAGATGTCTCCCCACCGCTCCATCCCATGGACTCAAAGAGCACGATCTCCATGTTGTCCCTTTCTGGTGGTCTGCCTCCTCATCCATTTATCTCTGTGCCCTCGAGTTGAAGGGAAGTCCATGGCAGCTGTGACACAATAATAGTGAGCGGGAGCTGCAGCCATCAGGCAGACCCCAAAGGGAGTTCCCCAATTGCTTCATGTTTCCTCATTTCACTTCCCAAGATAGAAGTGCATTCACTCTCTGGAGTCTGTCTTTCAGTCCTAAAGGAATATTTACTTCGGCTAGCTCGTGGACCAACACTCAATTTTTAGCGGTAGGTGACAGGTAGCAATGCGACTGTATCTACAGATCGGATTCACTCTTAGTGATCAGTTGGCAGATCCAGAGAGAGGGGAGGGTGGGAGACATAGGCCACTCGTTCTGAATCCTGGTGCTGCCACTCATGGCTGTGTGACCTAGGGCAAGTTATCTGACCTCTCTGTGCCTCACTCCATCTGAAAAGTAAGGATAATAAATGCACCTGATAGGATTTTGGTGAGGACTGAGTGAATTTAATAGCTGTTTACGTGAGTTATTATCATTATGATCTGGGATTCCATATTTATAGTGGTCTGTATGTCTCATGTGGGTAGGGAAGGAGCACTGTGAAGAATTATTTGCAGCTACTGTTTAATTTCCCAGTTACCTGAGTTCTGCTTACTAGTGTAAAAGCAAGAACTCTAATTTGCATCCTAGAGGATGGCCCCTGCGGCAGGCTGAGTCATCGCCTATGAGATGGCCTTTCCTAATTCTAGAACCATGAACGCTTCCTTATGTGACCAAAGGGACTTGCAGAGGTGACTAAGTTGGGGATCTGGCGATGGGGAGTGATTCTGGATTATCTGTGTGGGCCCTGAAGGTAAGCACGCCTGTCAGCCCTCTTTTAGAGATGAGGAGACTGACACCAGTAGGACACTGTCTTGAGCTAGCTCAAGGTCACCTGGCTGGTGAGTGGCAGCCACAGAGCTGATTTGAATCTGGCTGATTGGCTTTTGAGGTCAAGCTCTTCATCACCACTCGATATGCCTTTCCCATCACGGCCCATTTACCACCCTCTGGCTCCTCGCACGGAAGCTCTCCGCCGAGCCTCCCCGCTGACTTCCCAGGCTCCACCCTCTACTCCCAGACCAGGGAGAGGGATCTCTAGGTCCATAAACTCAACCAGGAGGCGCAATCCAGGCAGGGAGAGCATCACCGTGGCCATCTTTCAGACATTTGGTGGAAGGTATCATAGAAGACAATAGCTCCGTGTAGTTGGGGACTTGGGGATAAAGTGACTTGCTTACGTGACAGAGAAATCTGAGAGGAAATGAGGAAATCTAGGTCCTCATGACCCAAAACGTGATTTTTTTAAATGGTCTTATCAAAGTGGCCAGACTTGCCCATTTTGCAGACTTGGCTGATTTTGGATCCTCTCACAGCATGAGATAGATGCCTGTGGAAAGCTAGAAGGGACATTCCCGGAACTGGGACTACGGCCTCAGTGAGAAATCTGCTTATCTATCTCCAAAACAACTTCCAGATCAATCGCTGACAATGTGTGTAGTTTGGACACCCTGAAGAAGAAGGTCAGAATGAGCCCTGGTCTAAGGGGTCCCCAGAGTCAAGGCAAGGAAGTGGCAGATACCCTCTAGCTGGGCCAGGCTTTCGAGTCTCGTCCTGGGCACAGAGCTAAGCACTAAAATGACTACCAAACACACGCAAATACCTTTGGAAAGAGACGCAGCGTGTCGCCCCTCTGGGAGAGCTGCAGTTATGTAATGGCAGTCAAGGCTCTGAGAAGTCCTACAGTCAGGCCTCCTGTTCAGAGAGCATTTCCTAAACTCTTCCTTTACATAGCACCTGTCGACATTCACGGGATTCTGTGTCGCACACAATACATGTTGGGAAACACCAAATATTAACCCTGGACCGAGGAGCCCCTCAGCCTAATTGTGATGTGATTACTCACAGAGCAGGGCTCCCAGAGCTGCAGACTACTTTTTCTTCATAGGACGATCACCTCCCTGCTGTTGACCAGAGGTTCTCAAGGGGACAACATCACCCCTCAGGGGTCACAATATTGAGAGACATTTTCGTGTCATAGTCGTTTGTGTGTGTGTGTGTGTGTGTGAGCGCGCGTGTGCTAAGAGATGCTGGTAAACGTCCTGCTGTCACACTGGAGTGCCTATCACAACACAGTACCTGGACCCAAGTGTCAGTAGTGCTGAGATTGAGAAACCCTGGGTGGGAGCCTTAGAATCCCAGCAAATAAAGCATTTAATCCTCTGACGATGACCTGAAAATAGCTATGGTGGATTCTGGACTCTGCAGTCTGGTATTTTCCATAGATAACATAAAAGCCTTCCTCAGGGCCTCCTACACTCCTTCTGTATCTCCAGCACAGCAAAAAACGTAAATGTTATTTAATTGTTTAAAAAAACACATGTGAGTCACACTCATTTAGTTGTCAGACCAATCTAACAAGCATATTGATAAAATACAAACACACGTGTTACTTGCAAAAGATGCAATATTGACCCATTTAAATGTCATAATTTTGGTTCTTTTCATCCTCCAACTGTGCAGTCCTGAAATAAACAAATATCTGTTATATCCACACACACACACACACACACACACACACACACACACACACACCGCAAATGACACTGACATTGGATGGATATACATCCTCTCTCTCCTCTACCATTTTCCGAAGTACAACAAACAAAAATGTGATCTAAAGGCAGTATTCAGAGTGGGCTAAAAAAACGCAGGAGCTTTAAAAAAAACCACACCCTGGCTCCTCTAATAATCCAGGGTTTACCAGAACACATTTATTTTAAAAAGATTTTGAACTTTGCTTTACTGCCTATCACACAGTCATGGGCCTTTGAAGGAGGGAGGGACCGGAGTGTAGGGGGTTGCAATAGAGGGTTAGGCTGGGGGCACCTATTTTCATGGTTTGTAGGCAAATTTCCTGGGGGCTCACCCACAGGTTAAATTCTTTCAAGGCCGTGGCCTGTGAGTTAGGGCTAATTTGCATGGTATCATTTTCCCATCTGATTTACAAACTGAATGATTGCAGAGCTGGGCCCACTTTCCTCCACAGCAGGAGCAGTCACCCATGCGGCAGGGTAATTTAGTGAGATATTAATGTGTTTTTAAAATTCTTGTGGAATTGTATGCACCCTGTTCGAAGAAGGGAGCTGGGCGTTTGCGTTTCCTTGTCTCAGAGGGTGTTTCTGATCCAGGACCAAGCAGATCTTTAGACAGGTTACCCCGTTCCCTCTCTAGCTTTATTTTTTTATTTCTGGAAAACCTAAACTCAGTAAAGGAATATGCTAGATGGGGGGTGGGGGTGGGGCGGCATAGATGTTTGGGGAAGCACGCAGATGCTCCAAAATTAGGAAAGGAAAGTAGTTTTAGAGTCGTGCGTCTGGCCTGTTTCCTGGAGGGGAGCCAAGGTGCTGGGAAATGGCTGTGTGGTGTGCCTAGGAACGTGCATTTTGGGCACCAGACACCTACCTTAGCAAATAATCCTGAGCTCAAGTTTGGCACAGAAACAACAGTGCCACCCACTTGCAGAGACCAGGTGATGGGGCATGGACTAGAGGGTCCCCCTCAAATGTTTTGTTACCTAAGACCCTAAGGATATTCCCCCAACACTAGAGGGTTTGGAGAAAGGGGCTCCCTCCCGTGATGACCTACATTACATTTCTAACCAACCTAACAGAAAAGGGGCTCAGTCCCGTTTGATTTCGTTTGAGAAAAGAAATCAATGTTACATGTCTTTCACCCTTGAGTTTGTGGAATGAAATCAGGTCCTACTAGAGTAACAATCTAATCCTGAAATCTCAGTGGCTTAACACATCCAAGGCTACTTTCTCACTCATGCTCCCTGGCTAATGACGGTCAGTAGGGCATCTGATGAGTGACTCCGGGACCCAGCTTGACGGACACACCATCACAGTCATCAGGGCAAGTGAAGGAAGGAACTGGTAAAGTCCTGGCTCGTAAACGCTTTGGCCAGGAAGTGATGGAGTTCACGTCAACTAGAACTAGTCACATGGCCCCACCTAGCTGCAATGGGGCTGGGACACAGAGGGGGACATGCGGACTTCAGTGCCTCTGCCACAGCCTCATGGTACTTATCTAACGTCGAATGTGTCTTTGTATGTCACGCTATTAGTAAGTTGCACTTGCGTAGAGCTTATTACAAATATATTTTTTGGGCTCTTCTCATGTATTGTCTTATTCTAGTCCCCTCAAGCCCTGTGAGCAGACCATACCTCTGAGCCAGAGGAAGAAATTAAGGTCCACAACGTGGAAGTGACAACATAGCACATGGAAAGGAGGAGCCAACAGCCAGGCTTTCTGACCTGAGCCATCTCTGCTCTTTCACAGAGGCTGCAGAGAAAGAGACGCTCTTTCGAAGATTTATTTAGACGATTGATGGGGCTTCTGAGCTGGCGTGGACCCGGCTGAGAGGGGGCCCGAATGAGAAGGGGCCTATCACACACAGTCCCATGTATGAGAACCACGTCCTCACAAGCAAACATCAATTCAAGAGGAACCAGAGACCCCAAATGGGCCTATAGGTCTGAATAGTAACAAGGGAAGTAGCTTTCCCACACACAGCCCTAACACAGGGCCAGGCACTGTCTTACAGTTTCCAGTTCTGACTCACTGAATCCTCACAGAAGCTCCCGATAAGGTCACAATTACTCCCTCCATTTTACAGATACTAGGAACCAGGGAAGGGCAGCGCAGACGACTTGCCCAAGATCGCACTGCTAGGAAGTGGCAGGCTTGTGACTAAACCCAAGTCTGAAATCACCGGGGACAAGAGCTTCTACCAACAATGATTATAAAAGCAAATATTTTCAGTGTAAAAATAAATTAGGTCTATGGTGTAGAAGGATGGATGGAGTTGGGCTGCTTTTCAAGCTTTTAATGCTTCTTGGCAACTTGCCCTCCAGCAAGGCCCCAGCCGTCTCTACTTGCATAGCAGAGACCTGGAAGCCATTCTGCCACCTACCTCTGGGCCTTGATGACAAGGGGTGGCACTCTGGGAGCGCTGCCCTCTCAGCCTCCTGCACTCAGATCTCATTTCAGATTTGTTTCTGCCTTTGAAATCCAGGTTCTGTCTGAGCCGCCCCTTCATCTGAAGATGGGGCTAAGCACCGTTCCTCTTTTATGGGGCTGCTGTGAGGGTTCAATGAGAGAATTTGTGAAGTGGGGTTTGAAGGGGCAGGTCTCCAGTGAGCAGAGATCAGCCTATTTAACTGACTTAATAAATGCTTTATGAAAAGAGGAGAAAAGAGTAGGAGTCATTCCTGGAATCTGCAAAATTTCTGTCATTTCAATGTCAAGTAATTAAGGAATGTTAGCTGACCAGTTTTCACTCAGAAATGTGTTGGGTGTGTGTGTGTAATTTCTGAGACAGGCAGACTAAACTGCAAACCGACCCCGTTTGTGTTTCCTCCCAGTCCGCAAGCATTAGGTATTTGACACCAAATGACTGTGGAGAGATCGATAAATGTTATTTTTTTCTCTCTGGAAGCCCCAGATATGGCCAAGAAAGCCAACACAGTGGCCAGGCTGGAAGCGCTGGTACTTTTCCAAGGGCAACGGGCGATCCAGAAAGCTCTTTCTTTATCATGAGCCGAACATCAAGCATCAGTGGATCATAGCCATCAATATGGGATGTTGACGGCTATCAAATAACCCATAAGGAACATAAAAGAATGACCACCTGGTCCTCCTTCACCTACTGGTGACTCAGTGCTGCGTGAACCAGGCACCGCATTCAGTGCGTCATACCCGTGACCTCACTGTGCCCGCCTGACACCCCCTGGGGAACAGGAACCTGAGGCTGGAGGAAACGAGCCTCAGGTCTTCCAGGGCTTGTGTGACAGAGCCAGGATTTAAACCCAGGACTGCCCAACAACAAAGCCTCTTGAGTACTCTCTAACTCCTTCGTTTCCTACACACTTATTAAGCACCTACTATGTACAAGCAGCACTTAGACATGGGTTACACAGCCAAAGAAGCAAATAAAGCTCCACCCTTCTGTTTCCTGTGGGTGCTCTGACAAATCGCCACAATCTGGGTGGCTTTCTACAGAAATATATTCTCTCATAGTTCTGGAATCCAAGAGTTTGAAATCAAGGCGTCAGCAGGGCCGCGTTCCTTCTGGGGGCTGCAGGGCAGAATCTACTCTTTGTGTCTTCCAGCTTCTGGTGGTTGCAGAGGTGCCCTGGTTTGTGGCCATAGTGCTCCCTTCTCTGTCTTCCTGGTCACACTGTCGTCCCCTCTTATGTCTGTGCCTTATCTCTCTCTGCTTTTTTCTTAGAAGGATACCTGTCAGATTTAGGGTCTCCCAAGATAATCCAGGATGATCTCGTTCTCTCAATATTTAACTTAATTATATCTGCAAAGACTCCCCCCCCCCCCAAATAAGACAGGTTCTGGGGATTAAGATGTGATTATATCCATTCAATTCAGTACAATCCTTATAAAACTTACAATCTAGTGATCTTATACGCTAAGCATATCTATAAACAAGGAGTTAAATCGTGTTAAAAATAAAGCGGGAGTTGGTAAAAGGGTCTGGGATCCCTTTAGGTTGGGGGGAACAGGAGAGCCCTCTCTGAGTGGGCAGCTTTGGAAGGAGACATGAAGGAGAGGCAGAGCCAGCGGACCATGTTCTGTGGGTACAACCATTCTCGCCTATTCGCTTGTTAATTTATACCTTAATCAGAAAATAATATTTTTTGGATGAGTTGGGCACAGCACCCCCTGCCAGGAGAGTGAAGAAGAAGCATTTTCATATATGCAGATAAAGTGGTTTTAATGTCACAAGATACAAGTAGCCTAAACAGACCACTAGCTCTGTTCCTGCCAAAAAGAAGGGCTGCTGCATTCAATTGCTATATATCCAGGCTCACAGTTTTCGGCTGACCTCCCCTTCCTTTGAATGGATTCACAGCTAATAAGAGAACAGAATGACATCTCATTTGGTTACCTGGAATGTACATTTTGCAATGACTTCAACCCGAGCAGTTACACTGCCCAAATTAGGCATTCAATGCTCGTTTTATTGATGGTTTTTGTCATACCTAAGGTGAGCATTTGGTTATAATCTATTTCAATATTTTTTCAGCCAACATTTTGCAGCCACATTCCATGGCTTACGGCTTTGACTTACCATTGATTAATCATTGATTAACCATTGGCTCGCCTGTCACAGGAGATTCAAAAGTATTGTCTGAGGAGAACCCAGCCCGCCCTCAGACCTCGGGCTCCCCTCTGGACAGAGGTCGGTGGCTTTGATTTCACTCTCCCGTCCACGACCTTCACAAAGAGCCTTTTGTTCCTACCTCTAAGTTCAGCTAATTGCCAAGTCTGTGTCTCTGTGCTGAATGATACCCCTGACAAGCTGCCCTCCAGGTGCTGCCTGGAGTTTCATCCGAAATGCACTGCCACTCAATGCCGAGCAGAAACTCTGCTAGGAAAGCAAGGCTGGGGGAGGACTATCCACACGATGTACCCACCGCGCATTCCTCTGGAGCCCCCATGCTTTAAATTCTCTCCTTAGATAAGACCAGCCGGCTTATCTAAGTGCCAGGACTGGCCAGTGTGGGGGCCTGTATGGACCTGGTGTTATGGACTTGCTCTGGGACATGGTGCCCGCTTATACTGAGGAAGGCACTGACAGCCATCAACGGGGAACTCTTCCAAGGTGGGAGCCGCGGGTCCTCACACCACACTGTCCTATGAGGTGCAGAAGGAGTGGGGGGAGTCGTGCATGGAATTGCCAGGAATTACTGTGCCCTTCCTGGGCCACTGGCTGGTTGTTTACCCTCCAGATATGGCTGGTGGTTCCCCCGAGCAGACCTCACCCTCAGGTGAGTAGTGTTCTGAGTTCTTCCCACTTGGCTCCATGGGCCTTGTGTGTCCTTATTTTCCTTTTGACCCATTTTCTCAACCATTGTACATTTATTTATAATAAGATATCATCATTATCTTTATGATGTATCTAAAAAATTATCTAGCAGATAGTCTTTTATATAAAAGATTAATTTTTTTTTTTTTTTTTTAAATAACGAAAATGGTAACGGCGTGACCTTTGTATTCAAACTGGACGTGATGGTAGTGGGCTGCATGGTGTTCTCCTAAAAGATATGTCCATGACCCACTCCTGGGAAGCTGTGAATATGACCTGATTTGGAAAAAAGTTCTGTGCAGATATAACTAAATTAAGGATCTTGAGATGAGATCGTCTTGGATTATCCAGGTGGTCCCTAAATCCAATGACATGTGTCCTTATAGGAGACACACAGACAGAAGAGAAGACACAGACAGACACGCACAGATAGAAGAGGAGGGGATGTGACCAAGGAAGCAGAGATTGGAGTGATGCACCCACAAATCAAGGAACACTAGCGGCTGCTAAACGTTGGAAGAGGCACAGAACGGATTTTCCCATAGTGCCTCTGGAGGGAGTGCTGTCCTACCAACACCTAGATTTCAGCTCTCAGTCTCCAGAATTGAGAAAGAATAGATGTATGTTGTTTGAAGCCACCAACAGTGGCCTAAACAGTGGCAATTTGTTATGGTAGCCCTAGAAAAAAAAATACAGTGACGGAATTCCTTCTCAGAACTTGCTCAGGAAATGCCAAGAGAAAGATGGCTTAAACACCTGACTTCCAGCTTCCTGGAAGTGTGACATCTCAGGCACCGAGCCGATGCTGTGCAGCTCATAAAGGCTTCTCTGGTGAGGGGTCCAGGCTACTGACGCAGAACAGTTTGTGGTATAAAACCCATCCTTGATGGTGTATTTAACTTTCTGATAGCAAGTTATACGAATGTCTCATTTTCTCGCCATTATAATAACATAATGATATGACTATAATAAACATGGAGCACCAACTTTTCCCCGTGGGCTGTGATGCCCTTGAGTTGCACTGAGGGAGTTTAGTCCATTTCAACAGAGAGTTCTCTGAGAGGTCCGGGCTCTGAGGCTTTCAGTACGAGGCAGCACTTGTGGTTCCTGCTGAGACAGGAATAGTCTTATTTCAGTACCCAATTAATTCCTGCATATTGTTTTTGGTAGCAGAGTAGAACAAATCCTGTAAGTAGTTGGGATGGGAGACGTACTTTAACAGCTCACCTTGCAATCTCAGGATACTCCTCAATTAAACAGACAGGAGGAGAAGCCATCTCTCTGTATAAGTTCCCCATGGCAGGCTCAACGTTCTACAATGCGCATTAACACAACTGAAGGCGAGTTTTTTCCTATTACACCAAAATGACCTTAAAGTACATTTTTTTCCCAAGGTGATAATTTAATCAATCATTTGCAGAACCCAGGAAGTGCCACCTAGAACCCTAGAAGCCCGTGAAGCACACTTGGAAAATGTCCCATATTTTCACTGTGACAGACTTTGCAGAATAAATCCTGGTGGAAGGTGTGCAATGCTTGGAAAACAGCTTCAGAAGCTTCAGGGACCACAGGCTCATCCTCTTAATTTCAAAAGGAGAAACAGTCCTGAAAAAGTGCTTTTCTCAGGATTAAAATACAGGTATGTTGGCTCCAAGTGGAATCTCTTTTCAGGAGAAAGAGACAGGAGCCCATGAACGAGCTGGGTCAACATCAACTTTTTCTTTAGGCTGCCATTAAGAGAGTAAGGGTGACTTAAGGGAAAGCTCAAATAAATAAAGATTTCTATCTTCTTGGGAGGATTTCGATGGTTGGTATAAAAAAAATCTGCACGTTAGGAATTTGTTGTGAATAAATTTGCTTTTAAAATGTCTTATTAAAACTCCAGAACAGTGGCTTGAGAAGTCAGAAACTGTAGCAGGCATAAGCTGAGAAACTTCCCCGCATTACTCTGGTAACAACATTTCTTCTAGGACCCTTGTAGTCTGGGCACTCAGCCGGGTTTTGGGGGAACTGCCCTTCCCCACTCTGAGCCACATGGCCTGAATGGAGAGCTGAATGGAGAGCTGAATGGAGAGTTTCCAATGACTCTGCCTCCCTGATGTCAATGATTGGTTGAGAAATGGGCATCCGCCTCAAAGCTGGGCCAATCACAGCCCTCTACTGTCAGGCTGTGTTCCCAGACCTGGCCAATCAGCGTCTTTGCCCAGAATCTTTCTTTTTGGTAATCAGAGAAGCCCTCTAACTGCTGTGGTCCCAGGGCTGTTGGGATTTGAAACCACAGGAGGGGATTAAGAGAGGTATGAGAACCAAGGAGAAGGATAGTAGAGACAGCTGTCCTATGGTTCTTGAGTCTGCATTTCCTTTTCCTGCTTGCTTCAGTTTGAGTTGGGTTTCTGTTGCTTGAAACCAAAGGATCCTGGTGAATGTAGACAATACTTTGCAAACATAATGAACTATTTCCTAAGAAAATAAACATATACATAGGATGCAAAATTTGCATAAACTTTAAGGGAACTATAGACCTCATCAATGGGGTCTAAGGACCCCAATTAAAAAAACCCCTGCGGGGCTGGCCCGGTGGCTCAGGCGGTTAGAGCTCCATGCTCCTAACTCCGAAGGCTGCGGTTCGATTCTCACGTGGGCCAGTGGGCTCTCAACCACAAGGTTGCCAGTTTAATTCCTCGTCGACTCCCGCAAGGGATGGTGGGCAGCGCCCCCTACAACTAGCAACGGCGACTGGACCTGGAGCTGAGCTGCACCCTCCACAACTAAGACTGAAAGGACAACAACTTGACTTGGAAAAAAGTCCTGGAAGTACACACTGTTCCCCAACAAAGTCCTATTTCCCTTCCCCAATAAAAATCTAAAAACAAACAAACAAACAAAAAAACTGCACTGAAAACTATTTCTAAAAAAAAAATACCCCTGCAATGAAAGGATGGACAATAAAGGGATTGATTTGATTATGGCATTGTGGTTGGTCACTCTGACTTTCTCTAGTATCTCTGAATGATCAGGGGAGCATAGAATGTATAAATAAGCTGCTACTGGTTGGGCATAATTTTTAATTAAGACTGCAAAAACATGAGCTGAGCTGTGAGTGCAGCTACATACACCTTCCCTCCAGCCACAGAAGAAAAAGAGTGAGAAACACAAAAATCCCATTGGAAACGGATGAAATTGAGACCCTGTGGGTTACATGAATTGGTCAGGAGAGACCATTTGTCCCTCCAATCTAGACTCCCTTTTGGTCAACAATATTTACTTACGACCTACAGAGCTTGACCCGGGTAGTGAGAGCTGAAGGCGAATTTGCTGTGGGAAAGCTGCACTTGACTTCCCAGGCTGAACAGCTTTCCGTTTGTTCTGCCAGCACCGCTTTTTCCTAACCCATCAACCTTTCCCAAGTTTTCTAAAACCCCATCTCTTCCCAGGCCACCTTGTTTCTTTTTTCTTATGCTCCAGCTTTTCAATCCATGTGCCCCTGTGCCAACACTCCTTAACTTTCTCTTTCACTCTCCATAGTTTGCTGAATTTTATTACACGTTCTTGGCTCCCTAGGAACCGTAATCCACCATTTTCTATTTCCTGTGGCTTCCCAAATGTATTTGGTTTGTTACTAGTGAATCCAATAAAATAGGCCCTTAAACTTTGCCTCTTGCTCAAGCCAAATTATGTTGGCTGTTGCCAGGGCTTGGCCTCCAAGGTCAGGCTCCTGGGACTGAAAGTCCTGGATGCCAGCTCTCCAAAGCGCTCCAACTCAGTTCTGTCCTGATTTCACATTTCAACCAGAGGACATCCTGCCAAGTGACAGGCCACAAAAAGAACTAAGCCCTTTTGTTTAAAATTTCCATCCTATGGTTTTCATGTGGCTTATACGTGGTTGCCTGCCTATAATAACAGGTACACAGATGCTCTTATGCCTAGTAACTTCTCCTTCATGAACACTGCAGCTCTTTAGAATGGGATTCCCACTCGGCCTTTAGCCATCTGCAAGCTTACTTCAGCAGAATCCGCAGGCTCTCATCAGCCTCCAGCTTAATGAATAATCACAAGAAAAACACAGGTCAGCACCTGCCCACGGGCAGAGCAGAGATTGCTTTGGCTAAGTCAGGGTCTCTGTGTTCCCACTTTTCTTCCATGAAAGAAGTCTTGGCTGCTCTTTCTCAGGAAGTACAGGAAACTGAGGAAATTCCCTCTTTTTGGCAAATGACACCTTCTCAATGTTCCTTCAGGGCATTTTTTTTTTCTTTTCGGAAATTGATTTTGTTTAGGCTACTGCAATAGGGAGAGTACCCCCGATCCACATTTCAGGAAGGTGGTTTTGCCTTAGACTTTTTTAAGGAGGAATAGACAAGTTAGAGGTGAGGTGATTTGATTTTATAGTTGGGATTGTTTTTGTTCAAGGCTTTCTTCATAGCAGATAACAGGCTATTGTCTTGCAGCACCCAAATCCTGATGTTGTCTGCTCCCAATTATTTGCTCCACAGATATTTACTCTGGCTCTGTGGGACACCACGAAACAAAGGTGCTAGTGTGACCATGGGCATGCCAGGAGCTAGCGGCTATTCCTTCTCACATGTGGCTCCAGACAACTGCCACGAAGCTGGACAGTGCACAGTCATAAAAAGTAATACGGCATTAAATGGAGAAGGTGCATCTTGCCAGGGAAGGGTCATGGTGGGTGGAGGTGGCCGGAACAGCCTTTCCAGAAGGAGAACAGTGAGGACCTGTGGACATCAAAGGCTGCCTGGTAATGGAGCTGCTGGTTAGCGCTGGAGCCAGACCCTCTGGTACAAAGCCTGCCTGTGGTTTGCTTGCTGCCTGACTTTAGAAGGCGGGTTATATAACCCCCGTGTCCCCGGTTTCCTCTATAAAATGAAGTAAGCAGCAGTACTGTATTTCTTTTCCATTGCTGTGTGACAACCTTGCCACAAACCAGTGGCTTAAAACAACACCCATTTATGAGCTCCCAGCATTGTAGATCAGAAGTCAAGTTTGGTGTGCCTTTCTCTGCACAGGGCTGATGGTGAAGTGAAGTTGTCGGCGAGGTTGAGTTCTTGGCAGGAGGCTTTGGGGAAAAAATCTGCTCCCAAGCTTCTTCTTGTTGTTGGCAGAATTCATTTCCTTGTGGTTGTAGGACTGAGGTCCTTGGTTCCTCGCTGGCTGTCAGCTGGGGACCAATCTTAGCTCCTAAAGGTTGCTCACCTCGCCTGGCACATGGCCCCCTCCATCTTCGAGTCGGCAAATCCGTATGGTACTTTGAATCTTTGACTTTCTCCTCTTCAATCAGCTGGAGAAAACGCTCCACTTTTAAAGGGCTCATGTGACTCGGTCAAGCACACCTGGACAATCTCGCTATCCCATCGACGACCCTTTATGGCAGTACCTGGAGCAGCATTTGATTGACTGCTCAGGAGAAGGTGTGTGGAGGCCAAGGCTCGGAACCTAGGGGGCTGTCTTGAGAGTCTGTCTACCACATGCACCGACCTCTAGGGAAGTTGTGAGGCCGGAGCTAGCAAGTGAAGGTAAAGTACTTGGCACATATTCAGCATATTTTGTTCAGGTAGGGATTTGGATGCAAAGAATGAGCCAGTTGAGGCCCCAGGATCGGTGAGAACTTGGTTGGGGTGAAAGGAGAGTGTTCGGGGTTGGGAACAACGGAACAACAGAAGAACAACATCCTCCACTTCTTGACTAAGGAGTTTCATTTCGATATATTTAGAAACAGGAAGTGCCTGCCCTCCTCGGATGAACAACACTGATATCCTCCCTGATTTTGCTGTGGTAATGGCTGTGAGGATAGGGCTTTGGAATGAGGGAGAAGGGGCCTGAAAATGGCCTCTGGATTAGCCCTCTCAGAACCCATCTGCTCAGAGCTTCTGATTTTCAGAAAAGTGAAGAGGCTTCCTCCAGCGACAATCCAGGGATGTAGGAACCACCAAAATAATAGCTTTTCCCAAACCAGCCAAGCAAAGCTCTAATTGGGAGAAGTGGGAAATAGAAGTCAGGATATTCTCACTCCCTCCACTAACCACACACAGGTCATGGTTGAGGTCCATCTCAAATCCAAGGCCATTTCCTCTCTCAGCCTGGCATCATTGGCGGAAGAATCAGATAATGGGCCAGGCCCTGGTGACTCTGGGGAAAGGCAGATGGCCACCACCCATGAGTAAGAACTTGAACTTTCATCCACTCTGTGGGTTGAACTGCCTGCTACCTATAAATCAATGTTCCAAACTGTCTGGGCCAGCATGAGATAAGCAGGAAAGAGATTTTAAAAAGTGGGAGTGAGAATAAAGAGGTTGTATTTTTCATTCCACAGATGCCATCGTGGGAAGAAGCTTTTCTTTCAAAAACTCAGACTCGACAATTCTCACTTCCAGCTGAGTTCTTTTTCCTTTCTCTTGGCTCTTTCTCGCCCTTCTCTTATATCTGCCTCAGCTTCTGGGTCTTCTCAAAGCTTCCCCCAGAAAACCGCGGGCTAATTTATTCCCCTTGAGCAACTGTCAGTTTTGAAAAGCTGCCCAGTCTCTTCACTGTGATTTTCAAAGAGAGACTCAGGGTTGGACTTTCTTTCCATGCCAGCAAGAAGGTAGGTGTATCCAATGGTGGGACACACACACACACACACACACACACACACACACACACACACACTTCTGAAAAATGCTGGATCTATAGTTGCTGGAAAATATAACCTTCCGGATACCTGAGGAAGATGTCTGGAAAGAAAAGCAGACAGTAGAAAACCCATATTTGCATTGTAGCTGCTGGAGTTTCTACACGAGGGAGGCATGACCCTATTTGACCTTCCCTGTCAAGACCACAGGGATCCAAAGGAACCAACCAAAGGTATGTGCGGCAAAAGGCCCGGCCAAGCTGACCGGTTTTGACATGTCAAAGGACACATGTTGTCTGGCTTGGGCAGCTTGTGGGCAGGGAAGCAATCCAAAACTCAGTCTCTAAGATGCAAGGATAGCAATAACATGAACAGTTAGTTACCTGTGCTGCAGGTAAGCCCTGCCTTCCATCATTACTTTGAAAGGAAGAGGCTTCATCTGGCTTATTGGTTTACGGTCTGAAACAGTGAAGACTGCATTTCCCTTGTTCCCTGTGCTCTCTTCTCTTCACGATTCAAGACAGGTGCCAAATGTGTCATCGTGTCTGATGGAGCCTGGCGCTGGCTCACTTGCTGTGATTGTGGCCCACCACCTGACAGAAACACTTTCCCTGATTAAATTTTTAACCTGGATTGTGCCACATTTAGTTACATTTTGAGGGGGGAAACCTGAGGAAGGGAGGGAAGAGCAGCAGGTTGAGGAGGTTTGCAGAAAGCTTGTGTGTCTGCACACGGATAGGACATCCTACACACGACACGCTTTTTGCATTTCAACTTCACTAAATATTGACATCCAGTTAACAAATATTGATTGAGAACCTGAAACATTCAAAACAGTGTATAAGCTCCACGTTCCATGGTGTGAAATAAAAAAGGAATGTCAGAGGGAAAAGGACGGGCCATTACCTATCTCCTATTGGTAATGAGCCCAAGTTATAGAAAGATGATTTCCGGCTTCATACCATTACTTATTAGTGTAATGGTAAAAATAAATCACTCACTCAGACTAATGGTCTCTTCTGGGCAAGTGGTGAATAATGCTGACGTGGCTTCTTTTATTACCTGTACGTCTCCTGGTCTGGCAGATGGTTTTCTGATAACGATTGTTTTGGGTAGCAGTTAACGCTAGGCAATTATTGGCATGGTAGCATCCACGTATGTCTATAAATCCCGGGTTTTTAAATGTTGGCTGTGTTGTAGCTACAAATGAGGGTTTATCTGTGAGAGAGATAAGCTATTAGCAAGGCTGTTCATTTCTTCCTTTGCTGTCTGTTCTAATTCTTTGTCGGCACCGAGATCTGGAGCCTTCACTGGCTTTGCATGTGGCAGCAGGCATGTGGGCTTCATCGGTGCTTTTACATGTTCTCCTATTTGTCAGGGCACTCTCTCCCCTAAGGTAATGAGTGGCTATCTCTCACAATAGAGCTCTCAGCATGACTCAACTTCTCACTGGTTAACGAGCCTTCCCTGTTCCATTTGTAACCCTGATGTATGCAGTGATGCATGTGTTTACTAATATCGCACTGACGTTTGCAATGCAGTTTGGGTGCAGGCAGGGTGTTCTCTGCCGCTGAGGTCCAGTTTCAACTAGACCCTCCTGCAGCTGACCACCTTGCTACGGCCCACAAATCTCACTTGCAATCCCATGTATTATTAGAAGGATGTGATGACTAAATATCACAACTGTCACATTCAGCTAACCACATAAAACTGCTCAGTTCCCTCTGAATACAGCAAGGTCACCAGCCCCCATTGATCTCCTATTAAATGATCGAGATCATTTCTGGTCAGTCAATGTGTCTTGGTGACACACAGCGGTGTAGTAAACCAACCTCAAAATCGATTGTAGCACAGATTGGTGAGAAATATTTTTGCTTTTCTGTTCCTCTGGAACTTCCTTCAGAACCAAAGTATCATAGGGAAGTTTAAGGTCACAGCAAAGTGACTCAGTGAATGGTGATCTACATTGACAAAAGCAAGTGACTTTGCCCACAGCCCCTCATTCTTAAATCTGTAGGTAATTTTCTAAGGGCAAAATTTCTTAAGTTAACAGATCCGGACTCCCGTTGCTATTGATGCAATAAAGGTAATACTGAAAATGACAGTGTCTGAGAAGCAACCACAAACTGCCTTTTTACTGCACACAATTAGCGATGGAATTGAGAACCATTTTTTTTTCTAATGTAAAATCATTAGCGTGGCAATTGAAATTCACCAGTGATCCCATAACTCTCAGCCTCTCTTTTTACTTTCTGAACCTTCGCCCCCACCCCACCCCGCCCCCAGCAGTCTGTCTCAGCACTCCAGAATAATGAACAAACAGTTAACGCTAGCACTGAGTTTCTACAGATTTGTTGCTCTCCCCATCCTCTGGAGGGACTATAAAACCACCCGATGACATCTCATTTGGAAGCCTCTTGTATTAAGAAAAGTGAACTCTGGATGTGAGTGATATTTGGACAAGTGTGTACTTCAATCCAGAGTCCTAACTCATATGACAGCTTTCTGCCATTAGCTGGGGATCTCAGTATTGACGATTACATCTTCTCCAACCCCCATCCCTCACCCCACGCCCTTGCTCTTTTACAAAAACATCCTTCTTATTTTTATCCTAAATATGCTTGGCATTTTTTTTTTTCCCCGCCCGTACACTTTGCTTTGGGTTTAAAAATCTCTCAGATAGATATTTGTCTCCTCTGTGAAAGCATCAAGCCACAGATCTAAGTCAACACAAATCACCAGGATAGTAAAGCTGACTTCAGGTTATAACACTGACCAGAGAGGGACAAGCCACGTTTTCAATAAAACGGAGCGATGACTTATCGGAGCTGACGGTTTACTTTCTGCCCCAGCTGACCTCTCCTGATCGCTGACAGGGCCGAGGAATAAGGAAGGGGAAAGAGCTGCGTTTTCAGGGAGAAGCCTTGCTTCCTGGAAGGCTCTCCGATCTGCCCCACGAGCAGAGGCTAAGTGCTGAATTCGAACCAGCTCTGGAATTGCTCTGTTTGGAAACCTGATTCTGGAAAACCGAAGTCCAGCCGCGGCTTTCCACACCAGGACAAGGAGAAAGAGGGCGGAAATGGCCCAGGGGAGAGAAGTCTGGCTGAGGAGTGAACTACAAGAAGCTCAAGAGAGGAGGGGCTGGAAGCATTTCTTGCCTGTGCTGCTGAACAGAAGAAACTTTTTCTTGCACTGAGATCTACTCGGGGCTGAACGCTGAGGTCCGCAACAGCTGGTGGGGTCTCGGTGGGGAACACACGCGGACCTCAGGGCCAGGGCTGGAGCGCTGGGCTAAGCCGCGCAGGCCAGGGCCGGGGGCAGGGTGGGGGTGGTGGTGGGGGGGGGCGCGGGAAACCGGGGCCGGCGCCTGCGCCCTCCCGCCTGCCCGGCGGGGTCCTCACCTGTTCCAGCGGGCCACCTTCCTCCGGTAATACCGCAGCGCCTCCTGGCTGGCCAGGAGCGAGTCTTCCGGCCCGAGGAGAGGCGGCTCCTCCGGGACGTTGTACAGCGGGTGGGCGAAGAGGGCCTGCAGCTTGGAGCCGGGGCCACTGCGGCCGCTATGGTCCTGCTCAGGTCCCCGCCCGGCTCGGGAAAAGTTGTGCGCGGCCGCGTGGAGGTCCGAGGCGGCTGCGGCGCGGTCCGGGGCCGGCAAGGAGGCGCGGCGGGCGCACGGGCAGCCGCGCGGGCGCTCCCGGGACCGCAGCTGCCGCTGTACCTGGGGCCAAAGGTGGAAGTAGAGGTCGGCGGAGAGCAGCGCACCCAGCAGCAGCAGGGTCAGCAGGCGGTCCCGGCGCAGCCCGAGCATGGCCCCGCCGGGCGCGCGGGCGGACGCGAGGCGCAGAGGGCCGCCCGCAGTGCCGCCCGCCGGCTGGGGTCGATGAGGCCGGAATGCTCACCGCGCCGGAGAGCTCCGCTTTGGATGGGTGTCACCCTTGAACTTGGGGACTGGGTGCAGGGATCGCAGCGGCTCGCAGTGTTGGCGGGCGTTCCTTCTCAGCGCGGAGTGGAGACCAGGGAACGGTGGCTCCCGGGCCCCTGTTTCTGGCTCGTTCTCTCCCCGCGCCCGCCCGCCCGGGAGACCGTGGCAGGTGAAGGGCCGGGGGCTCGGGTGTGGCTGTCCCCGCGGGCGGACGGGCGGTGGGGCGCTGGACGACTCCCCGCAGGAGCGCCAGGCGCGGGCGGCGGAGCTGGCCTCTGGGAGGAGCGAGGCGGCCGCCGAGCCTGGGGCGTCTCTCCAGAGGATGCTGTCGCTGGCGGCTGCTGCGACTGTTCCCTCGGTTCCTTCGGCGGGCGGCGGGGACGCCCGTGCCCCGGCTCCTCCCGGCGAGCTGGTCTGAGCGCCCGACTCCAAGAGGCAGAGGTAGCGCCGGCCTCCCCCGCCTGGCCGGGCGCCCGCACCTCCGCCCACTCTCAGCTGGCACCTGCCTCTGGCGCAGCTCGCCAGCCAACTCCGATCCCTCTGCGGGCTCTGCCCTTCCACCTTGTCGCCCAACCGATTCTCGCGCCCATCCCCCCTCGTCCCAGGCCTCCCACTTTCCCTGCTCAGAGTTCAGTCCAGACTTTTAGGGGGACTCGAGCGGTGTGTGTGTGTATGAGAATTTCATTTCTGTTTAATTTCATAATCCTGTTTAATTTCATTTCTGCTTTTCAGAAAAAAGACAGCTCCCTGAAAGCCTTTCTCCTGTAGATTGGCCAGATGTGTGTGTGTGTGTGTGTTGTCGTTTCTCTCTTCGTTTCTTCCCACAGAGCACACACCAGTTCCATAACAACTATGTGTCATGTGCCTGGCTCGTAATAGGGGCTCAGGAAACACTTAGTGAATGAAAAAGTTTGACCTTTAAAAATAAGGCACCAGTTTCACCTAGAATCTTGGAGATTTCCTGTTTGGATGGCGTTTGATTCCAACTGTGCCTGTGCTTTACAAAGAGGAAGTTTTTCTTGCCCCCAAGGTTGGAGGGCCTTCCTGATGACCCCACTCTGAACTTTTGCATTTAGCGTGGTGTGAAAGTAGTCCACCCAAATGCATCCCTGGAGGACACATGTTAGGCTTTCTCCTGATACCCTGTGAGGTAATTTATACTCCCCACCCCATTTTCCTTTTGACGAAGAGGGAGGGAGAGCCCAGTCTTGAACTCCTGGCTTCTCTATTTAATGACCTGGTAGGAGAGTGAAGGTCAAATCTGACTGGGGAGGCACCCTGCCCTCCTGAACGTTCAGGAAAAAGCATTTTTTTTCTTTATTGTCTGAGCTGCCTGCCGAGGCAGCAAACCTTCCCATGTATGTTAATCTTACTCTTTAACCACCTCCTTCCCTTGCTGGATTCAAGAACCTCAGACACACTCTGACTTGTGGGTTCAGACCAGAGTTCTTCCCACCTGTGGTTCAGTGGGAGATTCTCGTGCCCTCTGCCAGCCCCTCATCTGTACATGAAGATGACAATAGAACCTACCCCATAGGGTTATTGTGTGGCTTCCATGAGTTAAAGTATATAACTTGCTTGGAACAGCCCCCAGCACTGTGTGAAATATGTGTTTGCTACAAATAGGATCACTTCTTGGTTCCTGCAGTATGCTGGGGTAGGTTAGAGGCTGTTCATGAGTGGGAGAAAAATAGAAAAATATGGAAAAGGAAGATACCAGAAAGGGACTGTTGTTAGGAACTCATGCTGGTCTGAATGACCAGTCCAAGTGAAAGTCCAAGATGGTAC
This sequence comes from Rhinolophus sinicus, assembly GCF_057876585.1. Classification (NCBI taxonomy): domain Eukaryota; kingdom Metazoa; phylum Chordata; class Mammalia; order Chiroptera; family Rhinolophidae; genus Rhinolophus; species Rhinolophus sinicus. The sequence continues at coordinate 47,857,338 of NC_142512.1, forward strand.
TGTTGCCAGCTGCTTCACTCATCTGCATTTGGTGTTGGGCATTTTTAAGGTTTCCTGAACAACCTCCTTCTTTTTATCTGGAATTAAATTTTAACTGGTCTCCAGTTTCTGAGAAACTTTGCAGCTTCTGACATGTTATGGGCAGTGGGGTGAAGAAGTCAGGCGCTGAACGGTGCTACATATGCAATGACTATGTGGCAAACTGGTTTGCATTTTTCGGGGCTGGCAAAGGGTATGGATGTGAAGCCATCACAAGTCTTGTAATTTCAATTCTCCGCCATCCCTGGGGTCATGCCCCCTGAGTGGACTCTTGTCTGGCCTCAATTCAGGGAATAAAATTCCTAACTCTACTGGAGATGACCTAAACACATTTTCCTGTCCCGTAAAGGTCAAGGGCAAAACTGTATGTGGAAGTCACATATTAAGTGTGAATGAGGTTGGGTTGGGAGAGTGGCAATCCTAGAGGCAGAATTGGCAGTCAGATGCAACTATCCTTAAGGTTTGTCTAAATCTCTCCGTTTCCCTCCCAGAAACGAGCCTTTCCTTTCTGCTCCTGCACTGACTCTTCATGTCTTGACCCCTGGCTTTCCTACCAGCCTCATATACATCCCCTCCATTCACACCCAAATTGTCCCCAACTGCTTTGTACTGGGACCCATCGTTCTGTTTCAAGCCTCTCATTACAAGTCCATACCCTCTTTCCATTTCTACTGTTCTTGAATGTACCCATGGCCTCATCATTTCTTTCTTAGACTTTTACAAACAGGCTCCTTCCTGGTCTCTCTGTTTCCAGTATGGCCCCAAGTCAGGGCCCACCTTGTGTTTTGATCTAATCAAAACTCTTGCCAGAGTTAGCTTTGTAGCATGCAGATACAACCATGATGTTCGCCTGGTTGAAAAGCCTCCAGAACGTCTCATTGCCTCAGGATTAGGTGACTTGTGATGTGACTCTTCATGGTTCGGCTTCTGTCTCCTTTTCCAGCCTCATCGCCCACCTCTTGTTTATACGACCCCCGGTTTTTACTCCATAATACTTTATGTAGTTCCTTCCCCAAGTGTTTCATGGTCTCACAGACAGGCCTTTAAGCAAAAGCTCTGTCCTGTCTCCCCACCTGGAGAATATTCATGGGCTACTCAAGCTGTGGCCCCATTTCTCCCATTTTCTCTGATGTTTGTCCTCATGCCCATTAGTCTCAGGGCTGTGTGCTCTCACGTACTCTCACGGCTGTTTGCATGTACTCCTATTAAAACATTGGCTATGTTGTGTGTAGTTGTTTGTATGCATTATGGGTTGATTTATGTCCCCCCATAATTTATTTATATGTTGAAGGCCTAGCTCTCAGTACCTCAGAACGTGACCTTATTTGGAAATAGGGTCATTGTAGATGTAATTAGTTAAGATGAGGTCATCTTGGAATAGAGTGGGCCCTCGATCAAATGTGACTGGTGTCCTTATAAAAAGGGGGAATTTGGACACCGACAAATGCACACAGGGAGAACCCCATGTGAGGATGAAGGCAGAAACCAGGCTGATGCTTCTACAAGCCAAGGAACACCAAAGATTGCCCGCAATTCAGCAGAAGATGGGTAGGAGGCCCACAACAGATTGCCCCTCAGAGCCCTCGGGAGACAACCCTGCTGACACATTGGTCTTAGACTTCCGGCCTTGAGAACTGTGAGACAGTACATTTCTGTTGTTTAAGCCACCCAGTTTGTGGTAGGTACATTGTTACCACAGCCCTTGTGATCTAATACAGTACGCATGCCTACCTTCCTCACTGGCGCATGACCTCTTCAGCATGGAGGGAAAGTGGAGCTCTGAGGACAGAGCCTATCACTTGGGGCAATGCTCAAGAAATTTTAGCTGCATAAATGAAGGGAAACCATAGAGGGCAGGGGTCTAAGGCATCTCGGCAACCACAGCATCTTACAGAGGGCTTTGTACACTTTGTACAGAGGGCTTTATTGGTTACAATAAAATAACATAGTTTGGGACCCTGGAGGAGACACAGAAGAAACATAAAACATGGCTCCTGCCTTCCGGCATCTTTTATGATTATTAGAGAAACAAAATCTGTCTGTACCAGTAAGACAATGCAGAAAAAGTACCAGAGAGTACACTGAGAAGATTAGGGAACATGTGCCACACTGCACGCTTTCAGAGGAGAAATGCAAAGGGCACTTGTGTTTCCTTTCAGTCTAGCTAAATATCAAGCTCTCTACTTCCAGGTATTAAATCATGAAAACGACAGAGTCCACATTTAAACATAAGAATTCCTCAATCTGTGAAGGTTGTACTCTATTTTTATCTCACATATATGTTCACATGTTGTTTAAAAGACTAGTTGTTTTTCATTTGTGGGGTTTTCTACGCTGGATTGTAACTCCATGAGTACAACGTCACCATGCTTTTTCCTTCCTTTTCTTGCTTTCAAAGGGCTTTTGTCACTGCATCGGTGTGTGTGAGGGCAACGTTACCTTTAGCTGCCAGCTGTCTCAGCGATCAGTGAGGGAGGAGGGGGGCAATTAGATGACAGATCCAAAACAGAGTGAGATTAAGAAACCTGATACAGATTTGGTGTTATACCCACTCTCTTTTCTCATTCTGAGCCAGGAAGTCCAGAATTTTCCTATTTTTGACCAAAACATAATGCCTCAATATGGCCAGCGTTTTCTCAAAATGTCGCTGGTGGATCTGAATTACTAGAGATGTTCATAAAAATGCAAATTCCAGTGTCACATCCTAGATCTAGTGAATCAGAATCTTTGGAAGTGGGGCCAGGAATGTGCAATTTCAGTAAGCTGATTCTCACAAGCTTGTGAGATTCTGCACACCCTGAAGTCCAATTGTGATATACACGGAAGTTTGGGAATCACTGGTGAAGAGTACAGTGCTAAGGAGAACAGCCGTAGATTTGATTACACCTTGTCTAGCTAGAATCCACTGTCCAGTTCTGTCTAACTTGTATCATAAGGTCATAATGGCGCCAGAGAGAGAATGTGTGTTTGGCCCAGCACAATCCATCACTGTTACTGGGGAAAACCAAGCAAGCAATCTACCAACAACCCAACCAACAGACCATCCCAGTACCCATTCTTTACAAATGGTGTGATCTTGCTGTAAAAAACCATTGTTCTACTTATTAGTAAATTTCCTTTGGAAAACTGAATTACCTTCTCTGGGCCTCAGTTTCCTCATCTAAAACATGAATCCCAGATATAAATGATCTCTAAGGTACCCTTCCGTTCGGAAAAAAAATGAGAATTTTATAATTTTTTATTGTACTAGCACATAATAATCAAGCTCTTTTTGAGAAGAGTGAAGCAGTTGGCAATCAAGGAAGCATAAGACCACTGAACTGGGAGTCAGGAAGCGTGGACTTTTGTCCTGGCTGAGTCATCAACTAGCTCGGTGACATGGGGGCAAACTATTTAAAAGTTCTGGGCTTCACTTTCATATGTAAAATGAGTACCTTAAGTTAGGCAATTGTACAGTTCCCTTCCAGAATGAATTTTCTTCAGGAATAATGATGAAATATGAATGAAAATTAAGAGATTCATTACCAGCAATGAAGGGTAGGAATATTTATATATGATGTGTGTGTGTGTGTTGATACTATTTACGGATAAATACATATGTAGTAAAATTACAAAGATATGTGTGAGACTGGTGAACACTAAATTCAGCATAGTGGTTGACTATGAGAGTCAAGCGAGAGAAATGGGACTGCTGAATATTAGACATGGGTCTTCAATAGTATCTGTAATGAATTATTTCTTAGAAAAAAGGATCTGAAGGATATATGACAAAATGCTAAGATTTGACAAAGTTGGGTGGTGAGTATATAGACGCTGGTCTTATTATTCTCTATACTTTTCTGTATACTTACCATATTTCATTAAAAACTTGACTTGATTTACCTTGTGGCCTTATATCCTGCATTATTTTGTCTTCTTAAAGAGACAGTTGAACTAAAGGGTTGAGCTTTGATATTAAGTTTAAGCAGGTTAGTGAACATCAACAGTCAAGAAATTTGCACCATTTTAAATTTGCACCTTTTTAAAGGAGATACATGATAGAGGGCAAAGAATATGCGTGAGAATAATCTCAACGTAAATTAGCCCTATTTATAGTTTGAAGTGGAGGAAGTCCACGCCCCTGGGTGTAGCTGCTTTCAGACTGTGTATTTCTTCCAAGCAGCATCTTTGCTCGTGTTGTATGAGCTTTGTGTACCAGACTAACAACAGACGTGTTTTCTCTATTTCAGTTTTTACTACCTTGGCAGTATGTCTATTTTAGGAAGGTGAGAGGTTGGGAGTTTGGGGGCTTCTAGAAAGTCATGTCTTAAAAATTTTTAACTGTTGTCTAGCAACTCCTAATCCATTATATGAATTCACTGCTAAGGGGTGAGACAAACATTAAACAAATGTTACACAAATAAATATTTTGGACTGGCTCAAAGTTCAGTCGCAGAATATCAATACAGCTAAAATAAATAGAAATGACTCCAGAAAGCTTTGAAAATGAACGTAGGTCTTGACTCAATAACTTTTGAGGGGCGGGAGAAGTGAGAATTACATTAGTGAGGTATATGGTGACTCTATACCTTTCTAAACAACCTTAATACACTTCTCTCTCTTCACAAAGTCCATACTTTATGTTCCACCTTCTCCCTTTCTTCCCCTCTGTGTCCCACCCCCACAACTCCACCCCACCATGCGTTCTCATCTCTTTATCCCATGGCCCCTAGTCCTTTCATATATAGGGCGATCGGCCCTGCTCCTGCTGGTTGCCAGTGCCTTCTCCATTTCCTACATAGTTCAGCCTGACAGAGGTCCACTAGCTGGCTAGGCCATTAAAGAATCCTTTCTTTCTGAAAGGAGGATTTCAAGTATTTATAATACAGCACCATAATATTTTAGCCATTTCAGACAAAGAATTATAAAGTCAATTGTGGTAAATATAATTACATTGCCTTAACTCTCTTCGTACTGTTTTTTATTTTTCAATTTGGAAGCAAGGATGGATGGTGTAAAAGATGATCCATCATTTTGGCAAGATGACTATAACCCATCTCTGGGCTGAACTAGTCATGCCCTCTTCTCTCTATTTTAGACTAAGTCTCATATTTCACAAGCTTCAACTGTATTCACCCGATAGGAAAAGGCAAACGGACCCTATGGTCTCTACACACTCCCGCAGTTTTTCCCAAGATGTATGGTGACTGTAGTTTGTGAACTAAAAATCTGAACTTAGGGTCCAACTCATAGTTTTGCACATGCTCTTACAATGGGGAAGGGCATGAAAAAAAATCATGATTCTCTTATCCCTGAAAATACAGGAACTACAGCTGCCATGACCGGGCACAGACGGCTAAGTGCTCATTTCCTTTTGGTGTTGTAGATGCAGCCTCAGAAAGATGAGTCAGTGGTCAGGACTGGGGTCTGTGGTTATAGGTCTCGATAAGTCGTTTCCAAAGTTGATGGCTCAGCTCTGCTAAGGAAGGCAACAACCCTGACTGGCAGCCGTCGTGTGTAGTCACAGAGGGCTCAGCAGCACCTTATTTTCATGATGCATATATATTTAATTATATAAATAGCACACAAATATCTTCTCTTTGCATATTATTTGGACACTATATAAGATTTAGAGTAATAAGTGGAAGTCCCCATCCTTCTTTCTCTCCATTTCATTTCCTTTCCCAGAGGTAACTACTGTTGGTTTGATATGACTCCTTTCACTACATTGCATAGTCAAATAGTTTTTCCTCTATCTTACAGGTAATTAAAGAAAAACCAATGAAAACAATTGGAAAGGGGATAATTTCTTTCTTGTCATATTGTCATTGTCACAAATGGATGAAAATACCCAAAATTGATTAGGGCTTGGAAAGGACTTTTAAATTAAAGCAAGTATTCTGAAAGTTCATTTGGTGACGTAAGTGCATTTGACTTTATATCAGTCAGGAGACTGAAAATGCACCAGTTATTTGAACAAGAAAAATGTAATCAAAATTCTTCTACAATTCTGAACACCAGAAGTCTGAACTCAAGGGCCATACGCCCTCTGAAGGCTCTAGGGGAGAATCCTTCCTGGCCCCTTTCAGCTTCTGGAGGCTCCAGGCTTTCCTTGGCTTGTGGCAGCATCACTCCAAACTCTGCCTCCATCTTTGCATGGCCTTCTCCTCTGTCTGTGGGTTTTCTTCTCCTCATAAGAACTTACGTCATTTAATTTAGGGCCTACCAGACAATCCAGGATGATCTCATTTGAGATCCTTAATGTAATCACATTGGACATATGTTTTGAGGGGGTGGGTGAGCCCCATTCAGCCCACTACGTGTATGAATAAACACATAGCAACATTTTACAGTGACTTCCTTCATGGGAGGATTTGTAGATGCTCCGAATATTTCTTTCTTGCTTTTTTTTTTTTTTGCTGTTGACTTTTATGCAGAAACATTTGTATTACTTTTGAAGTAAAAAAGTACTTGGCATATGAGAAATGAGGGACTACATTGAGAAGTACTGATTTAATCATCTTGAAGATATGGTTGAACCTATAGTTCAGAAAACCCTAAATAACTCTACCTACTTAGACAAGGAAACAGTACGAGAAATTAAAACTCAGGAGGAGGAGCCAATTCATTACACGAGACCTATGTCCATTTATGCTCTAGAGCAAACCTAAAGAGTTAACAATCAAAATAATTGTTAACTAGTAAAAGTAGTAAGACACCTCTAAAGGATCCAGAAGTAGCATGTGCAGAAAAGAAGCTATGACATCTAGGACGAGGAAAAGTGGACAATGAAGGAATTAAGGACTAGGACTGTTACCTTCATCCCCAACCCAAGGTTGAAATTTAGATGTCTTTGAAGACTATGTGTCCACCACTGGAAAACTCAGCTATTGGTGGTGAAGAAACTTTCCATATAGCAGGCCATGTTAATCTGTAGCTGTGTCCATGGGAAGGGGAGACAGATGCCTGAGGCCATAGCCAGAGCTACTCTGGAAACAGCTACAGAGTGAAGGGAAAGTGTGATTGGAGCTGGTATATGAGGGCTGCTGGGCTCCCACGCTACATGAAAAAAAATGGAGGACTGGGATTCAGAAGGGCAGTGTCTTCCTGTCACTACGGCTTGGTGGTGGTCCTTCAGTGCCCTCTATTGGCAAAGTCGATTGTACCAACTAGTAGAGGAGAAATGGTCACAGGGTGCAGCTTCTTTCTCACCAAGCAGGGGAAAGAAGGCTCAATTTGGAACTGAGAGATGATAAATTGATAACTGGCATAGACTTTGAATTCAGAATTCCATTTTTATTTCATTTTTTTTCCTTCAGTGTCAACGTGTCTTTTTATTTCCTTAGTTATAAAACTTCTGTTCAGCTAGACTTCAGATGGTTCTCCAGGTTGATTGTTCTATGATTTAGTTGTAATTTTAATGTGATCATGGGAGGATGCAAGCACAGCATTTATCTACTCCACCATCTTGGATCCTCTCCCAGAATTTCATTTTTAAAAATTTAAGGAGATAATTAAAGGTATGCATAAGATATAGATAAAGAATGGTTCTTGCAGTACAGAAAAAATGGAAACAAGCTCAATGTTCAAAAAATTAAGAACTGCTTGAGCAATATCATGGTCATCTATAAGATGAAGGCACATTTATTTATTATCATGAAAAGACATTTATATTATTAGGTGAAAATTTTATGTTAATAACTTATATTATGACTCATTAAAATATATTTATACATATAGTTCTATGTATGCATAGAAGACAACTTTGAAAGATTTGGTGTCTTATTCATCAATTCCTTGGTGTAATATCTGGCTCATACTTGTTTTATAAATATTTAATCAACAAATGTATTGTATTAGCTCTTACGCTGCTGTAACAAATTGCCACACAGTAGCTTAAAACAACAGAATTTTTTTTTAAATTTATTGGGGTGACAATTGTTAGTAAAATTACATAGATTTCACGTGTACAGTTCTGTATTACATCATCTATAAATTCCATTGTGTATTCACCACCCAGAGTCAGTTCTCCTTCCATCACCATATATTTGATCCCCCTTACCCTCATCTCCCACCCCCAACTCCCTTACCCTCTGGTAACCACTAAACTATTGTCTGGGTCTATGAGATTTTGTTTCTCATTTGTTTGTCTTCTTCTTTTGTAAAACAACAGAAATTTATTCTCTCACAATTCTGAACACCAGAAGTCTGAACTCAAGGGCCACGCTCCCTCTAAAGGTTCTGGGGGAGAATCCTCCCTTGCCCCTTTCAGCTTCTGGAGGCTCCAGGCTTTCCTTGGCTTGTGGCAGCATCACTCCAAACAAACTCTGCCTCCGTCTTTGCATGGCCTTCTCCTCTGTGGGTTTTCTTCTCCTTATAAGAACTTTCGTCATTGGATTTAGGGCCTACCAGACAATCCAGGATGATCTCATTTGAGATCCTTAATGTAATCACATTGGACATATGTTTTGATGGGGTGGGTGAGCCCCATTCAGCCCACTACGTGTATGAATAAGCACATAGTAACATGTTACAGTGGCTTCCTTGCGTGGTAGGATTTATAGATACTCTGAATATTTTTTTCTTGCTTTCTTGCTTTGTTTTCTTTTTGTTCCACCTACCAGTATGTTTATAACTTTTATGCAGAAATCTTTGTATTACTTCTGAAATAAAAAGACAGTCAAAAAAGTACTTGGCATATGAGAAATGAAGGGACTACCTTGAGATATACTGATTTAATCATCTTAAAGATATGGTTAAACCCATAGTTCACAAAATCTCAAATAACTGTACCTACTTAGACAAGGAAACAGTAGGAGAAGCTAAAACTCAGGCGGAGGGGCCAATTCATTGCACGAGACCTATGTTCATTTATGCTCTAGAGCAAACCTAAAGAGTTCCCAGAAGTTGGACACAGGGAAGCTGGTAACTGGAAATCCATCCTCAGCCTTCTGGGCCTCTGAGTTGAGCAAGGCTGTGGCCTGGTTAGCCCTCACCATCTAGAGCCGCAAACCAGCGTGGAATCTCCCTGCGTTGTTGTCTTTCAGTGCAGACCTCTTCTCCTCCCTTTTCTTCTTGTTCTCTTGCTATGATCCATTGATGAATTCTTAGGAAGATGTTGTTCCACTAAAACAGGCAAATCTGTGACATCAAGATCTGAGGATGAAAGGCCTTTTAAAAGGCTGTCATCTTTTATTTAGAGAGGCAATCTTTCCAAAAGGAAAGAAAGGAAAACATGGGAGTTAGGGTATAATTACCTTTTTATTTCTTTTAAAGCTGTAGATGTTTTATGTCTAGTCTCTTTTGAAGATTGATCTTTTTTTGTTTTGTTTGAAAGCTTGATGTTTAAAGCCAGCCTAAAACATGGGTGAATATCAAGTGCTGTACTCAAGATTCTGTCTTCTGGGTAGGAGATAATTTTTTTTTTTTAAAAAGTAGGTTTATTAAAGAAATAAATACTACCTATTAATTAAAGGAAAAGGAGAGCATTCATTATGTTCTTTAAAAATCATTGCTGATTTCAGATTGATACTTATTAACAGTGATGTTAACCTGTTGAGATGTCAGTTAAAATGTTATGAATAATAATGAATAAATAAATAGAAATGTAAGAACCTATCATACTTTTTAAACTAAGAGTTGGCAAATTTTTTTCTAAGGGCCAGAGAGTAAATATTTTAGACTTTGTAGGTCAGATGGTTTCTGTTGCAATGACTCAACTCTGCCATTATAGTAGTAAAGCAGCCACAGACAATACACAAACTAGCAGCATGGCTGTATTCCAATAAAACTTTATTTACAAAATCAGGTGGTGGGCCAGATGAAGTTCATGGGTGGTAGTTTGCTGGCCCCTGAAAGAAAATATCAGAAAGTTGGAATAGTATACCAACAATATTAGCTTTCTACCATCAGGGAAATCAGATTTCTATCTGTTTTGTTGTATTTCTTGGAAGAAAGAAATGACAACATATTTGCAGTTACATGTGCTTTTCTTGGAAGATTAATTTGGACTAAATCATTGGCGGAAAAGGAAGTAAAAGAAAATGAATCTCTGTCTTTGTGAAATAAATGGTTAGATTCTCAGAAACAAGAATCTTTTCAATTAATTCCACTGGCCATTATGTTCTGGGAACAGGTTTAGTACTCGCCTTACAAGTTCATCTTATTATACAGAGCATTTGCCATATGAAGTTATGTGTTGAATGATTGTGGTTTATGCTATAGTATAGCTGAATCTGGAAAATAACCAGTAATGACATACACAAAAGGGCTTGAGTGAAATCCTTTACTCATGGTTTATTAGTTCATTCTTGTTTCTTTTTCCCACATAATATTTGATTGCAAAGTAAAATTTAAGAGGAAAGTGAGACAATATAAATTGATGCTATTTTGCAGGGATTGTTGATGAAATATGGTTCTATTCTGGATTAACAGAGAGAAAAACCAGAGAGAATTGAGGCCATTAATTGGAAAGTGAATTGCTTTAAATAAGAATACCTATATTTGGTAGTTTGGATTTGTATTTGGTACTTTTAGTTGAGTAAACACTAACCTCCTACCTCTTCACTTTAATGCTTATTCAGTCCTTCTGTAACCAAATCAAATAATATGTGTTAACTCACGAAGCCTCTTAATATCCTCTGCACCTGGTGGGTTGTTTGGGAAGCAGATGTTGAAATGGAGTTAGCAGTGCAAAAGATTTGCGGGGCCGAGGGGGCCATCTGACTGCAATGCAGATCTGATAGTCTCTACCAGCCTGATGGAGAGCCCTGGAGCAAAGAGGGCCTGTTACAGGAATCCTGTTTTGGTAGAAACTTTGTACGATGCTTTACTCAGTCATTGAGAGGACTGTCCAAAGAAGAAGTGATCTTGGCTATCATTGCCTTCCTCAGTTAATGACCTTAAAAGCTGAGGTGGACCATGATGGAGCTAACAGCTGGAGGATGTCAACCAACTACACTTACTTGCAGCTAGACAGCAAGTCCTTTCTTGAAGTGGGATCTGAGTGGCACATCTCTAGGTGTGACACATTCTTTCAATTTTCTGAGTCTTCCTTTCAAATCTCATTAGCTGACTTGTTTTCCTCTATCCTTTGCATTGAGGTTCCCTAGAAATCGCTGCTTATTCCTCTCCCCAATTCTATAAACTATTTCTGAAAGATTTGTTCCACTTTCATGGCTTTAATGTGGCCTCTTATTATCTTCTATGCCAGGAATTACCTATAAGTTGGCAATAATTTGATGTACTAGTTAAGATCGAATTTGGGAGCATAGAACTAAAACTAAAATAACGATGGTTTAAATGTAAAGCTGAATGTTCTCAGTCCAGAGCTGGTATGGTGGCTCCATGTTCACCAGAAATCCAGGAGGCTTTTATCATTCTACTCTAAAATACTAGTGTATGGCTTTTATATTCAAGGTCACATCAGGCCAAAATGGTTATTGGAGCTCCAGCTATCACATGTTTCATCTTGGCAGAAGAAAAGTGGGAGAGTGGAAGAGAAGAAAGCGCTTACTTCCATTTGAGTCATCTAAGCTTAAGTGGTTTTTCTAGAAGTCCCATACATATTCTTATTTAAATCTTTGATCACAACATAGTCATATGGCCACACCTAGCTGCAAGGGAAGCTGGGAAATATAGATTTTTAAGTAAACATTCTAGCTTCTGCAGGGCAGAAAGCATGCAATAAGAGGATTGGAATGGATGTTGAGCATCTATATCCATAGTATCTTTCATATTCCCAAATCTGTCTTTCCAGATCATGCCTTTCTTCTGAGATTTGGAAACATGTATTCCTTTGTCTACCAGACATTCCCACCTGGATGTCCCAAAGGCAACTCAATTTGAACATGTACTAAACTGAATGAACTCCATTATAGTGACTCACAATAATTATTATGTTTCCTTCTATACAGTTATTCCACCAACTACTTGGGCAACCAAAGCCTCTCATTTTAGATTCTTCTTTTTCTCTCACTTTCCATATTCAATCTGTCTTATGGTCTTGTGAATTCTCTCCTAATTATTTTTCAAATATTCCCTTATGTCCCCATTGCTACTGCCAGAATCTTGGTTTATGACCACATTATTTTCAGGCTCGAGTATTTTTATATCGTTTTATTCATCTCAGGCTTGCACCTCCTGACCCATTCTTCATGCTGCTGCTGAAGCTATTGTTGCAAAATGTAAATCTAATCATTTTGTTCCATAGCTTGAACTCGTATACGATCCACACCATAAAGGTGAAACTCTGTAGAAAGGCCACTCTGATGGTCTGGTGACTGCTCCCATTTCGGCTTTATCTTTGGCTATTTCCTGCTGTGTCTCTTCCATGCTGTGTTGTACCTACATGCCATTGTGAAATATCTAGCATAACCCACACAGGAATAAGCCACCTTACGTTGTAAATCTTAAATTCTGTCTTACCTGTCTACAATGCCCTCCCCCACCCCCCACCTGAGAGCTCCAGGGAAGCAGGAGTTCTGGTCATCTCTGAATCTATTGAGGAATAGAAGTAGAGCTCAGTAACTGTACACTATCATGAAAATGTATTAAATTTCATAAATAAAGGGAAATTAATTATCTAAAAAAAAAAAGTAGAAAGTAGAATCAGAGGGAAGGAATAGGATAGAAGTGATTGATTAAAGAGAAAGGAAAAGATCTGGGCCATCAAGAATTGGGAACATTTGGGTGGCTGGATGGCTGGTTAGAGTGCGAGCAACAAGGTTGCTAGTTCAATTCCACATGGGATTGGGGGCTGTGCCCCCTGCAACTAAAGATAAAAAACAGCAACTGGACTTGGAGCTGAGCTGCGCCCTCCACAACTAGATTGAAGGACAACGACTTGGAGCTGATGGGCCCTGGAGAAACACTGTTCCCCAGTATTCCCCAATAAAATTTATATATATATATATATATATATATATATATATATATATATATATACAAAAAATAAAAATAAAAAGAATTGCGAACATTTTACAAGTTTAGACTACAAACTTAAAAAGAATCCTCCTGGGAAATTAAATTTGATGACCAAAAGGAAAAGAAGCCAGAAACCTATAAATTTGCATGAGAAGGGAAGGATTTACAGATGAAGAGAAAGTTAACATGGAAAATCCATTTTTGGCTTTCCCAGCCTCCTGCTGTTTGTGAAATAACAAATGATGTTTCTCAAACCCCAAATGTTTCAATTTCCTCAGTTGAAAGATGCCACATTACTGTTATACTATTTATAAAGTCAGGCTTTGTTTGCTCAATCTTACTCAGCATGAGAAAGCTGAAAATAAATCTCAAGGATGGAACTTGAGTCAATTAAATCAAGGACATATATAGGGAACACATCATCTGTACTAGACACCAGGTTTTGAGATCACCTAAAATACAACACCCCCCCACCCCTATCTACCGTAATTAACAGGAGTTGAAAAAAATAGATGGAAGAATCAGACAGATGGGGATAAAAATGATCACCTTTCTTACTCATAAAGCACTATACCGAAGGGCATGGGTTAATCTGGCCAACAAGCTTATTTGTACTTTACAGGATCTAATTTGTAGCCCTCCCTCAAACCAGAGGCCTTCTTTGCTGGAAAGATCCTGCCCGATAAACTTTCTGAGTGGCCAAGGAGAAATGAGCGTTCGATGAGAATACAGGTTAACTACAGGTGGCTGTTTCCTTAAAAAGAAAATGTAGGGTGGGGAGTTGAGCAAATTCAGATCCTTTTGCCAAACTCATGAACCAGGTAAGTCATCTTCTCCTTCCCTGGGGTAATGTCATTGACAGTGAAGAGAGTGTCCTGAGTATCACGCCAACGAATGTCCTTCCCCTGGGCTGTGTATTAAGGATTCCCCCCCAAACAAGGCACACTGTAATAAGCACAGGGAGATGTAAAGATAAATAAGGCAGGTCCCAGGGTTCAAGGAAGTTAACATCTAGCATGAGAGAGAAGAAATAGCCTAACACATGGATAGAAATACAGAGATGCAAGGTAGGGCAGCTGGTATGCAGTGTAGGGGAGGGAAATGGAAGAAATGAAAGTGGAAAGGGGCCAGAAGGTAGAGGCCTTCACAAGCTTTATTAGGGAATTTGGTCTGTATTCAACAGGAAATAAGAAGCCATGGAAATTTTCTGAGCAGAGTAGCAAACAACTGCATCTTAGGAGGCAGTGCGTAGGATGGGCTAGAACGGAGGAGAGGCTCAGTGTAGGAGGTAGTATTTAGGATAAATGTCGGAGAAAGAAACTGGAGGATTAGATATGGGGCATCAAAGAACATGGGGTAGTTCAAGAACCTTCCAAGACAAAGGAGGAATAAATGGAGAGAAGATAGTGAGTTTCGTTTTGGATATGTTGAGTGCGATAAGTTGGAAAGAGTCTACTTTTCCAGCAAGGAGTTAGAAATAAACAAAGAAACACATATAGACAAAAGCAAATAAATGAGCATTTACTATGTGGTGATCCCTGTCTTAGGTACTGGACACACAGCAGTAAAGATGCCAGCTCTTGTCCTTATATCATCCAGATTACAGTTGATCCAAACTCTTCTCACCTGTGAATGGCAGGCCCTCAACCCTCATCCAAACTATTTCCCAGAGCTGTAGGGAAATCTCCAAACGAATGGGCCCAGAAGCCAGCTGATCTCCTGCAGTTGTCACAAGTGCATCTGTTCTGCTTATACTCTCCTACGCCAGCTCCCATTTATCTGTTCTATTCCCATTGCCTGAAGAAAACCTGTGCTCATGAAAAACCTCAATGTCACATGCAAGAGGACACCTCTGGACAGGTCTTTGTCCATGATTTGTGTTCCACTTCGTCTCCTGCACTTACAAAGGATCCCTTCTTCTGTCTGGAGTTTTGCACCAGCTTTCCTGGTTTCTGCCTCTAGTGTCTTCACTCTACACGGAGCTCCCAGAGACCCAGGGAGGTGAGCCGGGCACACACATTGTTTCGTTTACCTTCCTGCTTTGTTCCTCACTTCGTTTATTTCACCCCCCCTCCCCGATTTTCTTGTTAAAAAGCCTACTACACATGAAGAAAGCTCTCATGCATTTGAAAGGAGACAAATGGTGTGTGTGTGTGTGTTTGTGTTTGTGTGTGTGAGTGTGTGTGTGTGTGTGTGTGTGTGTGTGTTGTCTATCCTAGCAGCAGGCAGGTCAAAATACTTTCCTACTCAAGTAATTGCAATGAAGTATAATGAATGCTATATGAAGGGAGGTAAAAAGCACTACAAAGGCAAAGGATAGTGGATGTAAGAGTCAAGGACAGAGATTCCCAACCTTTCTGGGTTCACAGAGCCCTTGGTGGCTTAGAAATTCATTCTCAGTACCCTAGACCAACCAAAAGAAACACCTAAGCATTCTGTGCATGATGTGGTCAGATCCATAACACTTAATAGGTATTCATGTCCTAACCATTATGTCCTAGTATTCATGTCCTACTAATTCTATTTATACATATAAATAGGAATTGTAATTTGGTTCTTATAAACGATTCCTTGCTACAATGCGTGTGCCTATTGAGCACGGTACAACTTCTCAAACCTTGGAACCAGATAGAACATGGTCACCTCATGGCCTTTTCCACACTGATTTTCACATGGTGGCAATTGCCTTTGTTATCACTTCTAATACCCCAACCCCAACTTTGCTCAGATTTGGTGTCATCCAAAGGAGTGTAGTGACCTAATGTTGAAACTGCAAAAAAATGCCTTGAACTAGGAATTCTCACCATGTCCAACAGATGTCAACTATCTTTGCATTTCCCTTGAAACTGAAAAAGAGCCCAGGGTGCCCGCTGTGAGGTCCCCATGGTTCCCTTGGGCACCTCAATACTTGGGTGTTGGGAGGTCAAGGAAGGCCTCTGGGATGAAAGGAGATTTGAATCAAGACATTAACAATGAGAAGGAACTGCCCAGGCAACAGGGTGCCTGTAACAACCTTAGAAACAGGGCAACACGTTGTGGGGAAGTCTTATTCAGGAAGGATATGTGGTGAGTTTGAACAACTTATTTCATTTTAGAGCACTTATCACTATCTGATTATATATATAATGTATATACATATATCTATCTATCTATCTATCTATCTATCTATCTATCTATCTATCTATCTATCTATATCACATATACTATATCTATATATACCTGTATAAATGTATCAGTATTGTCGTGGAGGGCGTCCTGCGGGGTCTCTCGTCCCGCTCCCCACACAAGAATGCAGGATAGGTGAGGCCAAAAAGGAATACCCACGGAGCCATAGGTAGGGGAGTCATACCACTATATTCTCTCTGGCGGCACTATACTCTCACTGGAGGCTGGATCCACACTGTCTGCAAACCGCCATCCACACTTGCCAGCCCAGCCGCCATCTTCTTGCTAGCCCCCATTCTCTCTCCTCTTTCTGCTAGCGTAGCCACAGCAGTTATATTAGTGGCCAATGGCTCACTGGTTACAGCTGATGGCCAACTAGCCACAGCTGATGGCCATGCAATCACAGTTGATGGCCATTTACTACCTGAGCCAGCACCTGTCTATGTGAGGCCGAGAGCCTGGAAACTGCTTTCTGGGGCTCTGCCCCCACAAGTATATATATAAATATACATATGTAGACAATTATCTTCCTGCTGCCGTGGGGGGTGAGAAAGGTTGTTCACTGGGCAGGAGCCACAGAGCGAGCCCAGCTGAGGCTGGGAATCCTGGATGCAGCAGAACCAGTTGGCGTGGTTTTAGAATTTCCTTCAGCGATATTTGGCAGTCTGGGAGCAGGAACAGAGGAAATGGATGGTTGACTTTATTCAGGGTCAGGAATTGGCAAAATAGCTGTGGCAGAAAATCAAGGACTTTGAAGGTGTGAGGATTTGTAAGTTCAGTGTCTCAACCTCAAAATGTGATTTACCTCGTGCTTTGGGGGAGGTGTTGTTGGTGGCTCTTAACCCCTGATTTGTAAAATTCTGTGATGCTGTGACTTGAAGTAGCTCTTTTTTACTTCTGGTGCTGAGCTCCTGGTATGCTCTTTCAAACAGGAATCTCCTTTCACTCTTGAACATACGCGTATATTTTTTTCTGCCCTCTGTCTTCTGTCTGGAAGTAGACCTCTTGTCCTTATTGTTTGGCTGCTAGACCATTTGGACCGACTCTTTCCCTCATGTCTCTCTCCCCTCCACCCAATATTTTCCATCTCCTTATCTCTATTTGTTTTCTTTCCGGGAAAGAAACTAGGATGAACTTTATCTTCAATTTCATCCATGGAAATTTTTATTTTGGTGCTCTCTCTTTTTTTATTTAAGAACTCCTCTTTGCTCTCTAATTAATAAATTCTTGTTTTGTGGATACATTATCTTCTTATATCTCTCCAAAGATGTTATTTAACATTTAAAAATATCCTGCATTCTCTGTTTCCCTTCCTCCTTTCCTCCCTCCCTTCCATCTATAAAACAGTTGTTATAAGATTTAAATGTTATACTAAATCTAAAATGCTCAGATCAGTGTTTGACACATGAGAGCATTAGTTTTCATCACAATCTTATTATCTTCTTAGTAGAGTTTTGGGAAGGGTAGGAGGTAAATGTGAGCGTTCCATCACCATCTGTCTAAGTGGTCTTCACAGTTCTCATTTTTACTGATGTTTCATCCAGATTGTAATTCCCATGAGAGCAAGGTTCGTCTTTGTCTTATTCTTTCCTGCACAACATGCAGTATATAGTATGTGCTCAGGAAATGTTTATGGGGTGAGTCACTGAAAACAAACAAATTCACTCATAATACTCCTTGTAGGAGGCAATATTGTGTAGTACTTAAGAACATGGGCTTTTCAATCCAACTTCGTCAACTTGAATTATTGCTGAGTCATTAACTGGTTGTATAACCTTGGGCATGTTCTTAGTTTCCCCAATTCTCAATTTCCTCACCTGTAAAATGGGGATAAAAATAGTGCCTGCCTCATTAGGCTCATATGAGGATTAAGAAAAATAAATATGAAGTGTTTAGCTTAATGCCTGGCACATAGTAACTGCTATTATTGCTGTTATTAATAACTGTTTGTTTTCTGCGTCCCAGGCAGTGGGACAGGCACAAGTAGTGAGTGCTTCCAGTTTACTGAGTACCATGCTGACTCTGGTGTCAGGTCACCGTGTAGTTTCTATAGTCAGGTGGCCTGGTTTGAACTCAAGCCTCAATTGAATATCTTTGAACAGGTTACTTAGTTTTGTTGAGCCTCCCTGTCAATGTGTGTAGAATAAGGTAATGCTAAAGCCTACCTACAGGGTAGTTACGAAGCAAACTGAATGAGCCCTTAGCACAGAGTTAGGCCATAGTAAGTCAAGCTCTATAAATACCAGCCTGATGATGATGATGATGGTGGTGGTGGTGATAATGGCAATGATGACACGGAGAAACATGACCATGATCTTTATAAGGACGACAAGAGTGAGGGTAATGACAATGTTGGGGACGCCGCTGGTGGTGGGGATGGCTATATTGACGTGTATAGTACAGTGCAGAGGTTGTGGGCCATGGTGAGAGTCAGAGGACCCTAGAGTTGAATATCAATTCTGTCTTTCTGATGGTGTGACTTTGGGCAAGCTGTTATATCTAATTAAATTTCAGCATCCTCAGCTGTAAAAACAGTAAGTGGTGTTTCAAAGGCTGTCGGGAAGTTCAAATAGGACACTACATTGCGGTAATTGTATGATGCATATTTTGTATATTTTAGCATCTCTGAAGTTAGGTATGCGTCTTGCAATTCCTGCCATATAGGTGGGATATAAACTTGATATCTGTGAAGTAAATATTCATCATTGGAGAAATGACCACAATTCCATGTTGTTTTTTCTCACAGAACAATGATTGTTTCATGGAACTGAAGGAAGATATTCATGAGGAGATAAAGCTGTGTTATTTGTTTATTTTTCCTGCAATACATGTAAGAGGATTTTATTTTTTAATCGCATGTTAAGCAGTGCAATTGAAGGCAGTAGAAACTGTGAAATTCCACAGACTAGATGAAAGAAATTTCAAAGCAACAAAGTGTTGTGATTCATTGTAGCAGATGAAGAAAGCAGGGATTAAGAAGTACAAATTGGTAGTTACAAAATAGTCAGGGGGATATAAAGTACAGCATAGGGAATAGAGTCAATAATATGGTAATAACTATGTACGGTGTCAGATGGGTACTAGACTATTCGGGGGGAATCACTGCATAAATTATATAAATGTCTAACCACTATGCTGTACCTCTGAAACGAATACAAAATAATATTGAATGTCAACTGTAATTGAAAATAAAGAACTAAATTTTTAAAAACTTGCAGGATAGGTTCTAGTATGAAAAGAAAAACCTCAGAGCAGAATGTCTTTAGCTTGAAGGATGCTTTTGTGTGGAAAAAACATGGACATTGATGGCTCTGATTTGAAAAATGATTGAAGACATTCAGACTCTGAATGTTTTATTTCTCTTTTATTTTCTTTCTCATGAGGACACACAAGCGATGTATGATAAACTATCACTAAATGTAAGTCTAAAGCTGCTCTTTCAGTAAGTAAACAAAAATTCAAAGTGATAAGAAGGCATCATGTCACAATTTTATTGGCAGCATTTTATTTATTTTTAAGAGGTACAGAAAACAACAGTATGCCCTTCAGTTGTTGGTATTTTAGATTGGATTTAAAAAACAATAACTCTAAAGTAACAGCGCCATTGTTATTTTATTTATGTCCCATTTTTGCCTCAGTAAGATTTACAGAACTTAAAAATATATATACCCTTGGTAGCCAGCCTTCGAGAGGTTCCCTAGTGATTGCTGCCTCCTGATTTTCATGCCATATGCAATCTCCTTCCACACGAAACAGGGCCGACGTATGCAGCCATTAGATGTTGCAGGATTGGTAGGGTTGGCGCCTGAGGCTAGGTGCAACTTTGCTGCATCCATCTTATTCTCTCAGACCCCTCACTCTGGGGGAAACCAACTGCTATGTCATGGGGCCACTCAAGCAGAGGGTAGCAGAGGGTATGATTGAGGAACTGAGTCCTCTTGCCAACAGCCAGAGTGGTTGTAAATATTTGTGTAAATAAGATCTTTGTGTTTTTCTATGACCTGCTTTTTAATACAATAACATCCTGTGGATCTCTTTCCATGGCAATAAATAGACCATCACTGGGAATGCATGTGAAGTGTTCCTTTGTATGAATCTGCCACATTTTGCTTATCTAATCCTCTATTCATGTACTTTTAAGTGGTTTCTAATTTTTCTCTATTGTAAAGCATGCAGCAATAAATATTCTTGTGTAATTCCTAGAATTGTGACCGCTGATTAAAAGGTAGGCTCATTTACATTTTAATACATATTGCCAAATCACCCTCTAGAAATATTGCCCACTGTTCATTTTTACGTAGTAAAATTGATCTCTCTTTACTTTTTGATGTCTTCTATTACTTCAAATGTTAGTAGGTTATTTTTTTTTTCCAAAGAATTGGCATTCCTGTATGTCACTTTTCTATAATTTGATAAAAAAGATAAAACTTTAATACAAGTGGCGCACACAGGCTTTTTGATTTCCAGTTTTATTAGAAATGAAATGACTAATCTTTTCTTCAAGGGAGTAGTCAGGTAGTTGAGGCAGGGTTTATTTTTTATAAATATTCGTTTATTTATTGTTCTTAGACAAGTTATTCACAACTCATTTTTGTGAGACGTGCAAAAACAAAGCACATAGAAAGATAAATAAAAAGCCATGTACCTCTTCAACCAGCTCTCTACCGTTCCATTCCTCTCTCCAGAGGTAACCTGGATTTATCACTTTGGTGTGTATCCTTCCTTTCATTTTCTTTTGCATTTGCGCATGTAACACGTGCATACGAAAACATGGTATTTTTTTTGTAAACGTAAAGTGGGTGTTTGTTTTAATGTAAATATGATCATGCATATGTATTCTGCAGGTAGCCTTCTCCATCCAGTGATAGGATATGGACGCTTCTCCATGTCAGTTTCTCTTTCTGCATCTAGACTCACCCCATTCCTTTTAACTGACACATAGTATCTCATACTACAGAAGTCTCACAGTTTATTTAACCATTTCCAATTGATGGACCTTGAGGTTGCTCTGCTATTTTAAAAGATGACACAGTCAGCAACTTTGTCTGCATACCTCCTTTGGGGCCTCTTTAGAAGAGATACTAGAAGCACAGATCTGGGTCAACTTTGTATGCATACCTCCTTTGGGGCCTCTTTCTCTAGGAGAGATACTAGAAGCACAGATGCTAGGCCAAAGGGGAAGCACATCTGAAATATAATTTCATTTAGATCATTGTTTCTCAACCTTGTTTCCCCCCCACACTAAGAAAAAAATTAACCTAAATTATTAAATTACATTAATTACTTAAATTAATTAAATTACTTAAATTAATTAATACATTTCTCTCTGGTGAGAAAAATTAAATCCTCTAGAATAAGATTTGGTTGGGTAGAATTGAGCGTGGAAGTATCTAAGATATTTTCACTTTCAAGAACCACTTTTTTGTCCCCTCAGGGGCAATATTGCCCCCACTGAGAATGCATGACTTAGATAAACACAAATTAAAAACTTTTCCTTTGGCTGACCCGATGGAAAAGACACATCCGTCTTGTGTGAGGGCTGTAAGATGCCGGATCTAAGTCTTGTAACTCTTGCGGCATTTAGCACTTGTGACTTGTCCGGAATCCTTAAAAAATATTTACTGAATTGACCTGAATGTTGATACCACAATGTTCAAGAACATTATCATTCTGGCCATAAAGCAGAGCAGACAGACACTGCTGCTAATTTGTTCTCCTTCCTCATGCATTAATTAATGTTGTTAAGAATCGCTAAAATATTGCTAGATAATTCACAGAGGAAAAACATGGGTAAGAAATAATTGGGCTGGAGGCTGTCTCTCATGGGAGCTTGCTCATGCATTCCTTTTGTAGTCGCTTCACATGTTTAAGGAAAATGGAATGTGGCCCAGGAGGCTCATCCTTTGAAATACGCTTTGTGACAAGTAGGAGGGGAGGAAAATCGGCCGCCGCCTTGGTTATGTGAGAAAAACCTTGATAACTCTGAAAGATATTGGGCCCCTCTGAGGTTGGTAAACTGCAAAATGAAAGCCGTAACGTTTCGAAATAATTACTTCTAGCTCTGTAGTACGAACCCAGCAATCATATTGATGTGAAAGGAAGGGGGGCTGTAAATAATGACAGAAACAAGACAAAAGTCACCAAACAGGGAGGCAGACTTGCATCTGTATTTCAGAAAAGCTGTGATCTAAACTTTCTGTCCTGCACAGGCTGTGTTATCTTGGGCAAATCACTAGACGACTCTGGTCCCCAGCTGAACTGGATGAGTTGAAAGCCAAAAAGGTTTTGCTCGAATCACTTGGGTGAAGGGATTTAATGTCAAAACATTTAGAACTGCAGCTGAGAGCTAATAAAATGCTAATGTAGGAACGAAGAGACTTACAGGACTTCCAAGTAGCATATTATGTGTGTGTGAATGTTTTTCTTTCCATAGTTAGGGTTTCACTTTAATGTGGATTAGGAAAAACAAACAAACAAACAAACAAACAAAAACACACAACTAGCTCATCAAACTACTGATTTCATAGATGTTATTTATTGCTTAGGATGTGACTTTAAAAAAACAAATTCTTTGTAAATTGATTTAAGTAAAAATAAAACATGAGTTAGATATGGAAGTGGTTAAAAAAAAAGTGAAGATATTTCTGGAATGAATAAAGTTTGAGAAAATGATTTACACCATTCCCTCCTAGATTTGGCTACCGTCCTCTTAGCATGGACCTGTCAGTTAAAATCATCCACGGTCTTCTGCAACCGAAAGGAAAGAACACGGAAGGAATCTCCAAGGTTGTTTCAGCATCTTTGTTAGGTATGCAAAACACAAAACGCTTGCTCTTAAAATTACTGAAAGCTAACATTTATGGTGGGCTCACTGTGTCTGGCACTCTTCCAAATGTTTTATATGTGTCATGTCATCAAATCCTTATAACCATCTTGGGAACTAAATTCCATTATTGTCATCACTGTCCCCATTTTACGGAT
This sequence comes from Rhinolophus sinicus, assembly GCF_057876585.1. Taxonomy (NCBI): domain Eukaryota; kingdom Metazoa; phylum Chordata; class Mammalia; order Chiroptera; family Rhinolophidae; genus Rhinolophus; species Rhinolophus sinicus. The sequence continues at coordinate 47,880,426 of NC_142512.1, forward strand.
CAGGAAACTGAGGCCCAGAGAGCACTTTGCTTAAGGTTCCAGAGCTAGGAACTACAGAGGGCCGGATTTGAGCTCAGGCACTTTCACTCCAGGGCCTGTACTCTCCATGCTCATCGTCTGATTTTACACACCTCCCATCCAAGGAATCCTCCCTGCTGGAGCAGTTGGAGAACCTCATTTCTTTAAAAAAAGATTTTATATTTCTTCGAGCAGTTTTAGGTTTAAAACAAAATTGGGGAGAAGGTACAGAGATTCCCCATAACCTCTTGCCTCCACACAGGCCTAGACTCCCCTATTAGCAACTTCACTCACTGGCATGGAACCTGTGTTACAACTGATGAACCTACATGGACATGTCACAATCACCCCAAATCTGTGGTTCACCTTAGGGTTCACTCTTGATGTTGTACATTCTGTGGGTTTGGACCCATGCATCATGGCATATACCCATCAGTATAACATCATACAGAGTATTCTTACTGCCCTAAAAATCTTCTGGACCCCACGTTAGGGGGAGCCCTAGGTCCAGCATGTCTAACAAGCCCCCAGATGATGTGGCTCCTTGGATGGCACTTGGAATAGAAAGACCAGGACCCTTCTCTCATGGTAGGAGTCACCTCTCTTGCTCTTTTGTCACTTGGGCTGCCCCCAGGACATCCATCTATTTCATGTGCATGCTAGGCACTTGGAGGGAAGCCGATTCAGCCCGTATGTCTACAGATTTCTCCCTTTGTTTATCCATTGGCTAAAAAGGGACCATTCCCAGCTCCTCTCAAAGAGAAAAGCAAACAATGGTATCAAGGCCACAGCACAAAGCCGTAGCACCCCCGCCCCCTTTTCGGGGCAACAGGGTTCCTAATACATTTGGAGAGGGTTCAGTATTAGTCTTGGGCCTTGGGCTGCAAACTGTTTTTTCACTTTATGTAACATTTTGGCCCTTTCCCTAAAAAGAAGTGTTTCGAAATTGTTTGACGGCCCTGCTCTGGGATGTCTATAAAAAGCCACGTTGTCCTTTTATATGAACTTGGCAGCAAAGCATGGCCTGTCCCTTTTGCTATCCAGAAATCTCCCAAACCAGTGGCCTGTAACCTCCGCCTTTCAATCCTCTGTCAAGATTCTCTTTGAGACAGGAGTCTGCCAGCAAGGCTCTCCGGGTTTGCATTCAATTGTATAAATTGTCATAGGTGTGAATCTTATCCCAGAAGTCTGAGTGTATAAGAAAAACTACTTATATTTTTGAAATTCAGTCTCCCTTCCGTTTCAAGGCCCATTTCATCAGGGTGGTAAAAATTTAATCAGTTAATTTGGAGTTTCTTCCTGCTCTAGGATAATATGTAAATTGTGGGGGACTCTCTACTGTAATCTGGTTATGAGGGCATTGGGTGGGACGTCTGCCACCCAGTTTGATCCTCCCTCATTGGCCCAAGCATGTTACCATAGAGACTTCCTTGTTCCTGTTTGTATGGTTCCTACATGGCCTTCCTCTAATTCAAGACGTTTTCCAAGAAATATTTTGTCTAAGCTGAGAGTCCTTTCCAGGCTCCTAACATCCTAGGCTTTTAAAACATGAGAGCCAGGAAAATATTGTTTTTTTCCCCTTTTGCTTCCTTCTTTACGTCATTCCCTGAACCAATAAGCATAAAATAACCTTGCTGTTAAAAATGAAGGAAGGGCCTACAAAGGAGAGAACATAGGTTAATAATTGAAATTGATCACCTTCCACAAAAATCTAACGCCCAGACGAATTGCCAGATGTAATTTGTGTAGATCCGTGTGTGCTTAGACTCTTTCTCACCCGGTACACATTTTAATGATACTATCATTCTCCTAGAAGCTATTCCTCATATGTGTTGTTCATTATTCAGGTTTACCTGTTCTCTGCCAAAGAACTGTGGAGTCAGGGGAGGTGGGGGCAGGGGGGATCTGGAGAAGGAAGGAGGGGAACAGAGCACACCTGAGAATCTCGTTGAGTCATGGTTTTGAAAATGTGTCTGGGAGTGATGGCCCATCCTGTGTAAGTTTTTAGTGAGATGAGATAAACTGATGGTAAGTAATTCGATTATTGAGATCATAGTGGTGTTAAGTTCATTTCATTGTGTCCTGGAGGGTGGTGGTGAAAACATCCGCTTTGGAGTGAGAAAGCCTACATTGGATTCCTGGCTCTGGCATTTCCGATAGTGTTGACCTTGGACAAGCTACTCAACCCTACCAATTTTTCAAACAGACATAATAGGAGTGTATGGTAGGATTGTGTAAATGCTTGAATGAGATACTACAATGCACGCTAAGACTGTGGTACAAGCACTGCCTGGCCCCTGGCAAGCACAGAGTAAATGTTAATTTATAAAAATAATCACACAAATGGGGTTGGTTTTCTGAAAATTTCCTCCTTTTAGTTATCTTCAAGGAGATTCTTTGTTTGGTTCTTGTTTATGGAGATGGAAAAAACCCAAGAGGGACAAAGACCTTTTTTTAACTACACGTAAGGCCTGAAAGCAGGTAACATCTCTGATGTAGGTTTGCTGCCATTCCCTTCACCATAGAAATTTTGGGTCTAACATACTTTATTTTGAGCCTGTTGATTTAGCAAACTTAAGACCCTGGTTTTAATAGACAAGACTCGAGGCACAGCTTCTTGTAAAATATTCCTAAATGCTTGTTTTGGGAGGATTAGATAGGCTATACCTGCCCAATCACAACTGGACTCATAGCCTAAAAGCCAGACATGTGGTTTGGAGATGGCAAAGGGAAGGATGTTTTCACCCTGAACGCACAGCTCATTTACATGAATTGAGGCTGGATATTCACAAGTTGCAAAGCTCTAGACAGGTTTTCACAAGCCTATGAGCAGGGACCGGTAAAATGTGCAGTGCTTTAAACTGAGTTTTACCATTGGAGCATTCAAAAATGAGAAGAAACTTGGTCTGCGGCCCTTAACATGATTTCTGGGCCTCTTCTCCAATTTTCTGGGATCCTTTTTACCCAGGAGCCTAAGCTTAAGAATGACAAACATCTACCAACCTCTCGGTTCCTACTTGGATTGGTTGCTATTGTGTCACACAGCTAATCCTCTTGGGATATCCCCATGAAGCCCGTCTTCCCATCTGCAGACTCTCCTTCACCTGTTACATGTTCCCCTCATCTTCCACCTTTGCTGTGCAGTTTTATTTACAATAACGACAACAAAACAAAACAAAACGTGGAAACAACCCACATGTCCGTCAAACAGTGAATGGACAAATTGTGACATATCTATTCAATGGAATCATTCTTCAGCAATAAAAAGCTACTGGTACATGCAATAACATGGCTGTATTTCAGAAATGTTATGATGCGTGAAAGAAGGCAGAGTGAATAGCATATGAGTCTGTTTGTATGACATTCTATAGCAGAGAAAACGAAACTAGTCCATAGTTCCAGAAAGCAGTTCAGTGGTTGCCTGGGGCTGGGGGTAGAGGGGCAGAACTTGGTGGAATGAAGAAAATGTTCTATATCTTAGCTGTAGTGGTGGCTACACAGGTGTTTATGTTTTTCAAAACTTACGAAACTGTATATTGAAATGTGTATTGTTTTATGTAATTATGCCTATATAAAACTGACTTAACAAAGCAAAATTCAATAAGAAAAATATTAAGAAATATAAACCATGGGAGAAAGAGGCTATAGAAATATGCCAGGAGGAATCGTGGTTAAAACAAAGCAAACCAAAACCAAAAACACACTGCTCACGTGGAACTTGCTTTCTAGTGGAATTCTAGAGTAAATTTTCACAGAAAATAAGTTTGCTTCCCAATGATCACTGCTGTTGTTAAAGTTGAGCAAAGTTTAGACGGATGTCAGTAGTTAAGGAAAGGTGCTTATGAGGTTCCAAATGGTTGAACTATGTATAAACCCTAGTCCAGAATAGAAAGCCTGTATTACCTCTGCTGGCTTTAAGCTATGTATGCCTCTCCCTGAGATGACAGCCCTGTCAGAACGCGTACACGATAGATCCTCACTAATTCTTTACATTTCTCTCACAAGGCTTAACGCATTGTATGGCTGAAGCCATAGACTGTTCCCATATCTTGGCTTCCGGGAAGTGGGAAGAGGAAATATTTGGCTCAGCTCCTAACAATAAGCCCGTTGACCTTTGGAGAGAAGAAGGTTAAATGCAGGGTAGCAAAAAAAACCCCTTGCAAATGCCCGCCATAATTATGCCACACCCTTAAAATTCACCTATCCTTACATTTAGAATTGTAAAGAACATGCAGCAACAGGGAAAATGCTTATGATATGAGGTTAAGTAAAAAAAGTAAATGCAAAATTAGATACCTTCCAAACAACTCTATATGGAACAGATGCATAACAAAGAGGATGGAAAAAAGTACCAGATTTCTAATACTGATAGTGCTAGGATGGTAGGATTTGGGATGATATATACTTTCATTCCTCTATTTTTTTACTAAAATAAAGAAAATTCACATATGTCAATTCTGTTAAATGGCAGGGCCCACTTCCCCCATTTCAGAAATGGCTTGTGTGTGAGACAAAGTGGGGGGAAAGATTGCGTGTGTTGATCTTTGGCAGGCTGGGAGAACTTAAATTCACCACGTCTTTTTAATCTTTAAGTGCGCAATCAAATAATACAGGGGTGAACAACAGGCACCCTTTCCGGCCATGAGTCTGAGAGGAGGAGATGTACCAAAAACTCTCGTTCCCAAATTCCTCTCTTATTGACCTGTCGTCCGTGATCTAGAGATTTCAGGGCTGTATCTAGGACAAGGTTCTAGTTCTCACCAGAAAAACGGGGAAGACAACTGAATCATAAGGGAGTCTAGGAGCATCGAATGAATGAGATTCTCTCATTAGATAACTGCTTACTGAGAACCAAGGAGGAAATCAACAAGACAGTGTACCCTGATAATTCACGTTGCCATCGGCTCTGACACGTCCTGTCCTCATCAGCTCCGCGAAAAGAACTTGGGCTTTAGAGACAAATAAACCTGAGAGGAGAACCATTTGACCTTGGGCAAGTTACTGAGCTTCATTGCCCCTCGGTTTCCTCACTGAAAAAAGGGGACTAGTAAGGTCTTTCAGTGTGATTTAGACTTCTTTTGTTACAAATATCAGAACCTCACTCAAGCCAACTTCAGCAAAACACTGAAGAATTTATTTTAAGGCTGCTGGAGTGCCTCCTGTAACTTAAGAAGGAAAGGGACCAGGAGGAGGAAAGCTGTCAGAAACGCAGGAACAATGATTTCTTCTTTCTTTTCTACTTTTCTCTTTCCAATTTCTTCATTCTTCTCCCACCCCACCCTCCAACCTGGCTTCAGCTACTTATGGGGGAGGGTGGGTGCGGTTCGGTAGGGAGGATATCTGTGTAAACTTGGCTGTGAAAGTCATAATTTTCAAATACTTGTTTGGGGACTTTCCATATTGGTGACACAGGGCTTTTGTAAAATTGGTTCTCATATCGATCGAACGGAAGTGCCAAAGATCACACAGCTTAGCTTCTGCTGTGTGTGTTAGTGGCTACAAAAAGTCTGCCTCAAGTGCATAGAAAAAGCCACACCACATTCTCCACAGCATCCAAGTGAGCTACTGGCTTAAGAAGTGATTTGTCTGCTTCTGTATGCTGCTTTGTCCAGCCGCAGGCTGTTTAGTTGGCTTAGAACATTTCAACAACTGGTGGAGAGGGGGAGGGGTGGTGGATGAGAAAGCCGATATTGGTGTTTTTGTTGTTGTTGTTGTTTTGTTTTGTTTTTAAATTTGCACAGCAGTGGGGGGAAATTGTTCGCGACACATCCTAATGTTTTGTGACTTTATCTACCCCTTTGTTTATGTGCATGATTACAAAAGATTGACCAGAGAGAGGAAGGGAGGGATGGAAGGAGAGAGAGAGACAGAGAGAGAGAGGAGAGACAGAGACAAAGAGAGAGAGAGACCTAAGCCAGAAACAGGTAACAGGTTTTGATTTTAGTCTTACCTCTACTGATAAATTCTATCCTGTTGGGACAGAATAGAAGTTTGCAGGAATGCAAAAATCCCACTTTAATGACTGTACAGAGGAAGGTTGTTATGCCTATGCAGGGTTCAAATTTACAGCTTCAGTCACTAGACAGACTGGACTTTTCCAAGTTCCTAGAAGAGACACTCCGATTAGCGCAGCTCAGGCAAGCTGCCCCTTTTTAGATCAATCATCTGTGACCAGGGGATGAGGTCACAGCACACGCAATGGCTTTCCGAGGGGCACAATGGCAGGGCCACGGGATGCTGGGCCTACACTCTGAAAAGTACCCGTGGGCTCTGCCCTTGGCAGCTTACAGCGCAGCGGTAGAGCTGTAATACTGTTGAATGAATACTTATAAGGTCGTTTACTTCCTTTGAACCTAAGCTCTATGTAGAGAATGTACAGGGAATTTTGAAATAGCCCAGAGAGAAAGGGAACTTAAAAGGTTTCCTACCTTTGACCAAAGAATTCTCCTTTAAGGTGGTCCTAATTTTTGTTGCCAATACGAACAATTCCGAAGTGAACCTCTTTTCCCACACACGTCTTCGTAGCACTGGCACTGGCATTTGGATGTGATGCAGTCTCACGTCCTCAGGAGGTGATGTGACGATTAACTTCATGTGAAAACCCCAGTGTGTGAGGCTGAAAACAACAAGCATTTGTTTCCTTTCCTGAAGCAGAGGGCTGTTTCTTGAAAACTCAGAATGAGTTACCCATTTTGCTTACTCTTGGCTCCGTGGATATGTCTATGCCAGGGAGAGGATAAAATGATGTGTCTCTAAGAATCTGAAGGGACTGTTTCCTGAAGGAAGCAATTAGCTGCCATGAGGATCTTTCCATTTTCATTTTATTGCAGGAAATACTCATTCTTGATAATACTCCAGGTCTGCACGGAGCTAAAGCTCGACTGCCTAGGTTTATTTCATTAATCCTCAGAGTGTCCTTTAGAAGGGCAGACATTATTCCCTTCATTTTGCAAATGTGTTAATTGGAGATCAGTGAGGTTAAATGACTCAAGGTGACGTGAGTTATGTATGGTTGCAGTTTAACTGAAGTCATCTAATTCCTAGCTTAATGTGTTCATTCAACAAGGCAGGGCACTTTTGGAATCTCGCACTGTCCTGAATAGCTGAAGCTATTTATTTCAGCAGAACTTGGTGTTTGATCAAGGCTGGGAAGCATTGTTCATTCCACAATGACTCTCAGGCACAGTCTGGGCATGGGCTCTGCCCTCGGGCAGCTTACAGAGCAGCCTTAGAGCTGTAATACTGTTGAATGAATATTTACAGGGTCGTTGAATCCCTTTTGTCCTGAGCTCTATGTAGAGAATGTACAGAGAGTTTTGAAATAGGCCAGAGAGAAAGGAAACTTAAAAAGGTTCCTACCTTTGACCAAAGAATTCTCCTTTAAGGTGTTCCTAATTTTTTTGCCATTACGAACAATCTGAAGTGAACTTGTTTTCCCACACACGTCTTCGTAGTACTGGCAGTGGCATTTTGGAAGATAGATTCTTAGAAATGGAATTTCTGATTCCAGGTATACGGGCGCAATTAGGTGATTGATTGATTAATATTTATGGGTTTACGATTATATCAGCAGTGTATGAGAGTGTCTTTGATCTTGCCTTCTTGCTAACGGTGGGTATTATCAATGTTTGTTAAATACTTGCTGGAATAATTTTTATCTCTTTTGAGTTTACATGAAGGTTAGCATGTTTTTGTGTTTGCTCATGATTTGTGTTTCTTTTCCTGGAGTTTGTTCTTACCCTTTACCTGGTTTTGTTTGTTTGTTTTCTGTTGAGTAGTTTGCCCATTTCTTATTGATTTGCAGTAATTCTACATTCTGTACATTATTTTTTAAATCTATTATACTTGCTGGAAATATTTTCTTTTCAGGCTGTTATTGGTTTGTTTTGAACTTTGTTGATGGTGTCTTTTGTAGTGCAGATCTTCCATTTTTTGTGTTGTCAAATCTGTCAGATCTTTTCATTTATACCTTCTCAGCGTAGGAAGGCTTTCTTAGCCTTAAAACTATACTTTTTTTTGTTTGTTTTCTACAGCTTTTGTAGTTTTGTGTTTTATCTTTAGATATTTATTCTACCTGGAATTTGTTTTTGTATTATATATAGCATGAGAAGGGATTTAACCCCTCTTTGAAAATGGAAAGCCTCAGCACAATTATTAAATAATTTTTCTCCCTCCACTTTGAGCGTACATCATATACTATATGCCTACATATTCATTCTTCTGTTTCTGAGCTGAAAATAATTAATTCTAATCTATAATTGTCACCAAATCAACATTACTTAGGCAGATGTGCAGTTTCCCAATATAGAAATCAAACTGATTTTCTTGCAAAAAAACACTGATTATTCTTCTACCACTCATCCTGTCAGCATTTATGGCTGATTTTCTTGCTTCTGCTGCATGTTGCTCTGTGTTACTCCTGAAACATTTTACCATGTGAATAGACTGGATTTTCCCAACAAATGGTGGCAAGTCTGGTAGCTTTTCTCTTGCATATTTCCCAACACTATTAGGTTTTATAGGGAGCTCTGAACTTGGCTGATTTCAACAGACATGGCCTTTGGATAACTGTTTATGCCTTGTTCCTGTTTGCTTCCAGAAGACATCACAAAATCCTGGACTCTGAACGGTGGGAAGGAATCCTAGGTACTCAAAATCACATATAAATTCCTAGGTCCCACCCCGAAAGTTTCTGCTTTGTTTGTTTGAGGGTTAGCCCTAGAATATGCACTTTGTAAAAAGTAGGCCTTTGCTCTTCCGGCAGGCTAGTCTCTCATGTGTAAGGAAGATGAAAATCAGGGCAACCAGAACCGAGAGAACAGAACATCGGTGCAGCAAATGCTTCTCCAGCGTTGCTATTTCTAGTTTCATAACAAGAGATGCTACAAATAAACTGTTAAGTCCTATTAGTCCAAAGGCCACTGTGACATTACCTTCAGTGAAACAAGCTGGAGGTATCTTCCTAACAAAACTAACTAGCAAAGCCCAAAAAAGGAAGGAAGGAAGATCCAAAAGCACAAGATTATCTGTTGAGGCTTTTGCATCCTTTCAAAATAAATGGGGATTATGCATCACACCCACACTTCTCTCTCTTTCTTCTAAAGATATTATCAGAAGAAAGATTTCAAAGCTAACGTCAGTCAGTTGCCGTGGAAGCTGACCCAGAACGAACACTCGCTTCTTTTTCCACCATCTCTTCTGGAAATTATTAAGAGAGAGCTGCCAGACACCAAAATTTGAGAAGATGCCAGGAGTTTGTTTATTCTGATCTGGTTCCTTAGAGATGCAAATGCACAAAAGGAATTATGAACAGGATGGATGGAATCATAATAGTTGAACCTGCCATCTCTACATCAAGGCCTAATTGGGTCCTGCTAAAAAAAAAAAAAAGACAAATGTGTGTTCTGTTTGTCAAGACATTTCTAGAACTTTTACTCCTGGTAACTCAAGTCCAGACTCAACAAATTAGTTCATTTATAATGGATTCCATTTCTCAATGCTAGTGTATATACATCTGAGGACCCTGTCTTAGGATAGGTAGACACACAAATGCACACACATAAGTGTCTAGCTTCTGTCTTCCTGGTTGAGAGATGGCTGCTGTACCTGAAACTGCATACTTAGGTTAGGCAGGAAGAAGGTGAAGGGCAAAAGGATAATAATAAAGCCAGTCCAGCTTGTCCTTCAAAAGAGCTCTCCTGGAATCCTGCCCAGCAACTTTGTCTCACACATCAGTGGTCAACTCCAGAAGCAGGACAGCTGGGGATAAAGAGCATTACAATTGGGCATACTGGTCTGACAATTCAGTTCACAAACTCATCTTAGAAAAAGTGCTACATACCTCATTGCTGAATATCATTTATGGTCACCTTCAAAATATTCCCCCTTGGGAAGCTATGCATTGACGCCAGTGCCTAGTCCACCCTTCAAAGCAATTTTTCTGGAATGGCCACCAGCGCTGTCATCGTGTTACCCTTGATGTCCTGAATGCCATCAAAATGTCTTCCTTTCAATATTTCCTTTATCTTCGGGTAAAGAAAGAAGTCTTTGCGGGCCATATCAGGTGAGTAGGGAGGGTGTTCCAATACAGTTATTTGTTTACTGGCTAAAAACTCCCTCACAGACAGTGCCGTGTGAGCTGGTGCATTGTCGTGATTCAAGAGCCATGAATTGTTGGCGGAAATTTCAGGTCGTCTAACTTTCATGCAGCCTTTTCAGCACTTCCAAGTAGTAAACTTGGTGAACTGTTTGTTCAGTTGGTACAAATTCATAATGAATAATCCCTCTGATATAAAAAATGGTTAGCAATGTCGTTGCAACAAGTTCTTGAACTTAATTGTCAGACCTCGTATGTCTACCTCCCACAAAACTAAGACTCTGTTGATCAGTGACCAGGGAGAATGAATATGGATGCAAGCATGCCTCATTTTATTGCACGCCACTTTATGGTGCTACACCACTATTGCATTTTTCACAGATTGAAGGTTTGTGGCAACAATGGTATTGTGAGCCAGCCTCTTGGCGCCCAACAGATTATGACTCGCTGAAGGCTCAGATGATGGTATCGTTTCTTTTTTTTTTTTTTTAGCAATAAAGTGTTTTTTAATTAAGGTACGTATGTATATTGTTTTTGTAGACACAATGCAATTCCTCACTTAATAGACTACAGTATAAAGGAAACATAACTTTCAGGGGCACTGGGAAACCAAAAAAAATGTGACTCGCTTTATTGCGGTGGCCTGGACCGGAAACGCCATGTCTCCGAGGTACGTACGCCTGGAGTTAAGCAGCAAAGTCTGCCTTGGTATACCTCCAAAATATTTCCCAAACCTATTTCTCCATTTCCACCACCAGCATCCCCTCATTCCACAACCCACTCTCACCCGGCTCCCCTTCTAACTGGTCTTGCTTCATAGCAACCGGCTGTCTTTTTAAAAATTACGTAGATTTGTTTCTCTGCTGCTTAAACCTCTTAGTGATTGCCTATTTTAATTAGAATAAAATCCACACATTTTTCTATGACCTCAGAGGCCCACACAGTTTGATAATCCCCATGTAGTTTTGCTCTTTCTTCCTCCTACTAGGCCTATTGGCCTCCCTGTAGTAATTTAAGCAGTCTGAGATGGTTCCAATAGGGCGTGTGTACTTAGGGCGTGTGTACTTGTTTCTCCTTCTGCCTGTCTTCTCTCTCTCTTCTAGTTTTCACTGAAATGTCAGTCTTTTGGGGCCATCTCATCCAGAACACTCTGCTGGTCTTTTTGATGTGTTAGTTTAGCTAGACTAGTCTCTACTGCAAGCAGTCTCTAAGCTGGGCTATTGCTGTGAAAGTATTTTGTAAATGTGATTAAAGCTCATAATCAGTTGAATTAAAGGCAGGGAGATTATGCTAAATAATCTGGGTGTGCCTGATTCAATCAGTTGAAAGGGCTTAAAAGCAGAGCTGAGACTTTCATGAAAAGGAATCCTACCTGTCGAGTATTTATCCAAAGAAACTCAAAACACTCCTCTGAAGGGAGGTGTGCATCTATATGTTTACTGCAGCATTACTTACAATAGTCAAAACATGGAGGCAACCTGAGTGTCCATCAATGGATGATTGGCTAAAGATGAGGTGGTACATAGACACATAAAAAAGAAGGAAATCTTGCCATCTGCAACAACATGGATGGACCTAGAGGGTATTGTGTTGAGTGGAGTAAGTCAGGCAGACAAAGACAAATGCCACATGATTTCACTTATATGTGGATTCTAAAGAACAAAATAAATGAACAAACAAAACAGAAACAAACACATAGATACAGAGAACATTTTGATGCTTGCCAGAGGGGAGGGGGTGGAAGGATAGGTGGGAAAGAGGAAGGGATTCAGAAGTACAAATTGGTAGTTACAAAATAGTCACGGGGATGTAAAGTACAGCATAGGGAATATAGTCAACAATATTGTGACAACTCTGTATGGTGTCAGATGGGCACTAGACTTATCAGAGTGGTGACTTCGTAAGTTATATAAATGTCTAACTACTATGTTGTACACCTGACATAATATGATATTGTATGTATTGTATGTTAACTGTAATTGGAAAATGAAAAATTATTTTCAAAGAGTAAAAAAAAAAAAAAAAAAAAAGAAAAAGAAAGAAATCCGAGCTGTGAGCAGCAGCTTCAATTCCCAGCCCAGAGCGCCAGTCTGCCCTCCCTGACTGGTTGCCCTATGAATTTTGTACTTGCTTTGCCAGTCCCTACAATCCTGTAAGCCAATTCCTTGCCATGAATCTCCTAATATATCTCTGCTATTCGTCGTGCTTCTCTAGGTGACACTGACTTATACAACCCTCTCCCACCTATGCATTGCTTTTTATCACACCCCCTCATTTATTTCCTGGAAAGCCCCACGTCCTACCTAAAATTTGAAGATATGATGTCTAGAGATGTTCAAATCTCACTGACTGTACAACATTTGGAATTATTCTTATTCCCCCAACCACAAACACGATTCCTTATAAAATTAATTTCCGGTGGGCTGAGACAATAGTAGACTGTGTTTAAATTATTAACAAATATCGATGCCTCTTTGCTGGTAAAACAAAATACTCATGATTCCATGTCATTATTCCAAAAACCATTCTGTTGATTGTGGGTATTGGAAATTCTATGAACCATTGTGGCCATTATTAAACTATTATTTTAACTTTCACATTATTAACAATTTAAAATATTTATATGTTATGCAATGATATTATCTAAACTGTGATTATTTGCTGGTGCTAAGCCTGATACAGAAAAATGTGCCTGAAAACAATCAATAACTTCGGAACGAAGTTAGATATGGTAAAATGCTCTGAAGGAGACTAAGCAGTGGTACGCTATGCGGTAATGGTAATTTAGAAGATTGCTGTCTGCAAAACATGAGTGCTAACGCTGAAAAATAACAAAACAGACAGCACTTTACAGTGGGAACAACATAGGTTCACAAAAATTCTGTCATTGGACCCAATCATGGGGAAAATGGAAAAACCGGTCGTTACACATCTGTAAGAACAAAATTGCTTCTAGCTTTATGTGTTCAGAGAACACACCCTCCAGGCTTTCTATATGTTGTTACAGGATAATTGGTCCCAAGATACATGAGTTGAAGAAACACATTCCTTATGTAAAATGGGACTCGCTCTAGCTGCGAAGGTCCACGGGAGGTGGGAAGGAAGAGAGGCAGGAAAGCTAGAATGCTAGTGAAATGGTGACGTGGTCTAACTTGGTGGGAGCACAGAAGAGAGGGAACTGAGGATGCAAGAGGGTTTTAGGGGCACCTATGAAAGGTCTCCAATTCTGGGGTGAAGCAGTGACGCTTAGTTTATTCGGCAACAAGGGAATGACTGAAAGTTTTTTGAGCAGGGCAGTCAGTGATACTATGCCTGAGACTGTCAGTGCTCAGCGAGGTGGAAAATTAAGTGAGTGACTGATTAGAACCATCCTGCCGAAAGTTATCAGTACTTTTACGGGGCAGACATTATGGAAGGTGTACCCAGACATTGTGGGAGGTGTATTCATGAAATTCCCCTTCTGCCAAGATCAAGTGTGTTGTCCCTTCCCTCCCCATCCCTGCCCTCTGCCCATATCTGCTTCTGCAGAACCAGCGGCGACAGGCACTTGCTCTTAATTCCTGGAATCTCAGAATTCTGGGAAATCAGGAAAAGCTGCTCTGAAATGCATTTGGTCTATATAAATGAGGACTCTTTTTTTTTTTCTTTCCTAATAAGTGTGTGTTGCTGGCAGAATCACACAGCTGTTTCGTAAATCAAAGATCAGTTTTTTAGATTATTATTTTTTTTCCTGGTGGCATAGGGGTAATTGCTTCTATAAAACATCTGTTCTGTAATTAGAAAACAAGATTTCTTCGCCCCAATGGAGTGTAATTACCTTTGGGTACCGGAGGGAAAGCCTTAGGATCACCATCAAAATTCAATGGGGATTGTTTGTGGCGGAATTTTTCTTTTCTATTTTTCTCTAAAGTAGCTAGGAGACTGTCAGATCTGCATTTATTAGCATTTTACAGGCTGTAATAGAATAAAGCTATACTCCCAGGTCCGTGTGGGCTTCTTAATACAAATGACTCCAGTGAATTAAATCCTGCCAACTCAAAGGAATTCCATTTTCAAAGGAAGTGAAGGGATATCAGCGTTAGGGGCCCCTCCAGGCAAGTCCATAAATAGTTATAATTCTAGGGCATCATTCACCTCCCTTGAGTTTCAGGCCTGCATTGGGAAAAAAGAAAGAAAGAAAAAGCCTAATATGGATGCTCCGGACTGGCTTTGATTTGCTCTTCGTGACTGTATTGTGGATATACGGCGTGGTGGGATTCCATACATCCCAGGAGAGCGCTACGATGATGTCTCACTGTCAGCCCTGTCTCCTACTTCTCACTGTCACTCCTGCCATACTTACCACCGCACAGCTCTGCATCCTGAACCCTCAGTCTGTTGCTCTCCTCCCATTGCACCCAGGGCCTCCTGATCTTACTCTGTTCATTTGTTTTCATGAGCTTCATTCGGTTTCTTGAGCTTCCCTATATTTCATCACGTTCCTTACATTCATCCTCATCAAATTTCTTTTTTTTAAATTTTAATTTTTTAAATTGGGGGATATTGGGGAACAGTGTGTTTCTCCAGGGCCCATCAGCTCCAAGTCATTGTCCTTCAATCTAGTTGTGGAGGGCGCAGCTCCGCTCCAAGTCCAGTCGCCGTTTTCAATCTCACTAGTTGCAGGAGGCGCAGGCCACCATCCCGTGGAGGAATTGAACCAGCAACCTTGTTGTTGAGAGCTCGCGCTCTAACCAACTGAGCCATCGGCCGCCCCTCCCGAAGCTCAGTGGCAGCTCGTTGTCTTCAATCTAGTTGTGGAGGGTGCAGCTCACTGGCCCATGTGGGAATGGAACTGGCAACCCTGTTATTAAAAGCTCGTGCTCTAACCATCTAGCTGCCCCAATCCTCAACAAATTTCTCACTTCTTCCTTGCAAGCTTCTGGAAATAGATCTCTTCCTGGAGCTACTGTGACAAGGTTCAGGACATTCATTCATCTCTCTTTGCTTTTCCAAACTCCCGTCTTTTTGCAGGCCACTCTTTCTCTGCCCAGGAATATTGGTCTTCCTTCTCGCTCTGTCCAGTACTGTCTTTCTCACGCTCCATACCCTTTCCCAGGCGACCTCATCCTTTCTCTTTAGCTACCATCCATTTGTGGTTCACTTGCAGTTCATATCCTAGTCCTCCGAGCTCCAGATCCATCTGAATGTTTCCTTTTCAGTGTCGTATTAGTTTCCTGTCTTCTGTAACAAATGCCTACAGGCTGGGTAGTTGAAAACAGCAGAAATTTCTAGATAATATGGTGCTATTAGAATTACTTTCCTTGGTGAAAATAACGTCTTGTTATCTAGCACGATGAGTGTTAGAAAAGAGCTCTCACTGAAGAAAGGAAAGTATTCAGGTTTGTGTGTTGGCTCAAATGTTTTGGAGACACCCCTTAACTTTCATGACCAGGGTATGAAAATCTTGCAGGGTGTAGCCCGTATTCTTAGAGTGGGCGTCTGAGGCTGGGTCAGTGAATAATCTTGTGTTCAGCCTCTGACTTTGGAATATATCTGGTTGCCTGAATC
Source organism: Rhinolophus sinicus (assembly GCF_057876585.1). NCBI lineage: Eukaryota > Metazoa > Chordata > Mammalia > Chiroptera > Rhinolophidae > Rhinolophus > Rhinolophus sinicus. The sequence goes on from NC_142512.1 coordinate 47,896,087, forward strand.
TGAGAGTAACTGAATCCTCCTTCTGGAACATTGTGTCTGTCTTGACTAAAACCTTTCTTCTCCCCCTCCTCCTGCCTTTCTTTCTCCCCTCCCCACCCCCACTCCAGTTCAAGCAGTTATTTCTCAGTCTAGTTGTGTAGGACACAGCTCCCTGGCCCACGCTGTTATTATGAGCCTTGCGCTCCCCCGGCTGAAGCAGTCGGTCGCTAGTCGACAGTCGTCTGCTCACAGCAGCACACACAGCAGCTCACTGCTGGCCACTCACGCTGGCCGCCGGCCGCTCACGGAGATACACAATAGCCCAACGGCAACACACGGCAGCCCAGCTCCAGGGAGAGCTGTTGTTCACAATCCTAGCTGTAGAGGGCACAGCTCACTGGCTCATGTGGGAATCGAACCGGTGTCCTTTGGCATCAGGAGCAAGGCGCTCCAACCACCTGAGCCACTGGGCCAGCCTTAACACCTTTCTAATAAAGGTGGTATTCATAATTTCCAAACGATAGAGAACTGGGACTTCATTTGAGTCTTCAGAACTGATTGCATGAACTGTTTTGTGTCTACTTGCCAATAAATGTTTGTTGAATAAATGTCCATGTGATAGGAAGAATTTGCTCTGAGATTTTCTTTCCTCATAATGTGGCAGGAAAGTTATGAGAGAATAGCTAAACCTTTCCCACTCTAAACTTTTTAAGCAACTATCATTATCTCCCAAAAGAACTCAAGAGTTATGCACGACCCTTGGGCCAATTCACAAAACAAGTACATGTACAAATGAGAGACCACTTCATTCATTGACTTATGAATTGAAAAATTAGACTTCAGATAGACAAAGACAAAATCCTTTATCTGGACAATTTAAATTTATTTCTGTAAAGGAAACTTTTCTTTGAAGCCTCAGGAAATGCCTAGTGGAAAGTGGAAGAAGAGAAATTCAAACATTAGTTAACAGCAACATTAATTGCTAAGGGGGCAAGGACCCAGATGCCGACTCTGGGGAGACAACTGTGGCAGATACTGGTGAGATGGAGTCCTCTTGAATCCAGTGGCAATGAGGAAAAGACTTTGGCTAGGAAAAACATGTCCCATTGCAATTATCTTTACCCATAAGGATCTGTGACTTATTTTCTTCTCTTAAATCAAGACCAGACCAAGCCCAAATGCCAGGGCGTCCATAAGAGCAGTGACCTACCAATTAGTAGGATTAAGGACAGACCCATCCGGCCTAAGGAAACAGTAGTTAATGTTCAAGTCCTGCCTTGTCATTGTCTTCCCTCCAGCACTTCCTTTGGTTTTAGATGCGAGGTCAGCATCTTGGGGACCAAAAGGCAGCAGCCAACGACTCACAAGAGGAGATTTTGTTTGGATCGTCTGGACGAACCAAATATTTAACTGTGTATTTTAACCTCTGGACAGGATAGTGGTAAGCACAGGAGGTGGATAAATGAAAGAAGACTATTCCCTCCACTCATCTTTCCCTACTTTTGTTTTTAAATGTGACCAAACCAATGTCGCACTGACCTCCCTTCACTCCCAGGCAAACTGCTCTATTTCCTATTCAGCCAACACAACATACTGATCTGTTACTTAGCATCTGAGTATATGCTGTTTGCAACTTTGGGGCGGGGTGGGAGGAAGGTAAGAAATAAAGAGACTAGCCAGCCCAGAAGGGAAGGAGATAAGGGTGGTATGGTTTTGATTAAAAAAACCTGAAACTAATAATAATAATAATAATAATAATAATAAAGTGTATAGAAAATAAAATCTACAAGATAAAAAAGAAATCCCACAAAAAACAAAACAAAACAAAACAAAACAAAAAACAGCTGGCAAAACTTCTTGAAGGCTGTGGCTGTTTGACTTTCCAGATGCTAAATTCTCCACCTTAAAAGGAAGCCAAGAGAAGTCAGACATGAGAATGGATCCAGGTTGGAGGCAAACCAGCTGGGTGATGGTATATGCAATGATGCACGTATTGACGCTTCTCTCTTCTAGCTTCTGGCAGGTTGACATCTCTATACGTGGCCTGCTGGCTCTGGAAGCCCTGAGTACCACTCTGTGCAGTCACTCCAGGCCAGGCAGGTATTTCCAGAATCTGGAGATCCCAGACTACCTTTTAAAAGAATGAGTTCCACACCTAGAGAGGACCCCAAAGGAGATTCATCACAAGCAGTCTTCTCATTTTGCATAAGAAAAAACAAAGAGGGAAAGTGACTGGTCTAAGATGACACAACTGTTGGTCGCACAGCTGGGGCTGGAACTCAGGATTCTCTTTTCTTCTTCCCAAACCTGGCACCACCTCCCTGGTTTACTGGGTCTGGGGTCACATGCTAGGTGGAGGCCCTCTGTTTTCAGAGAACACCTGGAATGTTTTCGTGCACATTTTCCACTTGAGGAGCTTTCTTGTAAAGGTGAGGAGGGGCTGTGGATCCTCAGGAAATATCAATTGCTGATTACCCTTTGCAGACTAGCTACAGGGTGGGGGTACGGAGGGGCTCTAAAAAGAGGGAGAGCCAAGAGACATAGGTACAAAAATCTCTCCCTCTCAATTCTGCAGAGTAGAAGGCCATTAGGATTTAGAGTCTTCTAGTTCAAAATGCTAATAGGGACGATCGATTTATCTCTTATTACATCTTAGTATTAACTGCTGTGACCTGGCAGCCAACTCCATGCCTAGTCACAGGCAGCAGCCCTCCTGGAAGTTTCGGTTGAGAGGAAAGAAACTTTGAAGTTTGAAGACAGGAAATGCCGTGAAAACAGGGGTCCTGTCTGTTTCTACACCCTTGTGTCTCTAGCACAATGCCTGGGAAAGAATAGGACTTCAATTGATAAGGATAAATGAAGAAATGCGTCATATATTTAAACTGTTGTGCAGCCATCACCACCATCCATCTCCAGAACTCTCTTCATCTTGTAAACCCGAAACTCTGTCCCCATTAAACAGTAACTTCTTATTTCTTCCTCCCCAGAGCCCCTGGCAACCACCATCTACTTTTTGTCTCTCTGATTCTTACTACTTTAGGTACCTCATATAAGTGAAATCATAAAGTATTTGTTATTTTGTGACTGACTATTTCTCTTAGCATAATTTTCTTAAGGTTCATCCATGTTGTAGCATGTGTCAGAATTTCATTCCTTTTTATGGCTGAATAATATTCCATTGTATTTACATACTACATTTTCTCATCAATTCATTTACCAAAGGACACTTGGGTTGCTTCTACATTTTACCTACAGTGAATACTGCTGCGTTGAACATGAGTGTACAAATAGCTCTTTAAGACACTGCTTGCAATCCTTTTGGATACATACCCAGAGGTGGAATTACTGGATCATATGGTAATCCTATTTTTGTTTTTTGAGGACCTGCCATACAGTTTTCCACAGTGGCCGCACCATTTTACATTCCCACCAGAAATTTACAAAGGTTGATCTTTCTCTACATCCTTGCCAACGTTTGCTATTTTCTGTTTTTTTCCTTGTTTTTTGTTTTTAAATAGTAGCCATCCCAAGGGGTATAAAATGGAGAGCAACCACAACGTGAAGCAACTTTGTTCTCAACTGGACAACCTTAAGATGGTATTTTTACCCACGTGAATATGAATAAGGAGATTTCTTCAAGCTGCCTGTTAGTGTTCGACTATGATGTCATTGTTATGTGAAGAATGGACAGGCAGATCCAAGAAGAAAGACACAGTGAGGTGCCTGTTTCATAAGAAAATGGGAAAGAACCAAGCAGAGTGCTTCCTAAGGGGGCGAGGGAAGTTCAGTGCAAGTGGGCACAATGCCCAGCTGAGCTGGTGAATGCCTCATGACAGACTGGTCAAATTATATCTCTTGGACTAAGATCCTTATTAAGGGCCTGCACCTCAGAGACATTTTGGCCTACCAAGGTGCATCATTATGGAAGACTGGGCATGATAATAGTAATTTAAATGAAGTTAAAAGAGCAGTCTAAATTAGAACAGGTACTCGCGTTCCAACATCTCTTGAGGAGTGTCTACAGGATAAAGAAAATTCACTGACGGAGTCATGGGCCATATAATCTTTTGAGGGTGAACGTTACCAGCCCTGGAGAGTGAGCATGAGAAACGCGGAGTATGTCTCATGGTTCTATTGTTTTCTTCCAAGTCGTTCCATTACGGAACAATTTTCAGCAGCAGCTTGGGCTACCCTGTGACTCAGTCATGTTCCGTTAGAGCTTTTCATCAAAAGCTCCCTTGTCCCTACCAGTAGGGCCATTGCTAAATAGCTACATGGCTTCCTATGAGGTAGAGATTCAAAACAACTCTCTTGAGGAATCCTAGGTGGAGGATGGAGTATTTTTTCCCCTGTACTTGTCCCTAGCTGTGCTCCACTGCAATCTTTCACAGGCTCTGTACCCAGCACGGCAACAGTAAGAGAGCTTCTTGGGAGAAAGGAAGGAAGGGAATGTCATTTTCTCATTGCATTTTATAACACCCAACACAGGAAATGCACAGCATAGGTGTGGGAGTTTGGCTGACCTGTGGTAAAAAATAAACATGGTTTCCTGTTTGCCTCTTATTTTCATTCCTAAGTGGTAAGGAGTTGCTGGTACTTCCTGCCAGGACTAGCGTTTTATGCAGGCGAAGAAGGTGCTGTTTGGGGACCAAAAAAAATATCAGTACCTGAAACCTTCCAAAAATTCTCACTTTTCATGCCTCATTCATCAGTATCATTCCTTAAAGGAATACTGAGTATTTTAAATTGGGCTAAATCATTATGCCACTTGGAATGTTGAAAGTTTGGCACCTTAATGTACTATAATTTTCTTACGTATCTTATGATTAGCTTGAAGCAATTATAAGTCCAGAGAATTTTCAGTTGTCTGTTGGTTCATTCCATCCTTCCTTCTATCTCTCCATCTATCCTTTAGGTGTTTCTTTACTCCCAAATCATTTTATGCAATCTGATATGGATCTCGTATGGCCTTGTGACTTGTACTAATTCCATGTGCATATATTAGCTTTTCCAGTGAGACTGCAATTTCCCGCGTGGAGAGAGAACTAATACTTAAATACTTCAAAAAATTTCATGAGCGTATAGAGCAAAAGGGCAGGTACCCAATAGGGGAATAATATACTCCTGTTAAAATAAAATGAGATGTGGGAAATGGCTTGCCCCGCCTGGCAGGGGAAGATCTCCAAGCAAAGCCCTCCTGTCCCCCCGCAAGCTGCTGCACTGTGGCCATTTTGAGACTGTGATTTATAAGACGGGCAGAACCGACTCAATTACACAGAACACACAATGCTGCTTAAGGAAAACGTCTGCCAATTGCAGGGGAGTCTGCTGACATTCATTTTTAGTTCTTGGAGCTTTCAAACATCTCACTTGCCCTCACCTTTGAGTCACCTTGTGTTCTCTTCAGCATCTTCTTCAGTTCCTGGTCACAGCTGTCTCATTAGTGCACAACCACACTTGAGCTCCGAAAGCCTGGCTGCCATGTTTTTTCCCCCCCATTCATCTACTTCTTTGCCAGACAAGCCCATTCTATGTGCTCAGGTAGGCTCTGTGCAGATTTAGTTAATCCCCAGATTTTCAACTGAAAAAACAAAACAAAACCCAGAAGACCATTCTGGAAAACACTTCCAAGCCTGGTATAGGATTCACTTTGTTTACCAAGGCCCTGTTTCCTCACCTTCATTAATTCTGGAGGAAGGCTGCTGATTCCAAAGGCCACTGGGCCCTGAGACTCAAGTGTTCCCTTTCCTGGCATTCCAGAAAAAATTTGGAAAAAAAACCCCAAAAGCCTACTGTCCACACAGCAGCCCTCAACGATTACGGCAATTGCTCAATTACATGGTTATTCATGAAGTACAGATTATAGGGTTACTTAACTGAAGGCTCTGACTAGACCAGATAAAACTAAATTAAAAAAAAACAGACAAACATGCAAACGTTGGACATTTTAGGAGCATATGGCAGCATTTAGTTCTAGTCAGCAAGACATAGGAACAAAACAAAATAAAGCTAAGTTTATTACTTGTGTGTGTGTGTGTGTGTATGTAGTTGTTTTGCTTCTTAAGGACATGGATAATCTCAGACCCAGGTATGCTTATAAAGAGCAAGCCTTGTTTGAAAATACCTGATATTACTAGAATGATAAAAGTACAAGATATTTGCAGTTTTTATATGAGCCCTGTTCCAGTAGTTTGTTGCCAAATCTGTGCCTTGGAACTTGGAGTTCAGTTTTGCACAGAGATGGTGGTAGATGGGTCTCTAGGCCAGCTTGGGCACATAATCCTGTTCTAACAAATGACACCATCATTCACCCAGTTGCTCAAGCCAGAAATCTAGAAGCTATTTTGGAAAACTTTTGCTCCCACGTCTGTGACATTCGCTCAAACATCAAGTGTTGCCAGTGTACCCCAAACTGTAACTCTGACCTTTCGCCATCTGTCCATCTCTGCTGCCTCCACCTTGGGCTAAGCCATCGGGTCTCTTGCCTGAATGATGGCGTCAGTCCCTTGTCTGATACTCTGTTGCTCTCTCCACATGGCAACGAGAGTCATCCTTTTAACAGACAAAATGGCATGACTTTCTCAGGCTTGAAACCCTTCACTGGGTTTCTGATGCCCTTAGGGTGAGGTCAGAAGTCTTTGTCATGGCTTCTGTGACACCTCCACCCCCAGCACCAGGGGTGGTGCCCTTTTACCCTCACCTGGTCCACTTTCCCCTCCTCACTTCAGCCACGTGGACCCCCTTTGAGTGTCTTGAAAGCATTGTACAAGTGTTGGGAAAAGGTAGGAGAGAAGCAATGACAGCTGCCATTTTGCACTCATTACGTGCCAGACGCTTTCTGCACATGACTTTGGTGTGAGAGAGGCTTGCCACGCTCTCCTTTCTCACACGAGAAAGAGTGAGGGGCACAGCTGTCAGGAGCTCAGCAAGCTGGAGAAAGAGAGCTGGGCTGTCAGGTGTTCCGAGCAGCCGATTCAAGTAATAAGCCCTAAATGAAAGAGTTAAGCCTTTCATCTCTTACTGTGATAGTATAAGCGAGAACTGGAGAAAATGTGGACTCGCCCCCGTCCATTTTCGCCTATGGAACCAAGAGGGTCAGGTGGGGAAGTGCAGACATGGAGCGTCTCACTGGTGATGGACCCTGAAGTTGGAGGGGAGGGCGGAGAGGAAAGGTTGGGAGTGGAAAAGTACTGGGTACTGAGTCAGGGGAGGGAAAATGTCTTCAAGTTTCCTCGTCATCCCCCGCCCCATAAGAAGCCTCAGCAGAGCTCCATCTACCTGCAGCCTCAGACAAACACACCTGGAAATGAAGGTGCCGGGGCTGGGAACACTAATACAGTGGTACCTCGGTTTTTGAATGTAATTCATGAGTCCTGAAACGTTTGAAAACAGCCGACAGCTGGGCCTCAGGATCTTGCACTCAGCGGAAGTCGTGTGACATGTTCGACTTCTGAGTCGTGTCCGAAAACCGAAGCAGGTACTTCCGGGTTTACAGCGTTCATAAACCAAAATGTTCGTCAATGGAGACATTAGAAAACCGAGGTACCACTGTGTGAAAAGCATGGCTGGACAGAGGGGTCTGAGTCCCTGACTGTGCCTCCCTCCAGAGTCCGCTTTGCACGGCTGCCACCAGACCTGGGGTGGGGAGGGCAGCTTTCTTTCCCCAGGAGGTCTGCCAAGGAAAGTCTTGGAATTGCCTAGAGTCAGGCCTGAAAAATCACACATAGGCTTTCCACCAGGAGCCGGGCCCCTCAGCATCCCATAGGCACCTTGCCCAAGGTCCTGTAGTTGCAAGTGGCAGAGCTGGAAGTGGCTTTGAGCTCTTCACCATCCCAGGGGCCTCCCACTTGTCCCTCCGTCCCTCCTAAGCTCCCCGCCTGTGGCACCTGAACACTTTCAAAGCTCCAGTGTCTCCCTTATGGGCTTCTTGCCACGGAACCTGCCTGCCCCACTCAGCTGCCAGGAGCTTGATGTTCTCACTTTGACAAATTAGCTCTAGAAGGCAGCAGCCAAAATTGAAAGACGTTATCTGCAAGCAGTGACAAACGACTCCATTAGCATTTGTCATCTCCCCATGGGTTATTTTATCAAGAGAGCTAAGAAAAGAGCAAAGAATGAATAAACTGCAGGGCAGGATGGGGTAAGAATGGATGTGATGGTTCTGAACAAGGGCCGAATATACATGATTTCTCACTGGGGCTGTTTGCACGGGGCCAGCCTAGAAGGTGAGCATGTCTGAGCTGCAGAGGACACCCAGTGAAACGCCTGCGTGGGAGCGGGAGCAGCAGGTGTGCGGTAGCACAGTTATAATCTCTTGCAACTTCACCTTCCTTATCTATAGTAATCATGGATTATTATAGCGGAACAAATAGTGTGGATTGAATGAGGTAAATCCACACAAGTTTTTAACACAGTGCCTGGAACAAAGTGATTACTCAGGATACGCTGGCTGGTGCCATTGTTATTACTTCTCACCTGTGAGTCCTGCCTGGCTCAAGTCCTATAGTAGACAGAACGCTTTGTCTGTGTAGGTCTTGCCTTGTGTATGAATGGGTTCCTGCAAAAATACATGTAGATGAGATTTATTATCAATTGAGAATTCCGTTGACAGTTCTTCCTCTGAATGCCTGGGCATGTGATCCAATTGGTGGGAATCTCTGTGCACCTCTCACTTCCATTGCCGTGCATTGGAACTGCCTGGAGCTTTATCTCTGCTTGGGTCTGGGTGGAAGGCTACACCTTGTTTAAAAGAAAACATGCCCAGGTGGAGTGGCACTGATGGGTGCCCTCCCTGGAACCCATACGAAGCCTACCTATGGGGACAGAGCCAGGAGAACAGTTTCCAGGCTCTCTGCATCACATGGAAAGGTGCTGGCTCGGATAGTAGATGGCCATCAGCTGTAACCAGCTAGCCATTAGCCACTAATATAACTGCCATGGCTGCGCTGGTTAGGGGGTTGGTTGATTGGCAGAGAAACACATGGCAGATTGCGGCTCCTACTTCCTGTGTCTACAAATATAGTGGTATGACTCCCCTATCTATTGCTCCATTGATGTTCATCTTTGGCCTCACCATGTCCTGTGTTCTTGTGTGGGGAGCAGGACCAGAGTCCCTGTATGACACATGGTGCAGCGAGCAGGGTATGGTGCCGGCCAAAGCTCCCCAAAAGGGTAATGGTGCAGTTTATACGTATGAAAGTTCAGTTTCAGGAAGCCCGTGAGGAGCGGCACCAGGAAAAGGAGGCGCAACCTGCTGGGGAGAAATGTGACCCCTCGGAGAATTGGGCCTCTCAAGCCTCCGGACGGCATGCCACCTTGTTGGCCGTGGCGGGCGTCACCTTTCTTTCGGTGGTCCGCTGCTGCCACGGGCTCCTAGAGTTGTGGACATCTGACACCGACGCCTCCACCCACTCGGATACCTGGCACGGTGAGCGGGACTCCAGCCAAGTAGGAATGATGTCTGACTCTGGATGGGAGGACATGTGGCCCCCACACAGTGTGTGGTGCCCGGTGGCCACTGTTCCAGGGAGCTCGACCCGGTGGAGGGGTAGAAAGACATGGACGGCTCTCCAACAAACATAGGCCAGAGAAAGCGAAGGTTACCAGTTAGCCATTGGCCACTAATATAACTGCTGTGGCTGGGCTAGCAAGCGCGGATTGCAGCTAGCAAGTGGGGTTGGTTGGTTGGTTCGCAGAGAAGCAGACAGCAGATCGTGGCTCCTGCCTCCTGTGTCTCCAATCCAGCCGCCAGTGAGAATATAGTGTTATGACTCCCCTATCTGTGGCTCCGTGAGTGTTCCTTTTTGGCCTCACCATGTCCTGCATTCTTGCGCAGGGAGCGAGAGCTGAGACTCTGCATGACACTACCCTTCTGTATGCAACCCTCCCCCTGAGAATAGAACCTCCCGCTGAGAACAGAACAGGTGGGGACTGGATGGCTCACGGTTAGAATAAAAGGAGAGAAAGGCAGAAGCTTGTACACACACTGCCAGGTCATGCATGAGATAGGCAGGATGGTTTCTTAATCCAGATGACGAGTCAGCCCATGAACAGGTAGAGCAGTGATGGCAGCGGCATTCAGTGTCTGTGTACTGCAGGTCCTTCTAGGAAGGGAACTGGATACGTTCTTGACTTCCTATGCTGGTAGATGGATGTAGTCACGGACTCTAGCCTTTAGGACAAATCTGAAAACCAGAGATCAGTGAAGTAGAATCCCGTAGCCAGAAATTATAAAGGGGAATTTGGCTAAAGGTAGAGTCATGAGTTTTTCTGTAAAGGGCCAGAGAGTAAATATTTTTGTGTTCATGGGGATGTAGCGTCTCTCTCACAACGCGTCGTCTCTGCTGTTGTAGCACAAAAGCATCCATTGACAAAAGTGAACGCATGGGTGTGTCTGTGCTCCAGTAAAACATTATTTACACAAACAGGAGGGCCAGATTTGGCCCGAGAGCCATAGTTCGTGGGTTCCTGGCTTAGGAGAAATGGGAAATACTAAAATACACAATTCTGACTGGGTAATTGTAAATGATATCACTAAGATGAAAGCAAGTAGGCAACTGAATTCATCAACAGAGCAGCCAAGGGAGGTGTTTACCCCACATGGAAGGAAGACGTGTGCCAGAAAGAGGGGAGCGGGGGTGTCTGTGGCTGATCCTGTAGCTCGGAAATAAACATGAGGATGTTAGAAAAAACACTGAGCCCTCTGTGAATCTGGGAAAAAGGTTAAGGATGAAACATGAAGGAATAGATTTTGTTTTTGTTTTGGGGGGCTGTTTAGTATATATTCAAAAGTTCGAAACAGGGACAGCATATGCCACCTGCCTGGGGACAGTGCAATCCTGCAAACAGATGTCATGGCTTTGGTAGCCACAGCCACATAGGAGGGGACCTGGCAGTGGACAGGGTGACACTCTGAGAGATGTTGGGCAGTGGTGTCAAGAAACAACCCAATCAAAACTATGAAAAAGGGAACTAGGCCCAATGATAAAAAGCACAAGAGCCAAAAAAGTAATCTAAGTGTTCCCAGACGCCAACACTAGTTGTCTCTAAATAGTGTGACTTGCGTAATTGTTATTTTGCTTGTACTTTTGAGTAGTTTTTATTGCAACTTATCTAAATGTAAAGTCAGGTTGGAGAACCTTCCAGCATTCCCGAGTCCCTGGTCTCTGACTGAATACAAAGCCTTGCAGCAAGGGGTGAGAAGCAGTTTTGCAGTTTTTAGTATTTTGCGTCATTAGATTTTGTCACTTTAACTATTGGGGGGAATAAGGGTGTTTTCATGTGGCTCGCTGGTTTTTCTTTCTCATGTGTGTTGCCATCTTTCCCCAAGCCCAGCTCTGTGGAAAACAAAGATAAGTCCTGGAGATTCCCTTTGTCGCTGCATGAAATGCTCATTTTGTGCATGTGCGGATTCGTGGGCCGGTCTTGGGGAAACGGAAGCTTTCGCATCTCCTGTAAAGCAATGAAATGACATGTGGGGTTGTGAGAATCTGTTCCAGCACCACAGGCTCAGATCCAGGCTCTACCCCCGACCAATGGTGACCTTGGGCAAGTTTCTTAACCTGTCTCAGCTTCTGTTTCCTCATCGATACGAGGATGGTGTTAATAGGGTGAGGGTCGCGGGGATCAGGATTTGGGAAGCTTTAGCACTACTCCTGGCACATAGTAAGAACTCACTAATACATGGCTGCCATTGCCCCCCCATGCATGCTCAGACAGCTGCTCTTCCCAGTGGCACTGTGAGTTGGGAGGGTGTCCCTATCTGCAGACTTTGTTCTCCAGCAAGACTTCAGGGGGTTGGATTTAGCAGGAAGCAGGTCAAATTTGGATAACCCTCATCTCCTCCCGGGTCTATCAATTTATGGAGCTGTTCTTAGTAACATTTCATCATGTGTCTTTGCAGCCTGATTTTGGCTCGTGGTTCAGTTTCTCTGGCAGACTTGAAGCTCCTTGAGAATAGGGTAGAGGTTTCCATTCCGGGGTCTTCCAGAGTGCTGAGTTCTGGGCTGTGCACATGCGTGGATGTCAGCCAGTGAGTGCATAGATGGGCAGCAGCTACCTGTGACACGAGGAACTGGGGCTCGTTTCTAGAACGTTTAGAGAGCAGTTGTCCTAAACGTGGCTATGCATTAGAATTGTGTGTGACTAGAGTGACCAGCCATCTGGTTTGCACAAATTCCAGGGACCTGAGACGTTCAGTTTTAAAACCAGAACTGAGGGACTCAGGACTTCTAGTGCTAACGGATGGAAAGTCCCGGGGAAAAATATAAAAGTAAGTCCTGGGAAAACCAGGATGAGTTGGAGCTTTAAAAACAGACTGATGCCGGGGTGGCCAGATGGCTCAGTTTGTTAGAGTGAGAGCTCTCAACAACAGGGTTGCTGTTTTGATTCCTACATGGGATGGTGGCCTGCGCTCCCTGCAACAAAGATTGAAAATGGCAACTGAACTTGGAGCTCAGCTGTGCCCTCCACAACTAGGTTGAAGGACAATGACTGGGAGCTGATGGGCCCTGGAGAAACACACTGTTCCCCAACATTCCCCAGTAAAATTAACAAAAAAGAAAGACTGATTCCTGGGACCCAGCCCTAGAGCTTCTAATTTTATTGGTCTGGGGTGAGGCTCTGAACTTCATTCAGAACCACCTGGATAATCGGCCTGGGCATTGTCATGGCTGACTATCCAGGTGGTTCTGAATGAAGCTCAGAAAAGGATGAGAGCTATTGAGTGAAAGTCCCTGACCTGGGTTCCTGTGCACACTGGACCTGTGAATGGGTCCCAGGGGGCCTGACACACAGGCCCTCTTCAGACTTTGGAGTGCTGATGAAGCGAGCATGGTTGGGAAGTACTGACCGTGTCCTGATACATAAAGGTGGTGAAGAGAGAATTTGTTATAAAAGGCAATTCCAAGGCCCCACCCAAGACCTTCCCAACTAGGAAACCACATTTGAATCAGGCTTCCCAAATTTTGGAACCACAAGAATGTAGAGCTGGAAAGTATCACAAAGATGTAACAGTACTAGTTTCAAGGAGATGCGTTTTGAAATGGTCCCACGTGAACTGACTTGGGTCCAGAAGGTAACAGATGAGATAGAGGGATGGGAACCAGAACCATCTTCCTTTATCACAAAAACAGCCCCTTTCTCCAGACAGCTTCCTCTCCTTGGAAGGGCCTTGTTTCTGAACACCACAGCTGCGAGCATCTGCCTTCAGACCTTCCCCTAAACCTCAGCTCGCTGACCTTCAGGTAGGCTAAAGGCGGTCTCTTGTGGTAGGTGGGATCGTTGTTCCCAGTTCTTTACTCCCTCCTAACCGAGGAGCTTCCAATAAACAAAAGTGAATGAGGATATTTCTCTGTAGCCTAGCGAGTGAGAAACACAGATGCTTGTGATGTAAACCACTGAGTTTGGGGGTGGTTTGTTATGCAGCATTTTTTTTTGTGTGTGTGTGGCCGGAATTGACTAACCCATTTTTCAAAAGGAGAAAGAACTGGAGTTTGTCACTGGTCTCACTAAAGGACTTGGAATTCCTTTACGGAAGAAAAGCTTGCTCACCGTGGTGGCGAGGGCATGGAAAGGGGAGAAGATCTGCCCAAACTGATAGCACTTGTGCGCGCTGAAGTCTCCGTAGTGACGGCGACGCTCCTTTCGGCTCGCCAGTCTCTTCTTCGCCTTCAAGTCGGTGAAGCACCAGAAGGGGCCCTGCTGGGGCAGACCAGCCACGTGCACCTGCAGCCAGGAGCCCAGAGAGCACGTGTTACCAAGTCCCACGGGGTCACCCAAGACAAGGTGTGCTGTTTAAAACAGGCAGCTCTTCTTCATGCCTCTCCTTCATTAGGTGGACTTCCATTTACCTTTCTTAATTTTCTGTGGCCTTGGGAGGCAGCTAAAAGCCCCCATCACCCCCCACCCCAGGTGTTGCTGGGCGTCTGCACAGTAGATTGGTGGTCAGGGCATGTCCATGCTGTCTCAGCATGGGACCTCCACTCTCCATCCCCCTGTATGATGGATTATGGAGTAAGGTCTTCTCCAGCCTTGACATGGCATGGTTTATGTGAAACTGCATGTCAAGAATGCCATAGGTTGAAGGCTATCCTTCCCCAAGGTGGGAGGCAGGATCTGATGTGTGACTGTGTGATGGAGGGTCCTCTCTTGTGATTCTAATCTCACTTTTATTAGAAATTGAGGAGCAAAGGAGCCCCGTTTGCATTCCACTAGGAGCGACACTGACACAAGATACCCAGTTGATTTTCCAAGCCAGAGGATTTCCCTTCACAGCACCCTCCCTGCCCACACACGGGTCCGCCAGCTCTCCTTTGAAGCCATCTCTTGTTGGCTTCCCACAGCTGTGGCAGCACCAGGTCCTGACATTCAACTGCTTTGATGCTTGCTCTCGACTGATTTTCCGGTTCCTGACCGTCTCACCTTTACCTGCGTTGTCTCTTCTGGCCTAGCCTCTTTGGACGGACAACAGAGTCCCAAATGCTGCCTGTTCATCAGTGTCTCCATAAGAGCTGGTACCTCTTCTTGCTCTACCCATGTATGGCCAATGGGAGAGTAATGTCCGGCCTAGATTCTTGGCCACAGGGCCCACCCCAGTCATGCTTGGCTTCCCCTTGTGTGCAGATGAGGCTCAGCAAATGCTGTGTCTATCTACATATTGATTCTTTTACACCCTACAGAGGTAGGGTTATGGTTGGCAAGATGGTGGATGGTGATTCTGGCTGTTGATGGCTGAGGGTGTGTCCGCCTTTCTGGCTGCGCCACCTGGGAGGTGGGGATGTGCTGAGGAGTGCTCTGCTGGACACACCGCAGGAACCTCATTCCAATTAGGGGGTTAGGCCATTTCCTGTCTCCCACACAGCAGGAAACAAAGATGTGTGTTATGTTATTTCTTCCAGCATTGACCATAGGGTGCCAGAAGGACACTGCGATAGCAGCTCTGGAGACAGAGGCGCTGACAAAACTCAGAGGCCACTAGGGATTTTAGAGACCAAACACCCTACTTTCTCCAGAAGGAGAAACAGAGACCCAGCAAGGTGAGAGAACTTTCCCGAGGTCTCTGTCACCTTCTCTTGCATCAAGTTTAAATTCACATATATAACTTCAGAGTGGTGACTCTGTTCCAAGGAAGGTGGTTCCCAGAGTCCACCTTGAAGAAAGGCAGATTGATGTCCGTGATCTTACGTGGGGTCAGACCAGCCCGATCACCCTGGATTGGGCCAGAGCTGACCGAGAGCAGAGCTGTATCTGCAGTGAAAGATGAGAGAGGCCTCCACCACTGGCCTCTTCTAGCTCTGCACCTTTCACTGACTTGTCATGTTGCTTCTCTTGAGAAGGGTCATCATCACCATCACCACCACCATCACATTTTTAATATAAGGGCCAAAGTGTGTATATGTCCCCTCTCCTGTCTGCATCGCCTCCCTCCTCCCCCACCTCCTCTCCTGCCTTGGTCCTAGTCATCTTTCAGGACTCTGACTTTAGCTTCCAATGACATGTCACCTTCACCAGAGTCCTTTCTGGCCCCCCACTCAGAGTTAGCCCCTCCTCCTTTGGGCTTCCAAACCATTTACCCCAAGGGTCTGTTACCCCCCTTGACTTACTGCATGTGTCTGTCTACTCAGTCATGTCCCAGCTAGACCCTAAGTTCCTTGAAAACAGGGCCTGTGTTTTATCCATCTACATGGATTGTGTCATGTAGCAGGTGCTCAACGGAAGCCTGACACATGAACAGGTAATTGTTTTGAGGGCCATTTCTGGATTTCAAGACAATAAGGACCAAGGATTAGATTACCACCACACTTTTCAAAAACATGTCTTTCACACAAAGTGACATGAACCTGTTAACCAGAGGGTAAGGGTGGGGGATAAAGACTCACAATGTATTCCACAGTGGGAGTGTAGCAGCAATTCAGGACGAGGAGGAGAAACAGAGGTGTCTGGGGCAAAACAGACCATTCGGAACATCAGAAAACTGTCCGATTTTGAGGATATCTCTTTTTTTTTCTTTTTAGGGAGCCCCGATGAGGTGCACAATGCATTATGACCGGGGTTGCGGGCTTCACTTCTCTCCCTGCACTGGTCTCACATGCAGGCAGGAGGCAATGGGGGTGGGTTGGGGATGGCAGTGAACAGAAACCACTTACGCTTGCTCCTTGGGTCTTTGTCAGTCACAGCACCTCGTTCGCTCAGCTCATCCCATCCCTGCGTGGGGCACAGCCTCACGTCTCAGTCTGCAAAGGATTAGGGGAAAAAGGGATCCTTGGAAGACTTACGTTGTGTATTTGGAAGCTCTTTGTTATCTGAGGAGACAGTTCCCAGCTTCGTCCCACAGGTTTGGTGGTGCTCAGACTTGGGATTAATGGTGGATAAACAGGTCTCAGGGGGATTGGCACCCTCCAATCTGTTCCAAGGAGACGAGGAGAGAAATGCCGCATTGTAAGATTCCCTGCACAGTGCTTGCTTCTTCCTCAGCTAGACCAGGGTTAATTTCTTTGTGTTTGACCCTTCAGTATAACTAGGGAGAGGCTTGTGCAACTGGGAAGAAAGCCGATCCTCAACCCAGGAATGAAAGAGCCAAGAGTGAAAGCTCTTGTTAGGAGATAAATTGAACTTTTCTGGCAGCTGAGAATGTGATATGCATGCTGGGCGCTTCTCTTTGCCAGGTGCAGTATCGGTCAGTTGTTTTGCTAAAGGCCATGTGAGTTGAGGTGATTCTCACTGTGGGGGGTTAACTGAGTAGGGAATATCATTAGGGGCCTCCAACCTGGTCATTTCATTAGGTTAATTAAAGAATGAGTCACATGACTCCCATTTTTCTGCATTTGTGCAGGATTATTCTTTTACTTTGGGACAGAGATCAGCAAACTCCCTCTGAAGAGGGCCAGATAATAAATATTTTCAGCTTTGTGGGTCACGTGGGCTCTGTTGCAACTATACATCATGGCCGTTATAGCACAGAGGTAGCCAGCCATCAACAACATGTAAATTAGTAGGTGTGTCTGTGTTCCAATAAAACTTTATTTATGGGCACTATACAATTTCACAGAATTTTCATGTGTCACAAAATATTATTCTTGTGATTTCTTTTTCAACCATTTAAAAATGGAAACACTATTCCTAGTTAGCAAGCCATCCAGGAACAGGTGGTGGGACAGATTTGATCCATGGGCCATAGTTCGCTGTCTCCTACCTAGTGATGCCTCAATACAGCCCCTGTTGCAAGGAGACAAGTGCTGGTTTCCAAAATAGAAATGAGTACTCTGAAGTTTTTTCAGCAATTTCAAAATCCATATGCAAGCTAGACAGCAGGCCCATGACCAGGCCCTAAACAAACCAAACCCAGGCTGGCGGGCCAAATTCAATGACAAAATCTAGCGTTCCAAGGGACACTGAAGTCATCCAATCCATGTTCTGCATTTTATGTGTGACCACACTTAAACCAACTTAGGGATACAAGGCTCTCCTTTATTTAAAGAGGGAGGGAGGCAGGGAGGAAGGGAGGGAGGGAGGGGGAGAGAGAGAGAGGAGGAGAAGGAGGACGAGGAGTGTCGTGCGGGGAGGCCTGCAGGGTCTCTGCTCCCGCTCCCCACACAAGAACGCAGGATATGGTGAGGCCGAAAAGGAACACCCACGGAGCCATAGATAGGGGAGTCATACCACTATATTCTCTCTGGCGGCACTATACTCTCACTGGAGGCTGGGTTCACTGGACGTGCGACCTGCTGTCCCTTTTGTCTGCAACCCACCGACGACTCTCTTTCACTCTCCTCTTGTAGCCACAGCAGTTATATTAGTGGCCAATGGCTCACTGGTTACAGCTGACGGCCAACTAGCCACAGCTGATGGCCATGCAATCACAGTTGATGGCCATTTACTACCTGAGCCAGCACCTGTCTATGTGAGGCCGAGAGCCTGGAAACTGCTTTCTGGGGCTCTGCCCCCACAAGGAGGACGAGGATGAGGAGGAGAAGGAGAAAAAAGAAGAAGAAAAACGGAACCCAACTCCTAGAGTAAATGAAGCCATCATCGTCCCTTAATCACCCATTTTCATCCTGACCAACTTTCAAGGATGCAATGCAGTTCCGTCTCAGTGTAATCTGACTTCTTAATGTTGTCAGAGTTATTTATTGTCCCACATATATGCACTGAAGGGTAAATAATGGCAAGACTGCATCTCTAGGTTTTCTTTGGCATTTTCCTCTATCAGCCATGACCTTGGATGGTGCTTATTTCCTTTTCCCCAGATTTTAGGAGCTGATGGTGTGGAGAGCCCAGGTGGGGAACCTGTGTGGTGTTTGCTGATGTGGTTCCTGAAAGCTTCCAGCAGCCCAAGGTGAAGCATTGCTCTTCTAACAAAATTTAAAAATAGAGAATGAAGTAAGCTTAACATAGCAGTTTTGCCCGGATGTCAGAGTAAGTATATAAAAAAAATAACTCAGAATGACTCTTTCTGGGATCTGCCAAAACCCCTAGTGGGATTCTGATATTTAAAAACTTTGCCCTAGTGGGAATGGGGTGGACTAGCACAGACTAGCCAAATGTGAACTCTTAATAAATGTTTGGAAAACAACTGAAAGGGGGCAGGGGTTTTGGAGAGGATTTTGTCTTGAACAGGAACTTTGCTTTTCCTTCCAGCTGAACTTCCTCCCGGATTGCATCTCAAGGCTTTGTAGGAGCGTGTGAAATTTTTTGGGGAAAGTTCTTTGGACCCCAGGCAAAGCAAATCCAGTCTTAATTTTACAACACCAGACCACACGTGGCTCTCTGTCTCAAATAGCTGCCACTGGCTCAGTGTTATCTTAAAAGAGGAATCCACCTTCCTTGGGCTTTGCCAAAGTCTCCTCAGTTAATCAATGTGTGCTTTTTGCTGCCTTTGCAACCCTCCTGCAAGGAAGCGTCAGCAGGTCGAAGGGGCTGGCCCCCACCCGCCTCTGGATGCATTCCTGGGTTGTGGAGTGTGAGTGCCCCTGGGTGTGGGAGAAAAACCTCTGATTAGAAGGGGTGGGAGAAAATGAGGCTGCCGCTTCCTCCTGCTCTTTTTCCTTGTGGAATAACTATGGCATTTTGTCAGTTTTTCAGTTTCTATCCTTGGTAATAGTTTTTTTTTTTGGGGGGGGGAGGGGATAGGGAGGAGTGTGGGTGGGGGTGAAGGAGGGGATGTTGGAGAGAGGTTGCTTTTGGGAAGTGATTAAACCCTGGAGATACACGTCATCACAGAAGATTGAGGAAGTTTTAAAAATCACTATTCATAACCTAGAAACTAGCTCCATGCCCTCAATCCTGAAAGCACTTCTCCTCTGGTTCAGAAAGGGTATCTGCAGCTTGGCATTAGATACTGAGCTCTTGGAGGCAGAGTTTGTGTTCTACTGATCTTCGAAGCCCCAACACCCAGCACAAAGCTTGGCATACAGTTGGTGCTTAATACATGTTGGTGACAGAGTAAACATTGAGAGAGCAAGCAGAAAACGTGCTGAGTACCAGCAGCTTTCTTGGCTACGTGGGCGATTTCATTTCTTCTCAATATTATCCCAGCTCTTCCCCACCGTAGGTGGGCTGTGCGCCTGGGAGTCCAGACCTAGGAGAGTGGCTTGAAAAGGTGTGAAATGTGTTGAATTTCAATTTCTTTGCGGAGAGTAAATGGGAAAAGGCACATGTCTCTTTGGCTTGTAATGTCTTCAGCAGTTTCTCTTTAAGGGGAATTCGGCATTCAGATCGTTGGGAAACTCTCAACCTTTGGCCCCAGCAGCGGTTCTCAACCCTGGTAGTGTGTCCGAGACTCCTGGGCACGAGGGGCTTTAAAGCATTCCAGCTCAGGGGCATACCTCAGGCCAAACACATCTGAGTTTTGGCAGATGGGACCTGCACAAACCCTCCGGGTGATTCAAATGTGTGCAGCCATGGGGCTGGCGAGAGTTTGAGTTCATCTGTGCTGAAGCAATAGTGGCTCCTCTGATTGTAAATTAGCAGTCAAACCAGGTGGCTTTTAAGGGTGCAAATAAGAAGCTGGTGGATTACACTATTTGATTGGAGTCAGCATTTTTTATGGTCGACAGAGGCTTCCACAAGCCAAGAAAACTGAGTCTTTGTATCAAAAAGTCATTTAGTTGGATGAAAGCTTCATTGCCGTTTGCCAGTTTTTGAGTGGGGCGGGGCTGGGGAACTATTAACATTGGAGAAATGCCACGATTTGTTTCACAGCAAGGTTTGCATTCTTATTTTCCGAATCCCCAGCTCCTAGCATGGGGCCTGCCATGTAGCAGGTGCTCAGAACATGCTCAAAGAATTATAGCAGCTGCTGCTTGCTGGATACTTCCTGTTACAGTCACCATCTCATTTAATCTGCAAAGCAACCATGTGACCTTGGTTCTGTCAGTATCTTCCTTTTACAGGGTGTGGTAGGCAGACTACTAAGCCTCAAGCTTCTGTTCCCTATTAGGCATGCCCTGTGTAATGCCCTCCATGTGAGTGTGGGCAAGGCCTGTGAATATGATGGGAAATTACTCACGATTGCTCTACATTACGGCAAGGATGAAGAAATTTTGTAGATGTAATTAAGGTCCCTAATCAGTTGACTTTTTTTTCAATTTGGTAAGAGTTTTTTTTTTTTTCAATTACCGTTGACATTTAATATTATATTAATGTACAACACAGTGATTAGACATTTGTATAACTTACAAAGCAATCCCCCACGAAGTCTAGTACCCACCTGACACCAGACATAGTTATTACCATATTATTGACTATATTCCCTATGCTGTACTTTACAACCCATGACTCTTTTATAACTACCACTTTGTACTTCTTAAATGTATGAAAAGGGAGCTCATCCTGGTGGGTCTGACCTAATTTGGGGAGCCTTTTAAAAGAGGGTCAAGAGGTTAGAGACTCAAGTCCTGCTGGGTGTTGCAGGAGCAAGCCACCGTCAGTTCTAAAGTTGTAAGTCAATGGATTCTGCCAATGACCCTGGGCCTCAGACAAGCCCCTCAGCAGACGACCCACCTAAACTGTGCCAGACTTCTCATTTACAGAACCTGTGAGATAATAAGTGGATGTTGTTTTAAGCTGCTGAGTTTGCGGTAGTTGGTTACATGGCAATAAAAAAACAAATATGCCAGTGAAGGAACAATGGTGCAGGGAAGCTGAAGGACTTGGCCAGGGGCCCATGTGAGGAACGGGTGCAGGTGTGAGTCAAACCCTAACACTGTCGACCCCGTGCTGTTTAACTGTGACATGGCTAACAGTTTGTAAAATGAGGCTCCTGTGTACTGGCTCACTGGTGTTCTGGGACAACACCAAAGCCTGCTGTTTTGCATCATGAAGTGGTTTAGAGGCAGGACGTGTCAGCATATCTCACACACAGTTTCTACACAGACATCGTGGGGCATCAGAGCCAACAGGGTGGAAAGGGTGTCTTTTCAGAGCCACACTCTGAGCTGCGGCCCCCAGCTGATGCATGTGTCAATCATGCCCGGGAGGAGGGCTAAGGAGAGTCTTTAATCAGGGAGCACCAAGGCCAATGTCATGAACATCAAAGCAACCTTGAGAAAGAAAGAGACGTGGCCTTGGTCACCTGGTGACACCCATCTTCCCACTGAGAGGATGCCAGACTAGTTTTTGCATCAGATCCAGAATTTGGACCGTCGACATTATTAGAGTTTGCCCTTCCTTAAGGAAAAGTTAACTCTTACTTCCAGTAGTAGTAAGATATATTTTAATCTGGCTTTTTCCATTGCGCACGTGTGTGTGTATGTGTGTGTGTGTGTGTGTGTGTGTGTGTGTGTGTGTAAATTTATTGGTGGGAAGGGTTGTCTTATAAGTTTTTGTTTTCTGGTACTCAACTAGAATGTGCCTTTCTCTTTTCTCTTCACCCACCTGTCTTCTTCCTGCCTGGAATGTGGGTGTGACGCACAGAGGTGAGCGGCCATTTTGGGAACATGAGACTGAGGAGAAGCAGAAAAGCTACACGAACAGCCTCGGTCTCTGATGCCATCGTCGTGCCACCTACCAGCCCTGCACTGCCTTCCTCTGGACATCTTGTCATGTGGGGGAAATATACTCCTCTTTCTGTGGGTGGCACTTTTCCCTTTTTATTCCTTCAGGTCAAACACAATTCGTCTGATATAAAAATCTACATCCTAAGGTATACTCCCCAAGGATTTGAGAATAGTTGGTAAACTGTCCGGTGTTAACATGTGAAAGGAGTAATTCAACATCTTTATTATAACTTAAGACTCCCTTTCTAGACTTGTAATCAGTGTGAGGGAAGGATAGGGACGCCTGTCTTCTTCAGCAGTGACTCCTGGGAGGTATGGATGATGGTGTGGGATGGGGAAAAGGACGGTTGAAAGTGTTTAATCAGAATAGCAAATCATCCTTTGGGCCTGATGTGTTTAATTTTGTTGGAGGCAGAGAAGACCTGAAAAAGAGTTGCTCTCTGTCTTTTGCACCCCTTACCTGAGTGCGTATGAGATCTAAAATCACACGTACAGGTCTGGGGTAAGATGAGCGGCCTGTACAGTGTGTACACCAGAGAGGCCACCTTCTGCATCAGTAGACACAGGATCTGGAAGAAGAAGGGGACAGACCCACTTTTTTTTTTCTAGTCCAATTACAGCGGAATCCCTGAATTCAGCTCAAGGGTGCCTGGACAAACGATAGAGGAGAGAGCTGAGGATGGTGCGGAAAACTAAAACCCTAAAACTATTTATTTGGGGCATGACTGAAGGAGGTGGGAATCATTAGACTGAAGAAGAATGAACCTAGTGGGGGACATGACAGTTATTTTCAAATATCTGAAGGACTGTCATGGAGAAGAGGAATCAAACTCATAGGACCCAGCCCCAGTGGTGGCATTGGAACGCATGATGGGGTGAGGGACAGGTTTGGATTTGGGGTTGCACACAACGCTAATAGCCACAGCCACCAATGGCAGAGCGGCCCGTCTCAGTAGATGGTCCCATTGCCAGTGGGTTTTAAGCCTGGAGGGAATTACCGTTTGTGGGGATGTTGTACAGCGATCCCAGCATATGGTCACTTGTTGGTTCCTTTGCTCAATAACTTCAGTGATGAGTTAAAGAGTTATTTAGCTTCTTAATGGTCAGACCATGGCCCTTAAGTTCTCTCCCCACTTTGTGATTCTCGGATGCCCTGAGTCTGATGAGCTCCGTTTTGCAAAAGGGAAAACAAAGGCACCAAGGTCTGGGATGAGTTGCACAAAGCCAGACAGAGTTTACTTGGTGGCCACTTCATTCTTCTTAGGATTTTGCTCTATCTACTGTCCTTTCTCTTTCGATCATTTGTTCTTTTCAGAAAAACAAACAAAAACACGAAGTCCTGCTCTGCTCAGCCTCTTAAGCATGGTGAGCATGTTTAGGCAGATGCTCAGGTTCTCAGTCTTGGTCTGAATGATGTGTTTTCCTGACTTCGACAAATTGGAACAAGCTCTCTTTTTGATCTACAATCTTCCAAATCTCCCCCAGATACCCCTGAGCGGAGGCGGGTTATAGGCAAAGACTGTGGTTCAGATTTCATGCAACACATGGCTTTCTGATCGGGGAGTGGCTGTGGGTTCTTCAGATACAGTCACCCCTGCTATTCTCTGCACTGAAATTCCCCGAATTGCTGTGGAAACCACACATTTCCAAGCAAACCCATTTCTTTTTAAACATTTCTGAATCTGTCTCTCTCTCTGTCACACACACGCGCGCGCGCACACACACACACACACACACACACACACACACACACACACTCACTCCACCACTCCACTGCCAATCTTTACATCTTAACATGAATGGATATTTCCTGCCAAGCTCTCTTGCCTAGCTCAGCCTCCATAGGTTTGGGAGTACCTCCTCAGGCAATAAAAGCCAGCCTCACTTGTGCAGCTGGGCATTCGACAAGCAAGCAGGGCCATCTAGTTCAGGCCTCCTTTGACTTAGTATTGCACCAGGCTTACAAGATGTAGCAAGAGCAAATTAGCAGCTGTGTAGGACTGTCTGACGCTGGTCAAAGCATATGTTGCAAAACTTGCTTTGTAATTTCCTAAGCCTTTCACGGTCAGAAGTGGGTAGAAACCCCCAAATGGAAGAAAATCCTAATCACTTTCAAGTGGGAAGAAAATAAGAAACAGATGACCTCACAGGGGTGCAGTCTGTGGAGTCTGAACTGCAGGCTCCCAGGATAAATGCTCCCAAAACATGGAAGGCCCTACTTTTCAGGGAGCAAGCACTGACATGCTCCTGAGATGACTTATTTGGCCCAGACTGGACCATAAGAGGCTGGGAGTGGTGTTCAAATTCACCCTCCCTCAGCATTGCTCTCTAAGGCTGGAGATGAGTTGGAGAAGGGAATGGGGCCGCTCAGTGCATTTGAGGCGTTAGTAACTTTGATCGTCTTTATCGGTTTTACTCACTGAGGTATTTTCAGCACCTGGAACAGGGCCTGACACAGAGTGGGTGCACAACAAATATTCACTGAATGAAAGAATGATTCCTTTTTTGTATCCTCTGCACTCCCGAAAGTTCTTGTCACTTAGCTGACTGTATAAAGGGTTGCTGCAGGAAACCAAGGTTAAAAAGCAAAAGGGGCTTTGATCTCTAAACAGAGCTAGAGAGGAATATAAATTAGGAAGGCTGGAAGAGTGGGGGAAGAATCGATATAGCCATGTGCAGGTGTTGGGGAAAGCTACTGGTCACGTGCAGACCCTTAGAAAGTGTCCAAGCGGGGAGGCAGGAGTAGCCAGAAGTTTCTCCCATGTGCCTTTGAAGTTGACAGTTCATTCTGAACTGTCTGCAATGAAGATTTCGCACTGGCTTTGCTTCATGGCTGAGGCTCTTCTCCTAAGATAAATGGCCTCTCCTCTCTCTCTTACTGTTGTGACACCTCTTCTTTTCCTTTATCCTACAATTCTCCTCAATTACTAGTTTCAGTCCTGGGGAATAAGACAGGGCTTTACAAAAGATCCATTCTCCCAGCTCTGTCGGATCTGGTTTGTGTCTTCACAGCTTTCGTTGGCTTGAATGTGACTAAAATTGAGAAGACGTTTAGGGAATGCAGGCTGAGATTTTCAAAGGGTGAGCGAGCAGCGTCTGCATCACTAAAAACCCTGATTCTGATTCTGTGTGAATAGGTCTCTAGAGGCAATTAGGAGACTTCACTATCCCCTTTGGCAACTGCAATTTGTCACCCTGTTGAACACTTGGAGTGATAGCTCTATGTTCATGACAGAAAGGGTTGCATCTTCCAGTTAGTAAACGAGGTGTAGAGATAACGTTTCACCTTAGAAATACTCTGTTGCTTTTCCCTCCTCCGTCTACGAGGTGCACTGAGCAGAAGCATCGCGTAGATGTCTTTGCAAAGGATTTGATTTCTGTAGCTCAAGAAAGAGATGGCAATGCAAGGATGTCTTGCCTCTATGCCTTCCCCAGCCCTCTGGGCACAAACAATACAGCCTACTCCGTGCACTTAACTGAGGTAAATTAGAGGTTTGGGAGCCACAGGCAAGGGTCTTTCCTTGAGTAATAGACAGGTTAGGCAGGGGAGAAGGGACAGAGGGGGGGAAAGGAGGAAGATTTTACAAAAGGAGAAAAGAGGAGACATGCTTCCAGCCAGCTCGGCCGCCATTCTGTGTGTCAGCTCCAGGGCCCCTGCCCGCTGCTCTGAAGACGTATACCATTGACACTAAATGATGTGTTCCCCGGACTTGAGGAGATACCTCATTGGCTAGTGGCTGTTCCCTGCCGTAATGGGATGTGCGTGGGGCCCAGATGTGTGCTTTGCTGGGCTTAGAGACAAGGCCAACTGTATGCACGTAAAGGCAATGAATGGGGAAAAGGGTTGTGGGCCTCAGGCCAGAGCCAAGCCATCCGCTGGAGATGGCGCTCTCTACTGCTCCTTCTAAGACTCAGATTCTCTCACGGAGAAGATGAGGCTGAGTCCCTGGGACCCAGGACATAGTATGTGGCTATAGAGCTCATTAGCATGCATGGCTTTTGGTTGCATTGGAAGCAGTCTTCTTTGGCCCAACCCCAGACAATAGCTAAATAGGGACATCAGAGCTTTTGAGCCAGAAGTTCCATCCTAGATAGCAGTGCCTCTGCAGAACTGTTGTTTGCAACCTTAATTTTTTCTATTAGGTGTTTCCGATCACATCAGCTCTGTCCTTGCTCCAGGAGGCTCCAGCGCCAGGACCCCACTTCATAAAACAAAGGACGCCTGCGAACGCATCAGGACTGGGTCAATAGCCCTGGGCTGGCCTTACCCTTGGCGTCTTTTCGTGGTTCTGTTTTGCTGTGAAAAGGGCCTTCCTCGGCAGGCTTGTCATCTCCTGTCTCCTTTGCTTTGTCCTCAGTGATCTGGGCACCTTCCGCTTTCTGTGGCATCTGACCATGGGGCCAGGCCTGGCCATCAGGCAGACCCTCATGCTTCCAGTTGTCCTTTTTGCTCTCATGGGGAATTCTAGATACAAAAACCCCACTGTCAGGAGGGATGTGCTGAGCGATTCAACAACCCCAAATGAGTGGCCCAGCAAGTGGTCAGAAGAGGAAGGAGCTGAACTGAAACTCCCCACTTCATGAACACGTATTTAAATCTAGAAAGAAAATGAATGGATACTTTCAACATATTTGCATATAGTAGTCGTGAGAGAAGGGTGGGACTATCTCCTGAGCATTGGGACAATTGAAGGACAGGTGTTCCACACGTAATGCTTCCATATGGTGGCTTTGGTGACAGCAAAGAAGCACATGTGCACACACACACACACACATGCACGCACACACGCACACACACGAGAAAGAAAATGGTTCTCACAGGGATGAAATACAGGTGGTCAGGAAACATCGAAGAACTAGTATTTCATTTTTATGGGGTACGATTAATATACTGCACGTCAAACTGTGTTTTCTGTCCCTCCCCCACCCTACCCCCATTTCCTAGCGTATCAATTATCTGTTTACATTTTGGGGGAGTATTAAATACAGTTCTCCAGTGACTCTCAAACATCCGCAAGGTCCTTCCTGATCTGACCCTGCTCACTCCTCCCTCCTGTCTTCCACGCCTCCCCTGGCACTATTTCACCAGCACAAGCATCCCAGTGCCCTGGACAGGCTGTGGGCTCTCAGACTTCCGGGACTTGGCTTGTATTTCCCGCTCTGCCTGGAGTGTAACACTTTCCCTCCTTCCCTGCTCCGCACTCCCCTCCTCCCGGGGAATTCCTCCCTGTCACTTCCTCTGTGGTGCTGTCCATGATACCCTCCCAATTCTCACCCTTGTGTAGGCGTGCCCTCTGGTCCCCATCACCTTTAAAATATCTCCATTCTAGTAATAACCAATTGTGCAATAAATGGTCTATTTTCATGCCTATTAGATTTTAGGTTCCATGAGGTCATAGACACTATCTCGGTCACCTGTGTGTCCCTAGCATGTATCACTGTATCTGGCTCAGTCCATATTGGATGGATGGATGGGTGGGTGGATTTCATAGTATTGGGTGAAGGTAGAAGGAAACAAAAGACGATAGATGCAAAATATTAACTACGTGGAAAGGAGATTCGGAGTTGGGGGCGTATTGAATCAACCCCAGTGATGACCAGAATGAGATATGAACAGAAAGCCAAGGGGGTGCTTCTGTACCCATGAAGGCTGCATCTGGAATTCATCAAGACTATCCTGCTACAGTACAGGCTCAGAGCACAGCACATGATTTTGCTTTGGCATTTTGTGGTGAGTCCATCTGCAGAAGCACTCAGTGGTAACATCTCTGGTGGGTTTAACTTTTTTCCCCTGAAAGCCAGAGAAATTTAATCTGAAAACCAACATCCTGGAGGTGATAATTAGAAAAGAACAGTTAAGGATTTAGAAATAACACTGTCCCTACTGGGATCTTTAGGTGAACACCAGTTTGTGAGCTTTCCTCGCCGATAAGTTAAAGAGGAACCTGAAATTTTCTTCATGCATACAAAAAAAAAAAAAAAAAAAAAAAAAAAAAAAAGCACCGTTTCTTCTTTTATGAGTTTAAACTTGGTTTCTGAAGTTGCGGTTTCTGCAGCCTCTATTCACCTCTATGGCTCTCTTGCTCGTCTCAAAAGATCCAACTTACACAGTTTGCATGCTGCACAGTTGGAAGTAGCTGGGCAGTTTTGTTTTTTTTAAAGGAAAGCTAAACTCAGGCTTAGATGAAGATCTGCTCTGTGTTTGATCATTAGATGCCTCCAACTTTTTTAGCAAGTTGCCACATTTGAACTGACAACCCTAAGGGCACATTTTGGCACATTAAGGAAATCTACACTCAGTAAATGTTATGATACATGTCCCTAGGGCCCTATCCAAGGGTGCTAAAGTGGTTCACTCACTTTGGGATGCTCGCTTATAAAGTTGTAGCTAAGTCTGACGGTAACCAGGCCTAGACAAACACACAAATCAGTGTGGGCCCCAGGATTCATTTAAGCCTTGCCTTGTCAAGATAAATAGGGCCATCAAGTGACTGCTGGGGAGCTGGGGACAATTGCCACCAGAGCACATTCT
Organism: Rhinolophus sinicus; assembly: GCF_057876585.1. Lineage (NCBI taxonomy): Eukaryota > Metazoa > Chordata > Mammalia > Chiroptera > Rhinolophidae > Rhinolophus > Rhinolophus sinicus. Next base: position 47,924,593 of record NC_142512.1, read on the forward strand.
GGCACGTAAAAGTCATACTCAGAAAATGGAGAAGAGGAGAGAATGCTTTTTAAAGGGCCCTAAGCCAAGTAACCAGTGGGGAACTGACCAGATTGCCACCTGTTTCAAATTAAATGTGTTTATTATCGTTGCATCTCACTTCCCAGCTCAGCATAATCAGTTGAAAAACATCTTCTGTGATCTTAACTGAAAGCATATTTTTATACGTTTAACTGGCTGTTTGTTTTTGCAAAAAAGTCGTGACATTTGTTCCCTCGTGTTGACTGTGACGTGGGCTTTATTGGAGCTATAGGATGGTGTCTGTGGGCTCCATTCATTCAACACTCATTTTTGTTCCGTGTTACGTCTCAGACGCTATGCTAGGTGTTAGGGTAAAGTGGGAACAAGACACTAAGTAAATACATTCGTGAAGTAATTGTAGTTTGTGAAAGGTGCCCAAAGGGGAATACACAAGGGGACAGTGAGTGAGTAGCTGCCCAGGACCACCTTTCGGATTGGGTGGTCAGAAAAGGCTCTTTGGGCAAAAGAATTAGGAGCTGAGATCTGAAGGATAAGAACAAGCCATTCAAATAGAAACTGGGTGATGAGTATTCCAGGCAGAAGAAACAGCACTTGTAAAGGTTTTGAGACAGTCAGGGGCGTGTAATATTTCAGGAAGAGAAAACAGGCCAGTGTGGACAGAGAGAGGAAGCGTGGCATGGGATGAGGCTGGAGAGAGGCCGGAGTCAGGTCTCATGGTAAATGTTCAGGATTTTAGATTTTATTCTAGAAGCAATGGGAAGCCAGCAGAAAATGCCATGCTTGGATTTGCATTTCATGAGGATTAGGCTGGCTCAGCTATGAAACACAGGTTGGGGGTGGGAAGAAGGGGGAAGCAGGGAAGCCAGGTGGGAGGCCGTTGCATCCATCCAGGTGAGAGGTGATGACAGGTTGCGCTGGGAAAGCGTCGTTAGAGATGGAGAGAGGAGGGTGGGTGGAGGGGTTTTGGAGGTAGACCCGACAAGACTTGCTGATGCATTGGCTGGAGGCAATAAGGCAAAGAAGACTCCAAACACTGCTGGTGTTTGGACCTGAGCAAAAGGGGGTTGATGCTGCTACCTACAGAGACGCGGAACTCTAAGGGGAGGAACGGCTGCTTTGTGGGAAGGTGGGGAATGATAGCCCATTTTGAACATTTTAACTGGGGACACCCGCACTAAGCTCTATGTAGAAACAAAGAAGTCTCTTGGCAATGAGTCTCCTGAAAAGGGTAACGTTTAATTTATTGTTATAACGTTAGAAGTAATGATAGAAACATTTGGAAAAAGTTGAGATGGAGCTTGAGGCAGTTTGGGAATGAGAGATGACTCAAGGGTTGGCAGTAGATCTGGAGAATGACATAGCCTACGGAAATATGTAACCGTGGATTTTCTCCTTGGCAATTTCTTGTCTGACCAGACTTTATTTCTGCACTGGAATAAAAACGTTCAGTGAGGTATGAGTCCAGGGAGTCTGAGAGCTGCTTGTGCTGACGGAGGGCCCAGATGTGCAGAAAGAAGGGTGGGAATTATGATGCAAAGAGAGAAGAAAGTACTTGGGACTTGCATGGCACGCCTGGGGGATGATACAATCTACTTCTTTAATATTGTCCTTTGAGTGCCTGGTAGTGAACCCATTTTTTAAAAAGCCACTCTGAAAATGACATTTCTCTGTAAATCAGGTATGAAAAAAAATTGAGCTGCGGAACCTCTTAGCATTTCTTCAGCTGAGTCTCGGCATTCCTATTAATTTTCAGCAGATTCTGTTTGTTTTTCCACCAGCCTGCCACTTCCGTGCACCCGCCGTTCCACTCTTTACTTTGCTTATCTCTTTTTCCGTTTGGTGTTCTAAAGGTGTCCAGGGTGCTTTTAGGAAGCATAAGATTTGGGTGGTTGGTGAGCAGCCTGCAGTGCAAAATGCACGGTCCTGAGCTCATCACGGGTAACTGACGTGGAAGAATTGTCTGGTTTGTGTGCCTGGAATCTCAAGAGTCGTGCAGGGGAAATCTCCTAGTGTGGGTAGAAAACGCTTCAGTTTTGCAGTCAGGGAGGCCTGACTTGAATTCTTAGCTCTGCTGTTTTCTGTTTTGTGACTTAAGGTTTGGGACTTCATGTGTTTGAACCCAGTGACTTCGTCTGTAAAAATGTTGGTAGTGATATGTATGTAAATCGCAGGGTTATTGTGGAGATTAAATGATGTGAGCTAGTGAAGTTCTCAGCATGATGCTTCATTCATGCTGGTACCCACAAATAGTCCGTTGTATTGTTATTCTTCAACTTACAAACATAATGGTTGTCACTTTGACAGAACACAAACGGTGTTGGTTGGAAGCCCTGTAAAGGCTGTTGATAAGCATTACGGCCACGTGTAGAGGGGTGCTGGGGTGCTGGGTTTTCCTGTGATGGCCCACGCTACCAATTGGAAGCTCCTGGTGTGTTAACTTTAACTCACCCATTTTTAAAAATTGAATGAAAAACTGAAATTGAACAATTAAATTAGAAAATGGGGCCCTTTCCTATGCAATGTGGATTACACGTTTCTCTTAAAAAAAAAAAATAACAGATTGGGTGGCATGGGACCCCCACTTCCAGGTGGTGACCATCAGCTCTGACTTAGATGCAGATCCCAGTCTCAAGATGGCCTCTGGAATCCCCAGCAAGGTGGAAATCAGGCTTTGTGAAGACAGAAAGGGTTTTCTAAACTAGAGGTTTCCTTGAACATATAAAGAGCCAGGCTAGGTCAAATAGGATCAAAACTGTGGTGTAGAGCAGGCAGAAGAAATGACTTATGGGAGATTTCCACCAGCTAGGAAGAGGAAGTAGAAAGCATTGCCACGGGAGATGGGAGGATGATTCTGAGAGGGTAAAACTAGGATGCTTAGCACAGCCTGGAACCTGAGAAGTGACTGCCCCTTCCCTCAGGCGCCCCTTCTGCCACCCCACTGGGCTTAAGGAAAATTGGGGCGGGGGGTGGTGGTGGTGGTGGTGGTGGAGGAATTAGAAACCCTCACAGAAAGCCCCGAAGGTCTGAGGGAGAGTCAGCACATCTTGCCTCATCCCCGCTTCCCCACGGGGTCGCCCAGGGTTTGGAGGTGGTGGAACAGCCAGGGTAGAGGGTTTCTTGTGGCCCTGAGTTTCTGCCTGCCCTGCTGAGAGGACGCCACGGTGTTGAGAGCAGCAGCATCCTGGCATAGGCCTGTGGTCAGGGCAAGGAAGCCAGAGGCCATAAAACACAGGGACCTGGTGATTTGAGGGATCACAGGGACCTTAGGCTGCAGCAACAGATGCCAGCAGGGCGGGCACGAAGGACCGTGAAATCAGCCGCACCGAAGCAAACACCAGCCCAGGACATTTAGGGACAAGACCAGTCCACAGGTAAGGATTCCAGGGACTCCTGCTACAGGGATATGTCAGCTTCTCTCTGCACTCAGATCCTATGATGGAAGGGGGGTGGGTGGGAGCAGGAACCTCTTGAGAGAGGGAAGAAATAGCCTTTGCGTTGACTGGGTATTTACCCAAATGAGGCTGACTTGACCTCCAAGTGACATGTTTCAAACAGGAACAGAGTAAGTTATCCTTAGTTGGCATCTTGAACTTTTCTCTGCCAGCAGGAGGAATGGGAAGAGCTCCAGCATGAGAGAGTGGTGATAAACAGCAATGGACTTCATTTTTTGACACCCTTGAGTGTTCTACGTAAATTCTGATGCCTTCTCCTTGACTTTCTCACAAGCCTGACTCTTCACACCGGGCTTTTGCCTTTGAGCCTCTGAGTCAAATTAGGGGTGGTGAATATAGTAATACTCTAATACAATTATTACTTTTACTCATTAAATTATATTTATAATAACATTAAAGTAAGTTAGTACAGAAAATATCCGTATCCCCTACCCTATCGCAAAGATGTTCCATTCACATTAAAAAAATATTGTTTCTTTATCCATATTGTTAAAATACTGGCTACCAGATTGGTCAAACCTTCTGCCTAAGAAAGGCAGTGCTGCTGACAGCTAGAGCTTGTCCCTGGTGACATAAAGGAAGAGAGAGGTGAGCTGATTACCTGATGTCATGTGGCATCAAGCTTTGTTTGCTCAGTGGGGAGACCTTCCAGTTAGTGAAATGGGGCACTCTTACGATGGGGTTCAGATTCAACCGTGTTGACAGGATTTCACTCTTCTACTTCCTACTTCGTAGCCTTTGCCCTTATACAAAATCCCAGGATTCATGGGGATGCCTTTCTCTGGCATCCTAGACCCTGATTCTGGGAGCTTAGCCTTTTTTGGCATGTTGACATTGCGATGTTCCTGGAAGAATGTTGCAGATGGAATTCCTAGGCATTGAGAAACGGAGTCTTGAAGGGATTTTGAGCTTTGCTTACCTTTGTGCTCTAATGCACGTGGCATTTTAAGGAGGTGTTCTCACTGGACTGGAGAGAGAATGGTGATGCAAGATACCTTCCCCTGCTTGTATGTGTATTGCTCTGATTTGAGAGCGGTCCTCAAGAGTTGCTTGCTCGTGCGCTCCCCTTTCCTTGGAACTCTGAGGAGACATGATCAGATCTGCCCACATCCATGAGTAGGGAGATGCCTCGTTCAACAAGACTGCCTACCAGGGTTAATCTAGATGTGATATGGTGGAAATATTTCCTGAAAACTTGAAAAGAATGCAGATGATCTAAGAGTTGAGATAAAATTCTAAGTATGTGGATTTTATAAAGTGTCTTAATCATGCTGTTCAAATATCTAATGTCATTGTTAATTATTCTATCACTTCATCGATCACTTTGTAACAGATGAATATTAAAACCACACTTCAAGAAATTCAGTTTTTCTTAATTCTATTGATTTTTACTTTATATGAAATTACTGCTTTTATAGGTCAATCAAATATTTAAAATTTCGTATGGTTCAACCTAATATTTTGAGGCTATGTTGTTAATATTTGTTGTCTCTGGTTTCTTATGTTTTTCGGGTGTGTTATGTGATAACCTTTCTTGTTCCTAAATAATATTTTTTTACTTTAAAGTCTATTCTATATGACATTTATATGGTTAGAACATCTTTATTTTGATCAGTATTTTTCAAATATAATCCATGTATCTTTATTCTGATTAAGATCTATTTGGACTAACGTCTGGCATATTATTTTTTCTATATTTTTCCTTTGTCTCCCCCCCCCCCCCGCCCCCAATCCTGACTTCCTTTAGGTATGTACATTTTCTTGAATCTATTTATTCCCTCTACTCTTCTGGAAGCTATATATTCTATTGCTGTGATAGTTCTACCAAGAGACTCAACTCTGTTGATTTGATTTCCCCCCCCGCCCCAGGTAAACACCTGAGCTCCAGGGTATGTTCTAGTTGGAAATATCCCACATGTGGAACCCACTGGTTTCTCCAGAGGCCAGGATACTGTTTATTTGGTCACTTGTCAGCCCAAACACAGATGTAATTGGTGGAAAGGAGCTTAAATGTCCCTGAGTATAGTGGAGAATCAAGCGAGGCATTTGGTTAATTTGTAACACCCAGTTCTCACAATCGTACAATCTTTTGCCTTATTTAGATCGTGGTTCTCAAACCACGATAAACTAAATAGTCACTTTTTCTTCTATTTAAAAATATGTATTTGTACAAGATGACCCATATGTTCATTAAATATTATTACTCCCTGTTCACTAAAACAAGTTTCCAAGTTATTACTACTTGGAAGCAACTTAGCTGTAACTGAAATTACTTCCCATACATATGGAAAAGAAACATAACAAATTTCTTGAAACAGTAATAATTCATAGACTTCAGTAGAAGCTTAGATGATCTCATTCATTCATCTAGTCATTCGACAACACTATATTGAGTGCCAAGTCTGCACCGGGCACTGTGCCATCCAGTCCAAAGCAGGGAATTTTCGTTATATCATGGAACAAGTGAGAAGGACCACTTTTCTTGAATTTGTACTTTAAAAGTCACTTTATGGTTTTACTGATTTAGGAGAGTTTAAGTACAAACATAGGAGGACAGAAAAATGGGTGAGATGACGTTTCCAGTCACAGCAGACAAAGCGTTCCTTCACTGTCAAAGTCTAATAGACCTGAACTAAAAATTAGTCACCTGTGATGTTGTTAATAAACTCTATAGATAACTATGGAAGGAAGATATGGAGCCACAGATGTGTTTATTTTCCTTAGAAAAGACTTACTGGGGGGCAAATTTTGGGGTGCCTTCTTTTACTTCGTGACCATCCACAAATGATTATTTTTATAACAGCATATATAATCCCTAATGTAGCCTTCAAGAGGAAACAGTTCAAATGAGATGAGGGTTTTGCTCAGATTGGTTAAAGATGAGAGGAATGTTATTGATAAAACTGGGACGTCTTCAGTGTGATGGGGAAACTCAGCACCAAAGAAGCAAATAATTTGGAGGAAGAATGAAAGCATCTGGCGACTTTGGTGAATATCTGAATGCTGAAAAGGTTTGGGGAGATTTGGAAGGACTGCAGGCAACTGCTGAGTAATCAGGGGACTTTTTCTTCTGAATGATCCTATCTAGAAGGGAGAAGAGGAGCTCAGTGGGTGTGTGCTCTGAGAGAGTCATGGTGTCGTATGACACACACGGTATCGGATGCAAACATATGCATGTATATTGATTACATGCACATATATGAGATTACACGCATTATAGTATATAAATATATATTTATAATTAATATTGTACAGGATATTTTATAATAATTTTAAATGTAACCGTTGCACGAAACCTGTGCTGTAAGGATTCCTTGCCCATTTTAGTGATGAGGATTTGAAGGCTCAGAAAGGTACTTGTGTAAGGCTGTATATAAAAGGAAGAAGGCGGGTTTGTGCTGGAGTCCACCGAGTCCCAGAGCCCATTATGTTTTTCTGCTCTATACTGATGTCCAGAGGATCAATCAATTGACAACTTTAAAAATCAAGTTGTATTTTGATATGCTCCTTCACTTACAGGGCCTGTGACCTTGGGCAAAGTCTTTAAGGTCTCTGGGCTTCATTTGACCATTTGTAGGATGGGGATCACAGCAATCTCACTGCCTATCTTAAGAGGTTGCTGAAAATTCAAGGAAATAATCAAGCCAAAGTACTCAGTAAACTGTATAAAAAAGTGTACAAAATAGCATTGTAAAAGCACTGTGTGAAAATAAGGACCCATTGTCTTCTTTTCATGATTGTAAATTACCTAAATTTAGCCAATCAATGATTTAAGCAATATCAAAAAGAATGACAAAAATGGTTTTTATTTCAATTCAAGGAAAATACAAATTACAAACTGCTTTGTTTAGAACAGTGGCGTGTTGCTACTTGTTTAAGCTGAGTGAGTGCTGGTACAGGGATTCTTACTACTTTTGAGTATTTGGTAAAGACCAAGACTCATCATAACAAAAGTATATAAAAAAATACTCCCTTGATTGACTGAAAGATTAGATAGGATGGTGATTAAGAATAAGGGTTCAGTAGCTAGAATGCCTGGGTTCAAATCTTGCCTCTGCCACTTAAAAGCTGTGTGACCTTGAGCAAGTTATTTGACCTCTCTGTGCTTGACAGCCTCATCTACAAAATGAGGGTAATCTTAGTGCCTACCTCAGAGGCATGTTCAGAGAATTAAATAAGTTGGTATTTGATAAGCACTTAGTACATTATGTATAAGTATTTGATAAATAGAATAAGAATCTTTGGGGTTCTGAAAAGCTACTATTATTTACAAGGAACACGAGGCTCAGAAAGGTCAAGCAGCTTAGTCAGTGTCACAACATTAGGAAGTGGCTGTGCCTGGGTTTGATTCTGGGTCTGTCTGACTCCAGAAGCTTGGCTCTACGGGCTGTGCTGGCTTCCATGGGGGCCCTATTGCAGACAGGTCCTCCAGCCAGGGCCTAATTTGGCAAACGATACTGTGTTTACCCTAGGATTTAAGAAGACCAGGAGGGTTGGAGATCAGGAGGGTTTCTAAGGCGAGTCTATTTGCAGGAGGCCTGAGGAATAAACTCTTCCTAGATGCCAAGACACTTACAAGGAGTGCAGCAGGAGATACTCTCCGGGGACCCCCAGACCTTTATGGAAGAGTTTGAAGGGAGTCAGAGTTCCACGGGGGGTGGAGGTGGGCCCTGAGAAATTCTTTGTGGGGCTGTTACTGGGCCTCCACGTTACCCAATGTGAACAAGGGGTCAAGAGCTTTGGTAAGAAACATAAGACAGGCTAGCTGTGTGCCCCTCGCTCCCTACAGATGACGTAAAAACTGCGACGTACAAAATGCTTTCTGTATTTCAGGCCTTCTTCCGAATGTGTTACACGAATCAATGCATCCAGAGCACAACTGTCACCCTGGATTCTCTTAGACGACTTATACTAGGAGCTTGGATTCCCCAGCAGATTTACTGCCATTCTTTTGCACAACCTTTTGCTAATAGAGTTGCCACTGAACTCATTTGACTAGGTCTAGCATGAAAGAAAAAACCAGAGAGATCATATAGATTCCCTCAGTCATATATAAGGGGGAGAACACGACAGCTTTACTGTCGTCTTGTCTGGTGTATTGTTCTTATTCTTCTGAATCAGGCAGATCTGAGCCCATTCTACAGGTATGAAAAAGTGCCAGTCTCATAAAAAAGTGACATCTCATGATGTCAGAGGGAAAAATGAACATGGAAGTAGGTTAAAACTCACCCTTATTCCTAAAGGAAGAATTAGGAACAGGTTAGGTACTTTGACACAGAGAGAAATATACTCACTAATAAAAAGCATTGATAGCACATATGTTATCCAAAGATCTTTCAGTCCGTTTCAGTTTGACAGAAGTACATTTCTGAGACTCAAAGCTAAAGAGTCAAATGCCACACTATGGCATTTTGATGAAAGCAGTGGCATTTTGCTGATGCCTAGATTTGGGGTTTCCTAACCCTTTTGAATCTGATGGCCGGTCCCCTGTGATCACAGGGAGGGTAGAAATACTAGCATCGGTATTGAAATAACACCAGTGCATCTTCTCCTTCACAAAAGAAATTCATGGGCGTTTTCCCATTTGACCTTGTCAACAATTCTGTGGGGGATACTATAGTTATGTTCATTCTAGAAGTGGGAGAAACTGAAATCTAGAGCTATTATAAGACTCATGTCCCACTGCATAACTGATTAGTGGTGGGTCCACGACATGAGTCCAGGTCTTTACCTAAACACTGGGGATACTTCCATTCTATCCTATTGTTTTTGGCCAGAAAAGTAACGAATGTGTTGGAGGAAAGATGGACTGTCATAGTCCATCTGGACTGCTCTAACAGAATTCCACAGGCTGAGTGGCTTCTAAACCACAGACTATTTCTCACAGTTCTGGAGGCTGGGAACCAAGAGAAAGGTGCTGGCAGATTTGGTGTCTGGTGAGGACGGGTTTCTTCGTTCGTAGACTGATATCTTTTTGCTGTGCCCTGACACAGCGGAAGGGCTAAGGGAGCGCTCTGAGGTCTCTTTCATAAACACCAATCCCAGTCATGAGGGCTCCACCCTCTGACCTAATCACCCCCCAAAGGGCTTCACTTCCAAAAACTGTCACATTGGGCGTTAGGATTTAACATATGAATTTTGGGAGGAACACAAGCATTCATTCTACAGCATCACTGTTCTTAAAAACAGATATAGCACGATAAGAAAATAGGAGTTTACAAGTGAATGTCAAATAGATAATTAGCTCATGAAATTATTTTAAAAACAGCAACCCTAGACCCTTAGGGGATAGTATACATACCACACTTTTCTACCAGCCTGTTAATTGCCCCCCCCCCCCCCACCCCAGGCAGATAGGCAACTATTGGCAAAACTACTCAATGGAATGGTTTAAATCTTTAAGAAGTCATTTTCCAGTGTTTTGGGCCACTCTGAAACATTGCCAAGTTGTGTCATCTGAGCATTCTTGAGATAAGCTAATCCAGGAGGGGAAGCCGACTGGTTTACCCAGTCTATTAAGGTGATTTGCAGGAAGAAGGTGAGAAGAATCTTTCATATAAAATGACATTTCCTGAGATTAATGTAAAAATCATGACTATAAATGGTTACGGGGAAGACAGCCAATTAGCAGAAAGGTTCCTGTTTCATTATCACCAATTAATGCAACTTGGAGACAAACCCGCCTGGCATTGCCTAACCTTCTTTTGTCATTCAGCATCTCTCTTGGAGATGGACATGCACTGATTTATGAAGCAGCAACAGTCCAGCTGGGTCTCCACATTCTACACAATGGTTTCTCCATCAAAACTGGGGATAGTAAGGAGATTGAGGGGGGAACAGTTATTCACAGCTAAGATATATTCCGTGTGGCGCTGTCCTCCCTTCTAAGAATAGTAGGTAAACGAGAATATTCTGGAAGGAACCACAAAGGAAGAGACTAATCTGTGTTTCCAGAGAGAACAGGTCACCTTGCATTGTGGACTGCGTAGATACAGAGAGTCCCACAGTCCAAAACGAGCTTGAAGGGGTCCAAAGCAGGATTCTGCTGATCTTAGCCCTCCCCACCACTAGTGGCCCATTTCAGACTGCTTTCTGGGGTTTTCTTCTCTGGGTACTAATGACTAGACGAACCAGAGACACAACAACCAGTCTCTTCTCTCACCAGTGATCTTGTGGTTCATTTCTCCCACCTTACCCATTCATTCTTCCCCCTCAACATACTCTCGGAATTACTGTATTTTTCTCCTCATGTTTATGCTGATTACATATTTGTTGGTCTTGTCTCCCATACACCCTCTTTGAAGGGTGGGGATGGGCGTCTTCTCCACTATCCATTATCTAGAGTGTCTACTTACACGACTTCATGCCCCCAGGGGGTGCGGGGAAAGATTGTTTACCAACTGCCCAATTTCTCCCTATGCCCTCTCTTCGACTCTGGGAGCTAGTCTCACCAAACCTTTGATCAAGCCTGCTCAAGGCCGTCCAGGTCAATGCCACTCGTAGATAGTAAGTTCCTCCTGACTGAAGCACAGACCTAGGTTCTTCAAATAATTAAGACGTAGCCTTCCTGAGGAGGCATTAGCGCTGCAGTTTTCAGCCTTGCTGTTGACACACTGTGGTGGGTCCAATTCGTTGTGGAATGAGTCATCAGACGTTTGTTACTAATCACGAAGTACTGAATGAGGATGACTTATTTTTTCAAAAATAAATTTGAGTGAATTGAGTTATTTTTATAGTAACTCTTCATAATTTTGGTGGCATTATTTAGGAGTGTGAAACTTTGTAGTTTTCAACTTCTTTTTTCTTCTGACGCACAGGCTCCCCACCCACCCCATGGGCCCATATAAGGAGTGGTTACTTCATTTCAGCTGAACTATAAGTAGGATGGGTGTTGGCGTTTGTGTGTCAACCAGATTATGAGCTCTGCCGCCATGATTTCCTCACCAATGCAAGGGAGCTTCCCTGAATGCAAGTCATTAATGGTGATATTATTACAGACACCATCTAGTAGGGGGAGAGGAAGATATTCTGATAAGAAAGGAAAGAGAATGGGTAACGTTCTTGGATAGGACAGATAAAAGTTGGGTCTGGAAAGGTGGGCATAGCCCTGGGTCACAGAGGCCATCCTGTGAAAACAAGGTTTAGGCAAAGTTGCAAAAGGGGAAAGTGTTGAATGTGTTCTGGGTCCTATGAGGTGTCCAGTGTAAGAAGAAAGGTGGTGAGGAGGGTTCTAGACTAAATTGGGAAAAACATTAAAGGGCTACCAGTGGCAAATAAAGATGCTTCAATGTCATCTGGTATGTAGTAGAGATCCACCTAAATTATTCAAATTGAGCATTGTAAATTGTATATTTCTACGGGCCAGGTGCATGGAATAGTTCTTGAATAGTTCCTGAATGGGTTTAAACATATCTGTCTACTTTCCAGGGCTTTAAAAACATTATTTCTAAATATAGCATGGCAGTTGAGAGTCTTGCCTCTGAAAATTGAAGGAAAAAAAAACAAAAACAAGTCCCGATCTAGAGCTAGTTAGTCTGGGTTCAAAAACAGGCTCTGTCACTTACTGGCTATAGAACTGGAGTCACTGTGCTTTGGTTTCTTAATCTGTAAAATGGGGATAATAAAAGTATTTCGTGGATTTGTTTTGAAGTATTAAATGGGTTGAAATATAACTTAGCACAGACTAGGTACTCAGTAACTTCCCGCTGCTAATACGATTCTTGCTGTTATTATTATCTTTGCTGAGTGACGCGGTGGATGTTCTCTGGTCATTTCCTGATGATGTGGGTGAAAGATGACATACTTTATGAATCAACTTGTATTTGTTGAGTGATCACTGCAGTCACTGTGTTATGCTCTCTGAGGGTCATAGAGAAATAAGTCGTATATACAACCATCAAAGATCTTCCAATCCAATGAGAAAAACAAAACATGCAAGGGTGGGAAAGCTAATAAACAGCAAAACAAAGTTGTACCCATCTATTAGATAGCACAGCCCAGTGCCAAATGAAGTTTAGGAAAACATATTTCTCTAAGAGTTTGGAGAAGGCAGAGATGACACATGGGATGCAGCACTTTGGGGAATCTTTAAGAATTAAGGACTTTGATTTGGAGGTTTAAGTTTAGGTAAAAATTGGATGGCTGGAGAAGTGGACGAGGCCTTCCTGACATGTTTCGGGGTCTTTATCCAATCTGGTAGTCCTTCTCATTCTTTCCATGATACATTGGTTGGTAGTTTATGGTGTTTTATAAACCATTGTGTGTGTCTACGCTTTTTGTGCCTTCCCACTTCCTGGTGTGGGGCTCTGTACAATTGTGCATTCAAGAAATAATCCTTCTCCAGTTCTAGAAGTTGTAAATATGGGTATCACACTTATCTCTTAGAGATCAATTAATCTGCATAAACACATCTTTGTATGTTTTCTGGTTTTGAGAAACATGTTTTTCTCTGCCCAGATTCTTTTTTCTGTGAATTGGTAAGTGGGCCCCTGATGGCATAGAGCAAATTTGCATTCACTCCACATCTGTTGAATTTACTCAAATGCCTGCAAAGTCTTGCAAAATAAGCTCCACTAACTTGGTCAAAAGAGGGCGAGGAGTAGGGAAAAAGGAACCAGGAAGGAATGCCGTAAGTTCAATTTCCTCAATAACAAAGACCAGGAAGCCAAATATAAGAGAAACAAAACTCAGAAATATTTGAAATGAGTGACTGTCAAGAAAACATTGAATTCAATCTGCTGTTTCTTGAGATAAATGCTGTGGAGGGAGAGGCTGCACGTGACGCGAGACAGGTGGCCTTCAGTGCGAGTAAATGTTTGCTGAGTGCCTAGGCCAGCGGTCAGGAGGAGAAGGGTACAGTGAAGGACAGAGGATTATCCAGGGAGCCACAGACAGTAGTGGAAACACATGGGGAAGATTCCATGAGCAAGCATTCTGGGAGACAATATTCATTCAGCAGTGCAGTCTTTCAGTGACCAAAGGGCCAGGGCAGAGGAAAAGGGTAAGATAGTTGGAAAAAACAGGAGTTAGTGGTTCGAGAGTCAGGGAAATGCCAGGGCGGGGGTTGGAGTGGGGACTCTGTTTATTGGATCTCTAATGTGTGTTGGTGGTTGTGATGGTTAATTTTATGTATCAGCTTGGCTGGGCCATAGTGCCAAGACATTTGGTCAAACATTACTCTGGATGTTTCTGTGAAGCTGTTGTGGGGTGAGATTTACTTTTAAACTGGTGGACTTTGAGTAGAGCAGATTGCCCTCCACAATGTGGGTGGGCCTCATCCAATCAGTTGAAGGCTAGCCTAGCACAAAAGGCTGACCTCCCTGGAGCAGGGGAGAATTCTGCCAGCAGAATGCTTTTGGACTTCATCTGTAACATTGGCCTTCCTGGTTCCCCTAGTAGACTGCCTTTGGACTTGAACTGCGACTCTTTCCCATCTCAGGCCTGCCATTCTCCCCCATCAGATTGTGGATTTGTCAAGCCTCCACAAGTGCATGAGCCAATATCTTAAAATCAATCAATGTCTCTCTCTTTACGTGTGTGTGTGTGTGTGTGTGTGTGTGTATGTGTGTACACATCCTATTGGTTCTGCTTCTCTGGAGACCCCTGACTAGCAGAGTGGTATAGTAGATACTCTATGTATATCTCACTTCATACTTAAGAGCACTACTCAAGGTCACGTAGCTCCTCAGCGGCAGAGACAATACTTAAAGCCAAGTCTTTTTGACTTCAAATCCATATTCTACATCTTAGGGCCCAAGGAAGGGCTTTTGAAAAACTGAAACTTGAATCACAAACTTCTTGTTGGTGAGAACATTCTAGTGGAACCTAATAGGGGACTGAATGGAAAGTCAAGTAACTGGGTTCACTGCCTCACTGGGCTGTGCTGTACAAAACACAGCTGGCCTTCAAGGCTGAGAAAACACAGAAAGAATTGCAGTTCAAGTTCAAAGGCAGTCTGCTAGGGAACCAGAAAGAGCCAGTGTTACAGATGAAGTCCAAAAGCAATCCTATCCAGCTCAGGTTGGCTGGAATCAGGGCGACCTGATCCTTCTGAGCCATTTAGTTTTAGTGGAAGGAGAGGTGATGTTTCTTTCCATCCCAGGTGCCTGGAAGCTCGGCTGGGGAGTCCATTATCCCATCACAACCCTTCAAAGAGAGGCTCTGCTTTTCCATTCCTTCTCAAAATTTCCTGGCAGCAGCCCTCTCCCTCCCCCTTTATTCCTGCCCCTTTCAGTCTAAATGTGGGACTTGGAAAGCACAGGCAGGAAGGAAGTGAATTCAGGGTCCATGATATAGGAGAAGGGATACTGGACTGAGAGATGACACAGCTGTCCCTTATCAATCTTCCCCATTTAGGACCAAGAAGCAGGAGGCCTGAGATAAAGACGTAATTTCCCATGATTCCTTCCTGCTTTTTGGCAGCTTGAGTGCAGGACTGCAAAACCAGAGCAGGTTTTTCCAATGGCTTCGGGCAGCAGAGTGAGTCCCCAGTGTCACATGCCTGAGCTCTGCATTTCTTGAAATGAGGGCCAGCTGCTTAACAGCCAGCAGCTGAGGAATGTGGGGTGCCAGGTGGCATATGGGAACCATAAAAGCCCTCCACCCTAACTGGCTTTATGCTCCTTTGGACACTGGGGGAAAATGGGAAGAAGTAAGGAATTATTGTTTTTCTTTAACGGTTTTAGTTCAAAGGAATCTGACATAACTGTAAATAAATGAGAAAGGTCTTTCAAATATTCAGAATACCAAACGTTATACATCTCAGGGAGTGGTAAACATAGGAAGCACTACCAATGTAGTCATCTTGACTACATGCTTATTTTAAATCTCTGCTAGAGTGTGTCTCTTCTGTAACTGGTTCTTTGCCTTCAGAAGCCACATGTAAAAGCCCAGACATTCATCACAGAGGAAGCGAATTAAGATTAATCATACCTAGCATGTCAGTAACTGTAAATGGGGTAAGTATCATAATTAAAAAAAATAACTGGATTACAGAGCAGAACCCAGTGATAAGCTGAGATAAGAGACATGTTTAAAACGAAGTGACTCATAGCGGCTGAACATAAAGAATGGGAAAAGGCATGCCAGGCAAATGTAAGTTAAAAGAAAGTCTGAATTCTCATCTTAGTGTCCAGCAAAGTTAAAACCAAGGTGAAGAGCATTAAACAAAACAAAGAGGAGTACTTTACAACTGTAAAGAGAACTGTATTTATGATCTAACAAATAGGGCCCATGGCCCATGGGACCTGGAAGATAATTTTTCTTTTCGTTTTCATTTTTTTATCCAGTACTTTGGTGAAAAAGAAAATAGAATTTATCTAGAGACTTAAAAAGCAGGTGATTTCAAAGAAGGAAAGTTCCATATTTCTAGTTTCTCTTGTAAAATCAGAAAATCTGGCAATACTGGGCCTGACTTTTTATGTAGCATCAATCATCTAGGCAGGGTTAGCAAGCTATGTCCTATGGGCCAAATACAGCCCACCACCCAAAGAAATTCACACCAAAAAAATCTGTGCCAAGACATGACAATCAAACTCCAGAAAACTAAAGATAGAGAAAAAATCTTGAAAGCAGCAAGAAAGATATAACAGCTTCACTATAATTTCTGATTGGAAACCATGGAGGCCAAACGGAAAAGGCATAATAGTTTTCATGTGCAGACAAAAAAAAAAGGTGTAAGCCCACAATTCTATATCCAGTAAAAATATCCTCAGGAATGAAAGGAAAAGCAAGACATATTCAGATGAAGGAAAATTAAGAGGACTTGTCACCAGTAGATCTCCCTAAAGAGCTGGGAGAGTAGTTTAAAAAAACATGGGTACAAATAAATGAAACAAAAATATGGTTCTATGGAAAAAAAATCAATGAAATTGACAAATCTCTATCAAGACTTACAGAGAAAAAAAGAGTGATTTAAAAATCACCAATTACCAATACCAGAAATTAAGTGGAAGATATCACTGAAGATTCTGCAGGCATCAAAAAGGTAAGAGAATATTACAAACAACTTTACACATAGAAATTTGACAACTTATTTGAAATGGGACAATTCCTCAAGAGGCACAAACTACCACAAAGTATAAAATAGCTACCCTAAATACCCTTATAACTATTAAAGAAATTGAATTTGTAATTTTAAAACTCCATAAAAAAAAAAATCTCCTATTCTAGTTTATTTTGCAAGAGATTAGTACCCAATGTCTAAAGAATTCACATCAGTTCTATACAATCTCTTCCAGAAAAATGCAAAAGGAAACACTTCAGATTTAAAATACAATAGGAGATGATTCATTAGCTTTCATTTTATGAAACCATAATACTGAAACTTGACTAAGACATCCCAGGAAAGGAAAATTATAGGCCAATCTCTTTTGTGATCAGATGTAAAAAATTTAAACAACATATTAGCAAGTCAAATCCAGTGATGCATACGGATAACACACCATGCACATTTGCATCCAATAAATCGGTTTTAACATTTGGTAATCAAACAATGGAATTCACCATGTTCCCAGAATAAAGAATAAAAAACACATGGTGATCTGAACTGTAGCAAACATTTGATAAAATTCAACGCTTAATTCATGAGAACTCTTTACAAATTAGGAAACAAAAGAAACTAACCCGATAAAGGTTATCCATAAAGACTGTGTAGAGCAAGCATCTTACTTAATGGTGAATGACTGAAAGTTTTCCCAGGATCAGGAGTAAGACAAGGACACTCGCGATCACCATTTCTATTCAATAGTCTATTTGAGGTCAGTGTAATAAAGCAATAATAAAAAACAAACAAACATAAAAATTGGAAACGAATAAATAAAACCATTATTATTTGAAGAAGCCACATACACATACAATTTATGGGTATGTAGAAAATTAAAAAGAATATACAAGTAAACAATTTTAATTAATAAGTGAACTTAACAAGGTTGTTGGATATAGTGTTTCCCCGAAAATAAGACCAAACTGGACCATCAGCTCTAATACGTCTTTTGGAGCAAAAATTAATATAAAACTTGGTATTTATTTATTTATTTTTTTAAACTTGGTATTTATTATATTATATCATATAATGTAAGACCCGGTCTTATATTTTATAAGACCTGGTATTTATTATATTATATTATATTATATTATATTATATTATACCCAGTCTTATATTTTATAAGACCTGGTATTTATTATATTATATTATATTATATTATATTATATTATATTATATTATACCCAGTCTTATATTAAAATAAGACCAGGTCTTATTTAAGACACATTAGAGCTGATGGTCTGGCTAGGTCTTATTTTCGGGGAAACACGGTAAGGTCAGTTTGGAAAATCACCTGTATTTCTATGTAGTACTAACAACTAGGAAATAAAAATTTAAAAATAATATATTTTATGCTAGCATCAAAATGTACAAAATATAGGATTATATCCAACCAAGATTTTAATATCTTCACATAGATAACTATAAAAAACACTATTGCTTTCATTTCCTAGGTCTGCCATTAACAAATTGCCAAAAACCGCGTGGCTTAAAACAAGCTGTGCTTGTTAAGAAACAAAATCTAGTCTCTTACATGTAGACTTTTTCAGCCTGGGTTCCATGAAAGCATTAATCCCTACAGAAAAGGATTTGAGTGACTGTTTTCTCAGTTCTCCCAAGGGTACGACAGTACAGATTTAGGACCGTTCTAGATGCCAAGCAGAGGCATTAATTCATTACATTCAATAGGTACCTTAGGGCATCAGGGCTTCCCTCCCGGATCGCTGGTTGAAAAGGGCTGGGAGTTTAGAGTCCTTCCTAGAAGTGTGGTGGGAAGTGGAGAGGGGGAAAGTGAGGATGGATGGATAGCCTACTCAGTCCCCAGGCTGCCCTTTGACCCTTTCAGCATGAAAGTGATTTATTTCCAGATACTAAAGAGTGAGTTTTCAACATCCAAGAAGAAATTGTATTTATTGTTAAAACATAATTGTGTGCTTAGGAGCTTCTTTTTTCCATGTTTTCCAAGAATAGACTCTTTGAGATGTTTCCTTTTCTCCATCCCATAGCACTCCCTCCTGCCACTGGATAATGTTTTCTATTTAGAAATCACAATGGAAGAAGTGTTTGGGCCACTTATGCTTCCAGGACCTATTGTTTGAGCTCTTCAGATGAAGGCTAAGCTAAGAAGATAATCGTAAGTGGCTTAAGCTTCTGCAGAGCAGATAGGGACCTACTGCCAATTGCCTGCGTCTGGGCATTTCTGGACTCACACAAGGATTGCATTTCCTTCTCTTTCACCTTACACTTCCTTAGTTCCACTGCTTAGGTCAGTAACGGCCAGGGTCATAGGTTGATTCAAGCAGGACAGAACTGTGACCTGATGTAGGCCTTGGAAGACCCATTCTAGTTAGTGGTCTAGAGAATGGATCCGAGGTGACAACGATGGCGACAGGGACACCAGGTAGGGGGAAATTGGAAAGATGAGACAGCTCTTGTTGAGTATGTCTATTCAGAGCAATACAGAGTGAGGCCATCAACTGGGAGAGCGTCATGAGCACATCTGGGATCAAGGACAGTCTTGATATTTCAGGCTATAATTAATACTTATAATGAACGTGAAATGCATCTTTCATCTAACATGCCCCGTGTGTCTTTCTTTATCCTTCTCTACGACCCTGGGAGGTAGAAGCTCAGGGCTGTTGAGTAACTTCTCTAATGTCATCCTCCCACGGGTGGCACATCTAGAACTGGAACCCAGGCTGCCTGCTGTCAAAGCGGAGCCCCACAGCCTGCATCTCGCTGGTCAGGGAGTTTAGATGCCACATTTCTAAGCTGCGTTTAGGATTTTTTTTTTTTAATTGCCGAGTTCATTAACCGTGGAATCTCTTTTAACAGTACATTTCCAATTTCTGAGGAAGGAGAAGGCAGATGCTTTCCTGTGGCACTTGTTTGTCTTCCATCATCATTTAAATTTCCCATGCAGGACATGAACGCAAGGATACTAAACTCTGAAACCCTGTAAGTTATAGTATCTGCAGCAGATGAACGTGAGAGTAAAGGGTTTAGCTTACGTGTGTATGTGTGGGGGTGATGGTGGTGGGGCCTGTATGGGAACGTAACATATGATAACATGACTCTGTTTTGGAATTAGCAGGATGCTGATGGCTCTGATTGACAGGAAGTAACAGTGTCTGTACCTCAAATAAGAAAACCGGGCCACACTGAGGATGGCCTAAGCCAATTTAGGAGAAACACTCTGTTCCAGCTGAAGACTGTAGCAGCCGGAGAGGTGAGTCTAGGAACCACTGTTCAACCACTCAGACCATATACTTCCTTTCAGACATCAGCCCATGCTTCAGGAATAGTTGGTTGCAGAGGAAGTAGGCTCAACCAGCCGAACACCAAAAGGCACTGAGGTCACACTCACCCAACCCGCCTGTAACACCCTTCTATTATAAGGGCAATCCAGGAAATGTGGAAATTCTGTTTTCTCTTTTCTGCTTCAGGGGTTTTAAAACGTGAATATAGTTTTTTAAGAGGTAAAGATGGATCCAAAACTTACGATGTGACCGGGTGCAAGTTGCTTCACCCCATTGAGCCTCTGTGCATTCCGTTTTAATGGGGGACAATATCTGCTTCCTTTCAAAGAGTTTTTGAGAGGATGTGAGGAGAAAAATCTATGTAAGGCACTTAGTATAGTGTCTAGAACACAGCAAAAATGTGATCAATGATGTACTATAATGGGGGTTTCTTTTAAAAAACTTTATCAAGGATCCTCTATCCTTCCCCCACTTAAAAATATCCTATTGGCTTGATTTCATTTTCAAACCTTTTTCTCTCTCTTTAAGGGCATTTGAGTATAAAACTTGGTGAAGAAATTGAACTAGGATCTTTTCTGTACTAATGCCGTATTCTAATAAACTGATCAAACTGTCCTGGTGTGATGAGGGGCAGCAGGATGATAAACCATGAGCCTGGGAATCCTGGCTCTAGCTCTGTCCATGGGTTGCAGCAGTTGGTATAAATAGGCTGTGAATTTCCAGGTGGTTCGCGAAGGCATCACACCCTAAAGAGGGGAGACTACGGGAAAGCAGCCAACAGAAAACATCTTGACTGTAGGAAGAACACCAGGTGTGTGTCACAGACAGCAAGAGCTGGTGAAAGCAAAGCCCACATCCTGCATCCTTGGAATGGCTGGAGACTCTGCCTTTGAGCTTCGTAGATGGTGGTCCCCAGAATGTCTATGCAATATCCTTGGAGAATGGCTGCTGGATGATGGATGATGTAGGGACTCCACAGCTTCCCAGGGAAGCTCAGGGATCTGCAGTAGTCAAAGCATGTGACCAACAATCACACAAGGATATGTGAACAGACAACATGGCCTAGAAGACAGCCACTCTCCCACCAGCCTTTTAAAGGTATTTGGGATAGATCTCAGTTGCATTTAACACCCCTTTTGTAGTTTTTCTCTTTTGGCCAATTCCATGATTACTATGAATGTTTGGAGGCTGGCAGAGGATGGAATGATCAGGTTCTCTGAAACGTACTGGCTGGGCAAATGGCGTCACGTAGAGAGAGCTCAGAAAGTGGCTATGCTTTTCTTATGTCCAGGGATGAGGGAGAATGAGAGGAATAGTAAATGCTCCTTTTTATCGACAGCTTATTATCTGTTAGGAATTGCAAGAAGTGATTTAGAAGCATTATCTCATTTAATCCTCATGACACGTTAGAGACAGGGGCAAGGATCACTTTCTTTTTTATGGATGTGGAAAGCGAAACTTCAAGAGGTTCAATAACCTGCTCGTGGTCACACAGCTAGTGTACAGCAGAACTGGGCCTTGAACAAGACCCACTGATCCAGAGGATGTACGCTTAACCACTAAGCTAAAAAAAAATTGTGACTTTTTAACCTTAGAGGATGTTTCTTCAAGAAGAGCATCTACATCTTTGATGAATGTCCGTATCTCTTAAGTTTCCACATAACAGGGCCCATGTCTTATTAGAATTTAGTATCCTTACACCTGGGTGTCAGCCCACAGTTGATAACCAATAAATGTTTGTCAGTTGAATGGATTGAACTGATGAGTTCTGTGTGACAGATTCTGAAAGCCAGACTTACACATTAAGAGATGTTGCCACCTTACATTGCTGCAAATAAACAAAAAACATTAACCTCTCTCAAGATGGGAATACAATTCAATTACAAAACACTATTTATTTCTAGCAAGCAAGATGTTGAAGTTGGAAACATTGTTCTCCTCTCCATCTTTTTTGCCATAAATCACTAACTTTATTTTGGTCACATGCACCTAGCACAATGCCTGACACGAATTTGAATGATATTATATAACAACAGCTTAAAAATGTTTGTTAAAACATGAATGTACTCTTTGCAAGGCTTGAGTTAACGATGCGCCGTGATCAAGATGAAAGTGGGTGTCTCCCAGTGGGGTGCTGGTAAACGTCTGACAAGTGGCTCACCTGAAAACAAAAAAAGCCCTGGTTTGCAGCACGGGCTGGCTTGTGTGATGTAATCCTCCGTGGTTGATTCCAACTCTACGGAATATGGAGTTAAAAAGCGATACACTCTCAGGAGCCATCCATGCTAAACGAAATAAGTCAGACAGAAAAAGTTGAGAACCATATGGCTTCACTCATATGTAGGATATAAAACCGAAAGCAACAAATGAATAAGACAAACAAAAACTCGTAGACACAGACAACAGTTTAGTGGTTACCAGAGGGTAAGGTGGCGGGGGTGGGGGGGCGGGGGGAAGAGTAGAAGAGGAAAAAGGGGGTCAAATATATGGTGATCGAAAGAGCTGACTCAGGGTGGTAAACACACAATGCAATATACAGATGATGTATTATAGACTTGTACAATTGAAACCTATATAATTTTACTAACCAATGTCACCCCAATAAATGGAACAGTTGGAGGGGACTCAGGATGGCCTTGGGTGGACCTGCCTGTGTGCTTTGGAAGGGATGGGACAGGCCCATCAGAAGTAGGAGAGGGTACTATTTAATCTACTCTCTGCTCCATAGTCTCCGGCTTGGGAAACTGCCGTGAGACTTGGCTTTTGTCAACCATTAGAATGCCCTGGGAGACCACAAAAATCCAACTAACTCCTGGAAGACAAATCCTGTGAACTCAGGAATTCCTCAGCATAGCAAGTGGGGGTCATCGCCTGTACACTCAACCCTGTGCCACAAAGAGTTGATCGTTTTGTTCAGCATTTCCAAATGGAACGTCAGGGAATCTTCTTCCAGTGATGCCAGTGGAGGGCTCCTGTGGGGGGAAAGTCAGTGTATTCAAATAAGTTGGAAAAATAGGTGGTTAAATAAAATGAAACTCTTTATTTTCTACAGGGTTTCTCAGGGCTTCTCATCTGCTGTCCTGAACTGTGCAGCTCTGAGAGAGGGACTGAGTCAGGCTCTAATGTAAAAGGTAGGTGACACCTCTACCTACTTCTGGGTGATACCGATAACTGCCATCATTGGCACACTGCTTAAAAGTACACGGACACTGGCGTGGGTTTGTGTACTTAGGTGAATGTGCATACTCTAAAAATGAACCAAACCAATGCCATATGCAGGAGGAAAGGCTTGGTGGTGGTGAGGTGGGGGAGGGAGAACTTTTGTGGCAGATTTAGAAAGGTCAGCAGGCCTGACTGAACGTCATGGGTCTATGATTTTGATCCTGAATCACTGGGTGACCTTTGCAGGGTCACTGAACATAGCTGGTTCTGTTTCCCATATACAAAGCAGAAATTTAAAAAGTAAAGGCATCTCAAACGTTTCTTACAAAACATGACCAGGATTAAACAAGCCCAAGCCATTAAAATGTTTGGAGCTTGTGGTCAGGTACAGGGCCTAAATGACAGGGTAGGGTCTTGACCACCAGCAGGGGTAACTGAGGGGGAGGGGAGGTGCTGCGGAGTAGGCACAGCCAGAGGCTGTTCCGCCAGGGCTGTGGGTAGCTGACATCCTGGGGTCAGGGTGAGTCATGCCCTGCCTGCTTTGCACGCAGGCGGGCACCCATGCTGCATCCTTGGGCGATACTGGCTTACTCCCCAAGACAACTGTGAAGGTTTGAAAAGAAAGAAAACCTAGAACAATGAGCAGGTGGCCTCTCTTCTGTTGCAGACAGAAACTAGACAAAATGGCCAGCCACCCTTCAAGCACAAAGGTAGCCCCCTTTTCTATTAGCGCCCCACCCCCGCCCCCGGGGCAAGGGGGAGGGGAGGAGGAGAGGAGGGTTGTTCCTATTCTTTGGGGGTCCTACGGGCCTGCCCAAGTGGATATTTGCTCGGAGCACGCTCAGGCCTACCAAAGAGATGGGACTCCCAAGAAGGGACACACCGAAAAAGTGATTTTTGTGATGGCAAGCTTCTGTACATTGAACATTCTGTACGTTGGCAGTATCTTTGGTCCAAATTTTATGCTGCCTCTTTCCCTTGCTGAGTCACTGGGTTGTCTTCAAATCGGAGTTAAAAAGTCTTTGAGGCTTGGCCTGCAGCAGGGAAGCCTCTTTTGAGTAGAGCACGAGCGCCACCTTGAGTTGAGTGTGAACACTGCAGACCCTACGTGAACGGGTGAGCAGTTCAGTTCTAAGATGGAGTGAATGGCGCTGATTCTCTTTCGCAACAACAAACAGAAGAGTAAGGCCGGGATTACCTCTATGACATCCTGAATTGTTTTCAGCAAAAGGTCGTGTATCAGTCAAGGTTCTCCAGAGATACAGAACTAACAGGACATGAATGCATACCATTGAGAGATTTATTTTAAGGAATTGGTTCCAGCGGTTGTGGGGGCTGGCAAGTTCGAAGTGTGTAGGGACCGGTGGGTGAGAGGCTGCAAACTCAGGCAGGAGGTGATGTTACCGTCCTGAGGCAAATTTCTCCATCTCCAGAAAACCTCAGATTTTGCTCTTAAGGCCTTAAATTGGTTGGATGGGACACACCATCCAGACAGTTGTTTGTGTCACCCTCAAATTCTTAAATTGAAATCCAAACCGCCAGTACATCAGAATGTGACTGTATTAGAAGATAAGGCCTTTAAAGAGGGGGATTAAGTTAAATGAGTTAAATGAGGGCATTTAAAATGAGGTCATTAGGGTGGGTCCTGATTTAATATGACTGCTGTCCTTTTAAAAAGAGCCTAGAAAGAGACACAGAAGGAGACATCTACAAGTCAAGGAGACAGGCTGCAGAATAAACTATCCCTGCTTATCCCTTGGTCTTGGATTTCCAGAAACGTGAGCAAATAAATTTCTGTGAAGCCACCCAGCCAGTGGTACGTTGTTATATATGGCAACCCCAGCACATTAATAAGCCAGGTATATCTGTATTTCCTAAACCTTAACTGTTCAGTATTCACTTTCAGAACTGCTGTATAGTTGATGAGAATTTTAATGATTTGATGTTTAAAATTCTTAGGTTTCCATGATTATGATGTTTCGTGTCATTTAATAGGTTTGAGTTTGCATGTCTAGCAAAGATTTATTCTCATTAAGGCTTTCAAAGCTCTTTGAACGGCTCATAATGGCAAGTGTATTTATGTTATTAGGAATACACACACATCCACAGATGTAACGGAAACGACAGTTTCCTGAAACTGTGCTTTCCTATATTAAAGACTGAGCAGGGTGGCAGTTTGAAAGAGTGTGCTTATTTATGATTATGATGCCTGTAATTTGAGTTGATGCAACTGTATAAAAAGTGCTTGGTTTAGGTTTGTATGACTCGTAGGGTTTTGCTTTTGTGTTAGTTACTAAGATACTATTGTTTTTGTTCATTCAGATGGCTATAACAGAATACTATTATAGACTGGGTAGCTTAGAAACAACTGAAATTTATTTCTCACAGTTCTGGAGACTGGAAAGTCCAAGACCAAAGGGTCAGCGTCTGTGAGGGCCCTCCTCCAAGTTCAAAGGTGGATGTATTGTTGCTGTGTGTCCTAACACGGAAGAAGAGGTAAGGGAGCTCCCTGCAGTCTCTTTTCTGAGGGCACTGATCCCATTCATGAGGGCCCCACCCTCCTGACGTCATCACCTCCCAAAGGCCCCACCTCCCAAAACCATCTTGGTAGGTATTAGGATTTAACAAATGAATTTTGGGGGGGACACAAACATTCAGTCTATAGCAAGTACAGAATAAGCCATTTGATTTTATTAAAATAGGATAAATATAACAAATGTCATTATTAACATTTACTTGATATGTCTTAAAGAAAGAATAAAACTTACAAAGCAATAGTGTATTTTATTGCTGTAGTTATTAGCATAACCCTCGTCAGGCCTGAGAAAAGGATGCAAACTGACCATCAGAGACTCAGGGAATAAACATACTGTGTTTCCCGAAAATAAGACCTAGCCGGACCATCAGCTCTAATGTGTCTTTTGGAGCAAAAATTAATATAAGACCCGGTATATTATATTATATTATATTATATTAATTATATTTATTATATTATATATTATATTATATTATACCCAGTATTATATATTATATTATATTATATTATATTATATTATATTATATTATACTATACCCAGGCTTATATTATATAAGACCTGGTCTTATATTAAAATATTATATTATATAAGACCAGGTCTTATATTAATTTTTGCTCCAAAAGATGCAGTAGAGCTGATGGTCTGGCTAGGTCTTATTTTCGGGGAAACACGGTATGTGTCCTGTTTCTCTTGTTTTGAAACTGAGGATTCCACACGTCTTTGGCCTTATATACCTTTATTAGCCCTATTATCAACTTTTCTCTATTTGTCAGGCTTTGCCATTTTGCTCTGTTCGTAACTTACTTTTAATATTGTCTTTATTTCAGGCAGAGAACTGTGCCCCCACCTCTGCTCCGCAACTCACCTATCCCCTCTGTGACTATTTTCATCACAGGAACACTGCCTGAGCCAGGAAAGAAAAGTCTGAATGACACTGCCACGCAGGACTATCTTCAGGACTCATTCCGGGGCTTTCCTTATCATCGCTGTCATTTGAAGGTAGAAGCTGCATCACTGTCTGAGCAGTTGCCTTCCTAAGAGATGTAGGTTGTGTGTGGGAATGCCTGCCTCACCCCATCTCTCCTCTTCCAGCTGAAACTGTTCTACCCAGGGAAACGTGCGTGACTAGGATGTAATTTCTAAAATGCCTTCCTAAGCATTTCCCTTTATCAGCTGGTTGACTTTCTTTCTATAGGCTTTGAAGGTATTTGCTGCAGGTAAGGAAGGCATCAGGACAAGGAGGACAGGATGAAAAGGCTCCCACTTGACAGGAAGAGAAATTGCTAAGTGCTCTGGTTTCTGGTAGGGAAGGTGAGGTCAAAACCTGAGGAGAAGGTCTGTCATGTGTTTAGCAGGGGACAAGTATAGATAGAGCGCCCAGCTTCAGAAGACAGACAGCTAAAGAAGAAACATGGCAGGTGAAGGAAAACCTTCTGTTTAGAAAAACACATTATCAATCAATGGATGAATTTTGATATTGATACATGGCCAGCGGTTTAGTCTATTCCTTCTGCTAACAGAACTAAAAACACGGCTAAAAACAGGCAGAGAGGGATAAGATAGCTGAAAAATGGGGATTCTCATGGCTTCCCCGGAACACTGAGGGACGCCAAAATGTCCCCATGCCCACCTGATTTTGGAAACTGTTGGATCAGCATTTTTTGCAAAAAGAAAGAAACCTTAAAATTTTTTTCATCGTCTCTCCTTTTATACTTGAACCATAAATGTGCGCAGAAGTCATTCTAGTCAACAGATTGTCACTGGCTGTATTAACCTCAAAGGAAAAGAAGAAAAGAATGAACAATCTATTAAAAGAAAAATGTACTGTGCTTGTGTGACTACCTATAAAACTCTGAGATTCATATGCCCTGTAGAGGGCAGTATTTCTCCTTGCCTACAGTGTTTTTAATCTTTCAACCACATCAGTAAGGTAAAGGAGCTTCATCCAAGAAGGGCAGAAATTAAGAAAAACTTCTGGGTTCGGTAACGATCACAGATGTCTCCCGGAAAGGAGAAATCATTGATGATACACTTGATTGTTGCTAGAAGTTATTCCTTTAGCTTCCTAGGGCTGGAGTTGAGGGTTGAACATTCAGAAAGAATGAGACAGAATGAAAGCAGGGGGAGGGTGAGAAAAGACAGAGACCTGCAAGAAGTAGGGGATTTTCATAGTGAAAGTTGGGAATTCAACTTCTCAGGAGGCTAATCTCCATTTCAGGCTTAGCTGTGCCATCCCATTCCTGGGCCAGAGTTCTCTTCCCTCTGTGGGCTGCCTGCCCCATACTCCATGCCAACAAAGGGTTAGATTTTAGGTCTGGAGGCGAGTACCTTGTTGAAATGGAACTCGGGTGACTCCAGTTCCTAGAGCCCTGTAACTGAGATAGAACCTTCTGGAACGCTTGGAGAGTCAAAGTCTAGAGGGAATGAAGTGGCAAATTTGCTTGGGGAGATTCTGTCCTAGAGCACTGTGATCCTGGGCTTGTTTCAGGATCCTAAAGAGAAAAGTAAACAGTGCCTCCAACAACTACAAATGACTGAGGTCTAACTCCTCCGAGGTTTTTCTCTTCACCTTGATCACAGTGAGAGGGAAAAAAAAGTGAATAACAAGGGTATCATCAGATAAATGAGCAAATTACTCTGTAGAATATTTGTAGTTGTGCAAGTCCCTGGAAACAGGTGGGGACTCCATCAGATTGGCAGGAACTTCTTTGGAAAAGTCCAAAGCTTAAACATACAACGTTACAAGACTTACTGAATTACAGTCTTCTTCATAAAGAGTCTAAGACAAGGTGTTTGACTTTCATCTCGGCTTTCTGACTTTCTCCCCCTCAAATTGCTTACTTTGTCATGTTGCATGGTAGTAGCAATTTGTGACCAGAAATCACCCGATCCTTTGGTGAGCGTGGGCAGAAGCGGCTATGGGCACCTGTCTGATTCAAACCCAGAAGGAGGAGAGCAGGTTTTCAGGGCACGGTGGTACTTAATCTAACTCTTTTGCTTAAAATAGCAGAATCCAGGGCACTAAATCCTTGCAGAGGAATTCTCTGTGGGAGATGAAGGTCAAGTGGAAGGGGAAATATGCCCAGTCTATGATTTACTACCCTTGAGAAACAAAACAAATTGCATTTCTTCTGGGAGATTTGCTTAATCCTCAACAAGTTTCAACCAGAGAAACCCATTTGCGAATCCCCCGACAATAAATATGGTACACACTTCTCCCTCCCTGTCTCCTCCCCAAACCAGGAAACACAATATCCCATGATAATAAAGGAGAAAAAAGAAAAGTAGTTATGTTTAGTATTCAAAACATACAAATTTAAAATTCTAGAAAGCCATCAAAAAGAATGTGATAGATTTCTTTTTTATTCTTCATGAGTGTTACGGACTCTTAAGGCTGCAGGGGTCTTGGCAAGCCACCCCAGTCTGTGCATTCTCACTTTGCAGAGAAGAAATAGGGACCCAATCCTTTCTGGAAGAGTGATATATAGAACAAGAATTCTACAAAGTTTAGTGGAAACAGAATATTACAACGCTCACATTAGACTCCAGCTCTTCAAATACCACTTAGATGATGTATTTCCTAAATGGTTTATGGGGAAGCTGGTTTTGTTGTTGTTGTTGCTGTTGTTATAACGACAAGCCGTGCCACATTTTCTGGAAATCAGATAGTTATTATGGGCAAAGCTTAATGAAACGATATAGGTGGGTCATCACCAACTCAAGGACCTATTGGTTCACTCTCTGCTCTCTGTTCTCAAGTCATAGAGTTGTTTTCATTGTCACATAGCAACTGTGCATTTGGTCCCTGTATCGAGGCCCATCTGTTCCTAGTTCTGGGAAATCATCAGCAACAACAAAAACCCCACATACCTGCTTGTTTATGAGCAAAGTTTCCTGTGAGGTATTCCTCAGACTCATTCCTTGAGATCCTGTTAGGTGTTCCTCTACGTAAGTATTCTTTGAAGTTTGAAAATTTTGATGTTGAGCAAATTTAATTTGTTAAAAAATGTTCCTTTACTTCCAAATTTCTCAGATCCTTCGTAAGTTCATGTACTTTGTGAATCTCCTAGAAGGCAGATAGAACATGGAGTATTTCACCAACTTTTCTGAGTACAGACACCCTTTTTGGCTGAGCATTCTTGAGGGACTGGTGTCCGAAGGAACATACTTTAGGAAAGACACTGTGACGTCAACCTGTACCTTAAGACCAAGTTTTCCTGGTAGCTGTCTATTCCAGAAAAAAACTACAAACTGGAGTTTTTGTATAAAATCTTGTCAAGCAGTAAATAGACATAGTCCAAGGATCGTGTTAAGAGAAGTCAGGTACATAGTTAAGCCTAGACAGGAATATTTCATGTCATGCTCCTTTTAAAAACATCTATATTGATGGGTTTCATAGAGAACAACCAATCCAGACTGCTAACTTCCTATTATTTTTGAAATAGTTATGTTTTTCTCAAAAAATCTTAGTCATGTTGGGGATTGTGTGTGTCATCTGGGAGTAGACCACCAGACTGCGACGCTTGGGTTATCTGAAAGACACCGTTTTGCAGCCATCAGCCATCCATGTGCTTTACAAAACCAACCTATTTCTGATTCAAAGCTTGCTGGTGAATTTTGTTCTGCTGAACGAGGCCAGTTCAAGGAAAGAATGAAGAACATTCAAGCATCCTGTTCTCCTTCACTCTTTTACCAAGAGGGGTGCTGAACAGAGGGAGTTTGCAGGGCACCCCCGGGTTCCAGAGCTGGATCGAAGCTGCTGATGGGACAAGCCCAAGATGGGAGCCTGCCACACGGTGTCTCGGGACGGAGTTTTGGGCTCGGCTCCTTAAAATTTGGGTCTTCCATGAAGCTTAAGTTGCTGGTGGACATGGGGATGTCTCCCTCCTGGGTAAGCCTGCCTTGTTTCTCCTCTGTTCCACCCTGGGAAGTCTGGGATGGGTGATTTACTCTTGATTTTTTGAGCTCCAGGAAGATACTTTGTTATTTTGGGGGCTTTTTCACCTGGGTTCATTTTACTTTGCCTCTTCTTTCTACTCAGAGATTGGCTTAGGTTAAGATGTGGGTCCAAGGAGGTCACTCAATCTTTTGTCTTTTGGGCTCAGAGCACAGGTGCAAATGGAGTCCTGAGGGCTTATCTGTAGAAAAGGTCCCATGTAGAGGTTGGGGCCCACAGCTTGTAGTGATCAACAATGGGGTTTGTCTAGATTGGCTCCTTTGCATGTGTCCTCGGTCAACCTTTGGTCATAGTAAATAGATTGGGGATTTCAGATCCTGGTTCTCTCTTCTCCCTCTCATTCATTCTCTCTTTATCAGAGTCATGAACATAGTTTTGAGTGTGTTCAGACGACTAAAACACAAATGGCTTATCCATCTGACGACATTGGCAGCTCAGAACATTTTAGCAAAGGTCCTAATTTGATTCCCCTTTCTAGAGGGTGAACCTACATCAGAGCATAATGAGTAATTACTCTTTAAGAGTATGTGCTTCCAAAGAGACGTGCATTGAACTTTTGAAATTGTCCCAGGGTTAATTTGAATGCATTTCATGCTGTCAGCTCCCAAGAGGCCCAGACTAAATTCTAGGGAGAAAGACATTTCCTGTCTAGCTTCTCTGATGGCCCAGATTTGGAACCATGGCGAAAGCAAGGAGTCAGCCATGTTGGTTTCCACACTTGACCAGAAGATGGCACAATCTGAAAACCTATGTCCATCTCAGTAGACACAAGGGATTTGCTTTTCACACTGAGGTCAAAGGTCCAACGCAGAAGTGGAAGGAGACCAAATATTGCAAAAGACCATAGTTCATATCCTGAAGACTCTTAGAGTCCTTGGGTGTATTTCTTTGGGAGGGCTTGAGAGTGGGGGCAGAAAAATACAGACAAAAGAATTCTCCTGTGTCCATTCTGGGAATTTTAGAGACAGTTTCCCATGTTCTTGTAGAGAAAGGTACAAGAACAAAGCACTTTTATGTTGTTGTAAACAACAAGCTGGGGTAAGGGTTGGGAGGACTTTTCATTCCTTTTCTAGAAAGAAACAGCCTCACGATTCCAGTGCCCTGACCTTTCTCGCTGCCCTGAAGGAACAGAAACTTCCTAACTTCTACAATTGGACCATTTGACAATTCTTATTCGCATGGAATTTAAGAATTGGAAAGGATTTTTGAGAACATTTGGCCCACGCTCTCCCCAGGGCAGAAACTGATCCTGTTAGTAGACACACCATCTATTTGCAAATAGATGGGTCAATGGTACTTTCACCCACCTTTCAGTTCATTCTCAGACCTGCACGTGAGGTTGTCGTTTTAGCTGGGCTGCTGTCATGACTGCTACGCTTCGTACTGCTTCCTGAGTCCTTCATTCATTCACAATCCACTCATCAAGTGGCTATTCATTTATATAATAGGTATTTGACTGTGACTTCACGTGCCAGGCACTGAGTGAAACAGGTTATGTGCTTTACTTTCCTGAACCCTACAACCAGCCCCTGAGACAGTTACCTCCCACTGCAGGTAAGAGAGCTGCCACTCAGGATGATGAAGTAACGTAGCCAAGGAAACATGGCTGGTCTATGGTGGTGCTTGTGGCAAGGGGCTTGCTTCGAACTCAGGCTGCCTGACCCAGAGTTCATACCCTGAACTTCACCATTCTCGTGTCTCCCCAAGTGCAGATGGATGGCTTCCTAGGGATCCTGTCTTCTCACTCCGACACCTGAGTACTTTCATCTGAACCTTGACAGACACATCTGACTCTCAGGGCACCTGGGGCGACCTTGTCCTCTTCAGCTCCTCAGTCTAATGGCTGCTCCTTCTTCCCACACGATGACCCTTCAACTACTTGAATGCAATGAGCTCACGCTCTTATTAGTATTATTTTTAGGCTACGCAGACCCAGTTTTCTAACTGCTCCCTAAAAGACATGGCTTGCAAACTCTCAGTCCTCAGCTCTTCATATTTGTCAGTGTCCCTCTTTAAACATCGTCCCCAGAATGGTGAGACCGGGCTAGAGAACGGTGGCTGTGATTACATTCCTTGCTCTGTACAGTGTCCTGTCCGGAGACGACCAAACCCGCTGCCATTTGACCCCATGTAAACCATTTAATCCGTTTGGGATTGTGTTTCCTTGTTTATAGGCCTCTATGACCCCGATGTAACCTTCTGAGATTTGCTAGTCCTTGTTCCTTGGACGTCTGCCTCCCCCGTTAGTCTGTGCTCTGTGAGGGCCGAGGCCAGTCCCTTCTCTCCGCCCGAGAGTTCCTGGCCCCATGCAGCTGTTGAATGGGTAAAATAATGACTGTACCACATGGGAAGAATTATACCCTCTCTTCCTCCTTCACAGGACTGGGGTGCAAAGCAAATGAGAAAATACATGTAAAAGTCCTCTGTCACCCTGAAGCTACTGCTGCTGCCATTACCCACAGAGGCGATTGCATCTGCTTTTTAAAAAGTTGTACTGTTGCTTTGCCCAGAATACAAAACTCCCAGGCCTTTCATTCTTTCATTTATGCAGTTGTTCATTCATCCTTCATTTACTATGCTCAGATAATGTACTTTAAAGTACTATTTATAAGCTCAGCAAATTCTTCTTGTCTACTTGAGTTGCACTATTTTCCTTGTTCCTAGTTCTGGCACTTTTTTTTATTGTTCCATCTCTTGATATCACTTACACGTGTCCAGTCTAAACTTATTACTTTTACTACAGCATGCGATGAATTCATTGAGTTTCTGCTTGCATTGGTTCGACACATAAAAGGCATGTGTTTGTTGGAAAAATCATAGGGGTAGAATAGACATCTGTTTCTACGATGGATGAAGAAAAAGAAAGCGTGGCTTCCAGGGTCTTAATTACACCAGGGAAATTTTTATTGTGATCTAAAGTAATCAGTCCTACAGT
Source organism: Rhinolophus sinicus (assembly GCF_057876585.1). Classification (NCBI taxonomy): domain Eukaryota; kingdom Metazoa; phylum Chordata; class Mammalia; order Chiroptera; family Rhinolophidae; genus Rhinolophus; species Rhinolophus sinicus. The sequence goes on from NC_142512.1 coordinate 47,957,959, forward strand.
ACTTGGTCCATGTTAGGCTGAAGGGAGTCTAAAAAGTAAGGACCTTAGGACCAATTCATACCCATGATGACGGTGAATTTTTCTTTTTCATTAAAAGTTTTTAAAAGTAGGTGAAATTCCTTTTCACTTTCTAATGAGTCACACAAACGTGTTACATGGATTATATTCTCCACAAAAGACTTGTCTGTTGTCTGCCTTTCTGGGAGATGTATGATGTACAGTCAAGAAACCAATTTATCTTTGTTTAACCCATTGTTTTCCATCTTGACTTTAGAATCCTTTGTTCCAAGGACATTTGTTTATCGCCTTGGGAAATGCAGGTGTGGAATGACTTTTGATAGATTCAGCTCTAGAAGCCAAGGGGTCCCTCCCCGTCAACCTCTCGTGGTCTTTTCTTTCTAGACATTCCTCTTTATTCTTAGACATATGCTATTTGCAAAACTCTGCAGCAAAATATGGAAAGAAGCTAAAAATAAGAGCCTCTTTCCTTCTTGTAATTTGAATTTGCTATGCAAATACTAGATGAAACCTCAGAATTTGTGTGTGTGTGTGTGTGTGTGTGTGGGGAATATTTTCTTATCTGCCATCTTGGACCTCCCAACCAGAATTTTCTATTGCAATCATAATTCATAAAGGTCAGTGTAAGCCCTGACCATGCTCCAAAGACGTTTAGGGCCTCAAATAGCCAAAGCACATTTTCTTGAGTTCTCTCAGTCATAGAGGCTCTGTCCTGTAAGTTTGGCCGACATAGTCAAGGAAGTTGCTTATTTGGGCAGAACCAGCTGAGCTGAGGGAAGAGTTCTTTCCATCCCAAAGATTCTGCTTGGGTCCCTCTGCAGAAAGTAGCTCTCGGTGCTATTACCACCCAAGTCCCAAGCCCTGGGGGGTCCCACTCTACCTGATGGCCATGACGTTTTTAACTGATGTGCCTGGGTCATGCCAAAGGAGGGCTGAAGGGAGGTTCCTTTGGAGCTGGCATTACCTTTGCTATGGAGAACTCTACTGTCCTGACTGCTTCTCCCTTGAAGAATCCCCCCGGGCCAGGTCTTGTAGTCTTTTTATCTGTCTTACAGGAAGAAGAGACTGCTGGAGCACCATGCTTTTGAAGACTAGGTCAACTTGGGGGGGATTTTTCAGTTTCCCTGGTCTTAGTTATGTCATAGTCCCAGGGCCAGATACTCCCTGACCCCTCCAGGATCAGAACCCCGTTCTACCCATCAGCTGTTAGGAAAGGTTTTCTTCCTCCTGAGTATTTACACATGGCTGGGCCTGGGTCTCCCTGTTCCTAAGCCCCGGTCCTGGCTCTAAGCCAGCACCCTCGCTGGGCTGAGTACAACATCACACTTGATGCTTCACTTAAAAGACAAGTGTTGACTGTTGCTCTTTAATACTTAGTCCTTCCATAGTGCAGCGCCAGGTCTCTAAGTCTTCTTTAATCAACATCAGTTATTTGATCATCGTGATCTTGCCTTATCTTTTACCCCAGGGAAACGCAGTTGGACCCATGAGATGGGCTTCATGAGATGGTAAAACATGGAGGTTTTTACACAGACCCTGGGGTCAGACAAGTTTCAGCTCTGCTCACGCCTCTGATGCTCCATACTTAATGACCTCTGTCTGGTAAGTTACCTAGACTTTCCAAGCGTTGATTTCCTTATTATGATAAAAATTACAAACTTTAAAAACAACAGGGTCATGTATAGAATAGGGTAACTGTGAAGATTAAATATTACACTGAAAGGGTTCAGCACAGTGCCTAGCACCAAATAAGTCCTCAATAAATGATAATAAAAGAAAGGAGGCCTCAAAGAAAGAGCTTTTGGTACCACAACCTCCAATGTCTGGGGTCTTAGCTCATGGCTCCCCAGAAACTGGTTTATTGTCAAGAACGTCACATGCCACCCTCCCATCAGACGAGGGGTTCTCAACAGGGGTAGTATTGACATTTTGAGCTGGATAATTGTTTGGTGTGAGAGAGTGTTCTGTTTAGGGGCGTCACTGGCTTCCATATACTAGATGCTGCCAGCACTGCCCTTCCCCAAGTTGTAACAATCCAAAATATTTCCAGTCATTGTCATATGTTCCCCAGGGGACAAAATCCTCCCTGGATGGGAACCACTTCATTAGACCAGAAACAGATTGCTTAGACACAGATGGTTTGAACACATGGTATATTCATCTGGTCGTTTGTTTCTAGAACAATGCAATGGTTTTTCATCCACTTTCTGTTTGTCCCCTTAACTGCGACGATACTGAAAAATACTCCCTCTTATATCAACATCAGGACCTATGTTACCATGAAAATGAAATGCTTTAAATATGGAACTTTTTTTTATTCCTCTCCAAAATCCAGTTTTCATTTCCTTTGGATATATACCCAGAAGTGGTGGAACATTTTTTAATGTACTTATTGACCATTCATAGGTCTTGTTTAGAGAAATGTCTACTCAAATCTTGGCCTATTTTTAAATTGGGTTATTTATCTTTTTATGTTGAGTTGCAAGATTTTAAAAATATATGTGTTGGATACTTGACCCCTTGTCACATTTGACTCGCAAACATTTTCTCCCATTCTGTGGGTAATCTTTTTACTTTATAGATGGTGTCATTGGACACACACATGAAGTTCAACGTATTCATTTTTCCTTTGTGCTTTTAATGTAATATCTAAGAAACCATCGCCTAATCCGAGGTCACTGAGATTTACACCTACGTTCTTTTTAAAGAATTTTATAGCGTTCACTCTTACATTTAAGCGTTTAATGCATTTTGAGTTCATTTTTGTATGTGGTATGAGGAAGGGGTCCAATTTCACTCTTCGGCGCGTGAATATCCTAGAATGTACTTTTGTGTTGGGAGAAGGCTGAATACAGTCTTGGCACGTCGGCAATTTCCAAATTGGGAAACTGACTGCTTACTTCCAGTTGTAAGTATGTGTCGCTGGAGCTGTGATTTGGACATGAACTGTGAAGGGACTGCTTCTTATTCTAACAGACCCCAAGGGACTCTTAATTATCATGCTGGCTTTTCTCTGTAGAATTCCAAGGCTTCAATTACGCGCCAGGAAAGGGCATTATTGTCCAGGATGGGGACATCTTTTAGGCAGATGGGGATTTTGGCTGTCATAGCATCTGGCTGGTGAGGGTCTTGTGGCATTGAGTCCTGGGACTAAAGATGCATAAAATGATGACAGGGTCAGTGTATGGCCCGACTTGGGGAGGACAGGGGGCTTTCCTTAAGGATTGTCTCTCTTTCTTCCTGTACACCATATGCTCTTAAAAATATGAGACATGGCAGACCCAGAAAAATGACAAAAAATTCTACCCTTTCCACCAAGGGGATTTGAGATTAAAATGAGTGGCATCGAGAGTTTTTATTCCTACTCAGCAGTGGGTAAACTGTTGTTGTTTCTTTAACCCTTAATAAAAAGTCAGACTTTGTCAAGATTTTGTGTGTGTGTGTGGGTCCCCTCATTTTTCAAACCATCTTTCCACTCTTAGATTTGATTACTATTAAGTGTCCAAAGATTTAATTAGATAAATATTTGTGACAAGCTCCCTCTGTCTCTCCCGACCAAAAATTGCCACTAGAGAGCAGTTAAAATGCGAGGCTCCTTTGACTGTGGGGTTCAGGACAAAATGTCCCACACAGACAAATCCTTTCAATAGGGTAAAGGGTTATTTGTGGCTCTGTGTTGCTGTGTTTTGTATGAAACAGTGTGAATTGTCCCGGCCTGTGTGGAGAGTTGGGAATGAAATGTTGTGTCACATGTCAGGGAGATAGGAGTTAGGTTTCCACGTAGTGAAGATTGCCCATCTGTGACCAAATGCCAGTCCTAAGGATGTAACCTTCCTAGAGAAGGGACTGCTTGTTCCCGTGGCCTGAATAAAACCCACGCTGTGTGTGTGTGGCATCGTGTGCCAGTTGCCAGCAGCAGTGAGGGATGCAAGTATGCCACCGTAGGACAGTATCCAAGTGGCCAGTGTTGTGTGGCCATTCTGTGAGCACAACACCTTTAAACACTGTGTGGAATGAGTACGAATGAGGAGCCAGGCATATTTTTATCCCACGAAGCAAAGGAAGCCCCTGTCACTCTGAGAACTTGTCCTGTTGGTGCGGAACTTTTTTTCCACTCTATTTTTCCGGTCTACTTATTTGCTCACTGCAAGTAGCTTAAGGATGACAAACATCTGAGTAGAATTTATCCTGATTATGGTCTTGAATTCCTGGTACCGTGTTTCTCCGAAAGTAAGACCTAACCGGAAAATAAGCCCTAGCATGATTTTTCAGGAGGACATGCCCTGAACATAAGTCCTAATGCATCTTTTGGAGCAAACTTTAATATAAGACCCAGTCTTATTTTCGGGGAAATATGGTAGAAAATTCAAGGTACCAAGACACCAGGTTGTGGAGTGCAAACCTGAATGGAGGAGGTCACCTCTGCCACTTTCCTGACGTTGAAAGCAGCAGGAAAAACAATTCACTCTTCTCCAACTGAGTATACACAATAGCAGTTTGGGCTACAATGTACATTCACTGCCCCCCTCCCCCAACCCCCAACAGTGAGGTTAATAAAAAAACAAACATGCTCGGAGCGTGGAGCACATTCTTTTATTAGGTTGGTGCAAAAGTAAGTGCCGTTTTTGCAATTATTTTTAACCTTTTAAACTGCAATTACTTTTGCACCAACCAATAGAAATAGGATACGCATGGATAACAATGTCAACACAGAGCCATACTGTGTAGCTGAATGAAGTGAATCTTCTGTACCTACTAGCAGCATCTTTCCCCCAGGGGTCCTTGCAGAAAGAAGCCCATGATCTATTCTTTGCTGGTCATGTTAGATCTTTAATCCTCACTGTCATTACTTTTTCACACGCAAATCAAAGGTAGTCAGTGATCTTCATATAAGCTGTGTGTGTTTTTTTTTTTTAATGTTTTAGAATTTTATACTCTTCGCTAGAATTCACACCTCTAAAAAGACACATGAGCCTTGGTTTAATATTTATAATTTGTCCACCTTATGATGTACAGCCGGACATGCTTTCCTCCCTTTTTTTGGCTCTGCTTTCTTCCATTTAACTCCCATAGATGTATTAAATTAAATCAAAGCCAATGAAAAGCACCTGGCAATGAAAATATATAAATTTGAGGTCGTTGGCAAGCAGCGATGTCTGTGGTGGTGTCGGTAACCATGGAGTTTCCACAACAAACGCTTCAAGTGCCCATGAGTTGCCACGAATCGTTCTTCATATTTGAGGTGAGGATGATGGTGATTCTTCCAGTAACATTTACTGTTTCCCAGGAGATGCTAATCACAGGCTTTCTGGTCATCATCTCACTGAATCATTGTGCTTCAATCATAGGTAGATGCCCTTATCAGCCATGTATTATTACACATGAGGAGACCCAGGCTGGAACCTGATCCCAATTGCCCAGGGAGTCTGGCATCAGGGCCTGGCCTTGTAACCACCAGTTGCTTACATGTTTACCGTACTCTGTCGTTTATAAAATGCCCTCTTTTCTCATTACAGCCTTCACAAAGGACAGTGATTGGCATTTTGCAAGCAAATGTTGGTGAACGGAAACCACAGAAGTCTTTCCCGTTCAAACAATGACAGAAACAGAATCACTCCAATAAGCCATGCGCTGTCCTTGGATGTGCTTCGCCTGTGAAGGACCATGGATAATGACACAACCCGGGCCAGCTCCCCCTGCAGCAGGCTGGTGAAGTACCAAGGTCCATGCCAACATGGATGGCAGGACATCAACGCTGGGCAGATGCTGGGGAATGTGGAAGCCACAACATTGGCGTATTAACAACGTTTTGTGGTACTTAAAGTAACCCAGTGGCATCTGCATCTGAGGGAGCGAATAGACAGATGAGCCCTGCTGAAGCTTTGGCTCCACAGTTTGAAGTTAGTCTCGGTGTCCAGAGAGGACACGGGTACCAGTCTCATGGCTCTCATCCATCCGCGGCCATGAATGTGAGCATGTGGGGAAGACAGCCCTGGAGATGGAGACTCCCCAGCAACCCCCACAGAGGCCGGCGTAGACATGAGGTAACTGCATTTCCCAGTCCACATTCTTTTTGATTTTCTCATCTCAACCAAACCAGGGCAAAATAGCTTTAATACACAGACATATATCTTTTTCCTCCCATTGTTCAAAATCCTCTTTATTTAGTTGTTTTACCCTTCTTTCCTCCCCTCCCCCCCAGACATATATCTTTTTATCTTTTCTTTTTCTTTCCCTCCCTCCCTTTATTTTCTTAAAAGGCATAGTAGAAACAGCCTAGGCTTTGGAGTCAGGCAGCCCACTATTCACGTCAAGCTCAGACACTTAGGAGCTATTTACTTTCCTTCTTTGGGCCTTCATTTTCTTATTTTCAAAACGTGGAATTCATCAACCACCTCACTAAGCCATCAAAGAATGGAACCCGACAGTGCCTGGTGCATTAACTGTGCTTCTTACTGCTGCTTTTCTTAAAAAAAGACAACATCTCACTGATGAGAAAACTAAAGTAAATAGCAAACCCATTTCTTTCAAATGAGGACCATTTAGTTAAACATTTACTGAGTGTCCACGGAGTGTCAGACTTGACTTACAGAGACCTGAGAGTCAACTGAGAGGGACAGAGACCCCAAGTAGCCAGGTTGTCTGCCCAGTGTGTGAAGGGCATGGTTGCCCAGAGGACAGGGGGACCCCATCTGAGGGTCAGGGGTGCCTCCTTCCGTGCCAGTCATGGGGAATGAGTTGGACTAGGCAGGAGAATGGGCAGCGAATGAGAAGAAGGGACAAGAGGCAGACTGGGGAAGGAGAATGCTAGCCGGATGTGTGAAGCTGCATGTTCTGTGCCAGAAACTGGTGGCTGGAGGCTGAACACTGTTGTTACATTCCCACATCACCATGAAAAAGTTGTCCCCATAGCAAAAAAAATTGCCAAAAGATGACCATCCAATTCACACAAATGAGTGGGCAGCCCCCAAAGGCAGACTTTCAGCCAGAAGGGAGGGTATGGGGAAGGAAGATAGGCTTCGTCAGACAGAAATACACAGTGTATATGAAGTCACACGCTGGGTGTGGGACACAGTGGATTGCAGGTTATTGGAGGTGGCATCGGGCCAAAGAGCACCCTGTCATGGCAGCGACGGTGGTGCCCAGTAAATCAAGTGCCATCATCTCAAGTTGCATGTCTGGTCTTTAATGTGGTGTTCCAACATGGGGATTAGCTCTTCTTGGAATGAAAAGTGTCAGCTGTGGAGGCCCGGAACTTGGCACAAGCCGGCAGGTTTAAAGGGGACCCACAAAGATCCTATGTAAACTCCTGCCCCGAGTATTCCAAACATGTAGTGGCCCTATTAAGTCACCCCCTGCTCCCGAGGAGCGGGAAAGGGTTCTGTCATTGGCCATGGGGAAGGCAGGGTTTGTGGTGAGGGGCTTCTCCCTCTCCATTAAAGTCGAGAATGGGAGAGTGTTGCCAAGAAAATCTCGAGTAAAGATCAGTGAGTAGCAGGGAAGCCTGCCAGAAGCCAGCACTTGCATTCCATCCCTGAATTGGATTCCTGCTTAGGCACTGCCCTTGCTGACCTGTTCCTAGGCGACCAGAGAACTGGAGGGAGCTGGGCGGGTGGGGAGGAGAGCAAGAGGAGCAGCTGCACTGCCATTCAATTTCTGTCAAATGCTCACCGAGGTTCTGAGGTTCCATTGAGTCATGGGGTGGGCCACCAAGGAAGGTGCAAATCGAGTTGCACCATCTTACCTCCCAAAAAGGTTGCCCTTGGTGTGAGGGGGTCACCACAGTCTAAGGCTGAGGGATGCACTGCTCAAGGCAGAAACTGGGTTGGGAGCTGTACCTCCTGTGTTTGGGAGCTGGGCAACGGGAAGGGTCCTGCACGGAACTCACCTATGTTCCAAGAGAGCCGGCTTTGGAAAGCCTGCCTCTCAGACCCCTCTAAGGGCCAGCTGCGGCGAGAGAGGTGCCCACAGTGAAGCGAAGGAGGTCTGCAGAGCAATTGGTTAAGTAGAAATACATCTCCATCCCCATCCACCTCAGTCCTTCCCAAGGAGTTAGACTTGTAGGGAGAGGATACGGGAGGAAGGTTAGAGCAGACCCACACTCTGAGCAGTCCAAATCTGAGTTCAGTCTTGTGTTTGGGTTTAAGTATTTGAAAGATTATGAGACAGCCCCAATGCATCATCGTGTGGTACAGATGGGGACACTCGTGGATTGAGTGAGTCAGAACAAATTGGTCCTAGTGTGCCTGGAACTTTCCCGTTTTTAAAACTTGAAGTCCTATGTCCTTCAAACAGCTCCAGTCTAGGTGACACAATCTGGCAGCCACCCCAGAGTAACCCCTGCCAGAGATGGCACCACCATCTTCTACAGCTCAAAATTTGCCAGCAACATCAGCTGATAGAATAACCATCGCACCTGAGCCACTGGATTCCACACTACATATGGATCATTAAGCAATAAGAGGAAATACGTTTTGCTTATTTATCTCCAAAGCCTAAACATGTATCAACGGCTGCAGGAAATCGGCAACTAACACCAAACATCCCATCTACCGAAAATGTCCAGGCTAGAAGTGTCCAAAACACTAAATTCAAAATTCAATGTAGAGGTCCTGGTGGGGACCAGATACAAAGAAAGTGGGCTGACTTGCAGCTGCTGGGCGGTTTCTTGAATTAGTCCTCATACGATAAGTGAGGCACGTCGTGTGCTATTTGTGACTGATCTTTCTGAGACTCAAACGAGACATTGAGCAATACTAAATGTTCTAGGAAACAAGAGGAAAGCCAATGGTTCCTGATGTTCTGTTCTCTGTCCTTTTCCCCTCATTTCAAAACAAGTATGTTAATATCGCTCCAAGATTCATAACAGATGATTGAGTAATGTGAGGGTAGGGAAAGGGAATAACACCAGGGAAAAAGGGATCAGTGATTGTCATGCAGTGAGGGGCAAACAGAGTGAGAGGACAAATAACAAAGCCTAACTATGCGGGATGTTCTAGCATTTACAAACATTGTTTATATTTTTCTCACACAGTTATCATGTTTCCCTGAAAATAAGACCTAACCGGAAACTAAGCCCTAGCATGATTTTTCAGAATGACATCCCCTGGATATAAGCCCTAATGCATCCTTTGGAGCAAAAATTAATATAAGACCCGGTCTTATTTTCGGGGAAACACGGTAGATGGAGAAAGTGTAGAAAAGCAAGTGAGGAAAAGGTAAAAGCAGAGAGAATGAGACTCAGTAAAACACCGAGTGCTTCATCTATCTGAAATTTAAATATATTTAAATATATGGCAATTGGAACAAGCAGAATCCAAGTGAGGATAAGAAGCAAGCCAAGTTGCTTCTCTCATAGGCCGTGTTGTCATAAATAATAGTAAGAGGCTAGTTTTGAATTGTTCTTTCTATAAACATTGTCAACAGAAAGTTTTCGTTTCTAAATAGAAGGTTTTGAGGCTCATGCATTTCCCTCTGGTTTTGTGGTTCACAGACCACTGGACTAACTTATTTCCACGATAAATCTTGAAGGAGAACAAAATCTTAGCCATATAGTTACCTTCTTTCCTCTCAAAAACCAGAGTTGACCAAAAAAAATGGGGGGGGTGGTGGCAATATACATGTTGTTATTTTTTTCTGCATACTGATTCTTGGGCTTGAGTACATTCTAGGTTGAAATCTTGGCTGGTCAGTCTATTTCATCTTTCTGCATCCCCAGCTCCCCCACCCCCAGCTTTAGTTAAACCAGTCACACCAAGAAAAACATCACAAATCAAAGTTACAAAGGACAGCTATTCCATGGATCCAGGCCCGTGGCTGGTCAGATCGTGCTTGCTGGGAAAACCATGTTTCCACATCTTTACTACTACTGGCCAGAAACATAAAATGAGGTGACACCTCTCTGAGGTCCCCAGGCTGTGACTTTTTTACAGGTTCTGTCGCAGGTAGATTTTAGCTACATTTTGCCTTCCTACAACTGGGTATTCTGTTGTCCTATGCTATCGTAACCGACCGATGCTACTAGATTCCAAGATGAATTCAAAGTCACCCTTCACGTTCCATGCCAAGGGAAGGAACACTGAATTCCAGGTTTGTTTCTGGAAATAGAGCTTCCTTTTGGGAACCTGGATTTGTCTCAAGGTTTCTGACAGTCCCAGCTGGAGTAAAATGGGACATCAAAATAGTATCACGAAATTTAAGAACAAGTGATTGGATGTAAAGTTTACTTTATATCTAAAAGTTTTTAAAAAGGAAGGCAAATGAGTCACTTCTACAACTGCCTTTCCACAGTAACAATGTTAAAATATCGAGTGCTTTTTAAAAAATAAAACGATCTCCCTCCTCCCCCTTCCCCCCGTTTGAGCATAAAACTTATGCACATACATCACATTCTTATATTTTAGAAGATAACACATGGCTATGTCCCAGAGCTTCTTTCTTTTTTAGAAAATTTCTTCTCCTGACTGGTTCTTGAGTGCATTGTGGGTCATGGTGGCATTCTGGCTGCAAAAGGGTACAGAGCATCCCCATAAGATTGTGTTTAAAAATGAACCAACTGTGAGGTGGGTACTCGACTTGTTAGGCTGATACTTTGTAAATGTCTAATCCCTCTGCTGTACATGTGGAACTAACATCATATTGTATGTCAACTGCAGCTGAAAAATAAAAGAGATTTTTGTAAATGTACCAGCCCAGACAGTAGTTCCTGGTCTCTTGTTTCCAAGGCCTGATCCTGCACCTGATAAAGTTATCTGCTTCACAGACAAGATCCTGATGTTAAAAGCGTGCAGTGCACAGCTCAAAAATGAAGACCCTAACAATACGCTTGGAAAACTCTTAGAAGTAAAGATGCTCCTTGGCATGTTAAAAAAAAAAAAAAGATTCAAGTGAAAATGCAACAAAAAGCAGAAACATGAATAATCCTATTCAAAACCGCTTGTCTTTGGGTATATTTAGGTCAGGGTCACAGAGCCTGTGGACTGACACGGTTGTTTGAATGAGAAGTTTCAGAGCTTTGCAATCAAGCGATGACTCAACGCACAGTAAATTATTTGAAGCCTTTAGAGTTAGAGACTAACCACCAGGAAATTGGCCACCGTTTGCAAGAAAGTGGCCTGGCCATCCAAACAACACAGAACCACAGCTCCCACTACCACTGTGGGACTTTCCATTTAATACAGGGGTGTCACTACCGCTGGAATGGCCCCTGTGTTCTTTCCTGGGGCTTACATAACTCAAACTTCCGTGGGGGAAGAACTCTATTCTGCATCATTCTTTTATTTAAATTGAGGCCTTTTTCTTGGATGTGCGAGGGGACCCCAAGACAGCACCAACGCTAACGGTTGACAGAAGGGGGAGCGCTTGTAACTTTGAAATAACAAAAACAATGGTTTCCCTTTTACATAATAGGGCTTTGTCTGTTTTTAAAAACCAGCTCTTTCTACAGCTGCATGTAGGACCAGATGTTTTCTTGCTGTGGGGTTTGGGCATAGAAAGCCCTCTAAAGCCCCAAGCTCACGTTGTTTCCAGAACGCCCACCTACTTTCTCCCTTTCCATGTTGTTTATGAGAGCAATCCATTATTCTCACCACCACGCAACTTGGAAGTCTGTATAATCCTTTAAGGGTAGAAAAAATGACCATGAGCAAGCTAGGAAGAAGATGATGGAAATAAAGAGCTGGTAAATGCAAAAGCAGGAAAAGAAACAACCTGGGGAGAAGCTGGAAAACAAGGTAGAAGGAGTGTTTACACTTTGTGAATAATTGGCTGAAAAGTTTTTTTAAAAACACACACACACAAACACCGACAAACCCCTCCAAACCCTGACTATTCACGTATTTTGTTTCCATTATGCAAAACAGTAGGTTTGATGGACTTGATATTTCCATCAAAACATTTTCATCTTATAGATGCAAACAAAAGGGGAAAATAGGACAATGACAGACCCAGGTCACCACTTTATATGTCTTTACGCTTAGGTCAAGCTACATGAAATTACCGATATTCAACTGTTTTTGATCTATAGAAATGGAAATTTCATATGGTTCAACCTAACATACTTGCAAATGAGACTACACGATGGGTGTAGAGTGTGTACAGAGGTCACATCTGTCACAAACTGATCTTAACCGGTTTGGTTATTGCAGTGATTTACTACTTTTTGGTAAGTATAATGAAGGTGAGGTCTTGGCCTGTGGGCAAAACTTCTTTTTGTATGGTCCACGAGCTAAGTAAGAGTGGTTTTTATATTTTTTAAAGCGTTGTAGAAAAAAAAAATGGAGAGAGAGAGAGGATATGCAACTGAGATCACATGTGGCCTGCAAAGCCTAAAATATTTATGATCCGACCCTTTACAGAAAACCTTTGTGACCAGTAGTCCCCAGAACCACCCAGCTCCCACACTGCTTTATCTTCTTAGCTTGTTTGGTTCCGTCTTATTTTATTTTTTTGCTCTTATCATGATGATCACAACCTAGTATCTCCTGAGAACTAACCATGTGTCAGGCACCACTCTAAAAACCTGTATGTTCATCTATTTAATCCTAACCAAACACTGTAAGTATCTACTATTATCACCCTCATTTTACAGAACTGGGAAGAGCTGGAACCGGGATTTGAATTCAAGGACCTGACCCTGCCGATGTAAAATGTAATACAATTCTGGTATGAGTTCAGATTTTTGTCACCTATCGTGCTGACAAACTATATACTAGTGATTTGTAAAGTGGGCACGAAGGAAGGGAGAGAAATGAATTCTCTAAGCAAATTAAGTGTTTTTATTGATTTGAATTTCAGTTGCCATGCCAAATTATTTTACTGAATGTGTAATTCAGCAATTAAACAAATATTTGTTAGATGATAATTTTGTCTTATGTATTTGGGAGCGTTAGGCTGCTCCAATCGTTACTGCATAAAAAAGAAAAAAATGAAAAGCGAAAAATGAAAAATCAAAAACCCAGCAAAGTGGTTGTCTTAGGTGAGCTCTGACTTATGGTTGGGTGTCTCATTAGGTATTCTGGTCATTAATAATCCCCTTAATACATTTGGGTAGCACTAACTTATATTTAGACTACTTCTGTACATAATTTCCAGAATGGATGAAAGAATAAACACAAGACCCATCCAAAGAACTACTGGAAGAAATCAGGATGAATTAGACATTGATAATTAGAAAGCCTCTTAGATACCTTTTACTGGAGCTGTAGCCAAATTTGGATTTGGTCACTTTGAGATGGAAGGAGCAGCTGAGCTACGTTTGGAACATAATCATACATATTATATTTTCTTCTAATATTTTTATAATTTCTGGTTGTTGTATTTTTCTTGTGTGTGTATGGCTTTGCAGTGAATCTGGGGTTTTTATTTCTGAAAAATGTGAGGTAGAGGTCTTTACTTACTTTCCCAACTATTTCTGAAATGGAACTCTTCCAGACAAAATTTCCTGCACCATTTATTAACCATGTTATCTTTCCCCCAAACAAAATACTCATATTTGTGTCACAATATGTGTGTAAAATAATGTCCATAAGAGTTGTACTTGTAATAATAAAATACAGAACTTCATTTAAAAATCTTTCACCACTTAGATGTGTTTACGTTGCATTTAGGATGCTTTGGCTTCACTGAGGGTCCTGAATCTACAGCTTGATATTTGAATCTGTTTGGGAGAATTCTCTGCTTGTCTTTCTTCAAACACTGCTTCTGCCCCACTCAGTCTCTCCTTGCCTTCTGCGAATTTCAGTTATACGTATGTTAAGCCATTTGACTACCTCATATGTATTTCTCGTGCTCTGTTTCATCTTTCCCTTCTTTTTTTCTTTTTTGCACGTTACTTTGGGTATTTTCTGACAGCTTGTTTATGAGTTCACTAATTCTGTTTTCTGCTGTTTCTAATTTGTTAAGACCATGCAGTGAGTTATTCATTTCAGGTATCATATCTTTATAAAATATTCACTTGATTTTGATAATAAATCCCAATTCTCTATTTAGATAATTCTCTATCTTGCTTGTCTATTTTTTATTTTCTTTAACAATTCAGGATGGATAGCAAGGTCCTTGTTTGCTTTAGTGTTTAAATCTCCTGAGGTTCCAGTTCTCTCATCATCTCTTTCTCTTAGTTTACAGTCAACTCATTCTCTTTGTATCATTGACTAGATCATAAATTATAGGGATTCTGGAAGATGTTTTCTTTCAAAGAGGGTTAAATTCTCTTTTGACAGTAGATGGAGAACCAGAAGTTCACTTTGATCATGACTTTAGAAGGGCTTGTCTACTTAAGTTTTGCCTTTCTGGTTTTCAACAGAAAGTCCAAGGTATTTATAAAGCCCTCTAACTTGGCAGGCTTTGCAAGTATAGGGTAGCTGCTAAAATCTCTGTCAGCAATTTAGCTCTCCTGTACTGCTTTCTACTAGTTTTCTTGGAGTATCCGTCTACACATAGACACTTTACATATACACTATTTCATGGGTTTTTGTGTGCAGAATTTGGGGCTCACGCTTTGTGTTTCTTTTCTCTCCAGGATTAATTTCCAGCCACTATTGAAGCCATGAACTCTGAGCTTTGTCTCCTAAATTCAGTATGATTGCTGTTTTCTGCTTAGGCTCTCTTCCCAGAATTGGAAAGTATTGGAAATTTCCCTCAGGAGAAAAGCTGGATAAATATGGAGCTGGCCTCGTGTGTGTCCCTTCTTTCAGGGGTTATATCCTACCCAGTTTTTGTATGCTTTGGTTATTCTCTACTGCCTTTGAATATTTCCCCCCAAGTTTTGTAGTTGGTATTATCAGGAGGGTTACTCTGACATAAAGCTATTTTCTCATGATAGAAACTGGCACATGCTTATATGGATTTAAGTTGTACCTTGCACTTAGAAGAGTAAGACAGGGCTTTAAAATTTGACATGATAAATTATTTAGTGACTGAAATAAATAAGGGAAATTGCAACATTTTGTGTTGGAATAAGCTTCAGATTCCAGGGTTGAGTCATTTTTGAATATGTATGAAAGTCTGGAAAGCACATGGCTTGTGGACTTTTGGTTCCTTTGTCAAGAGAGAACACGACGGGGCAGCAGCATGTCCCTAGTGTAGAGACTAAGTGTATTTGTAAGACATAATGTTGACACTTAAAAGCTGCCTTCAAATCTGCAGGCATTACACTTTTGAAATCCTCATCCTGTTGGAATGCATTTGCAGCCAGCGCTTGCCAAGAAGCTTAGGTCAGATTCTCAGAAGACGGGACATTTGATGCCACCCAGGTGGCTGGAAGTAGAAAGCAAATATTTCCCTGTTTGTGCAGGGTCAGTGAATAGTACGCTTCCAGAAGCATTCTGGAATTGGAAGTCCATGGATATTTTAAAAATCAGACCAAAAGATGGCACCCTTTGAAAATTAGCTTGGCACATGAAAGGAAAAAATACAGAAGGGTGTTCTTTATGCCAATTCCAGAAATATGATGCCTAGTTGGGGGAAAGAACAGCATTTTATTAATGACCTTAAATGACATCTTAAGATGGTTTGAGGGATATTTGTCGTTGTTAAACTGTTTTCAGTTTTGAAAAACTGGCAAAGCCATCTTATGTACTTTCTGGGAAAGCTCAAGGCACCCTACAATGTTCTAAAGAAAGTTGGAAACAAAGCTTTTTTTGTTGATGTAAATAACAGCATGGAGTTGGAGGCTTTTATTTTTTTCATTCTTTCTTTACTAGGTAAGAATAGCTACTGGTTAAAGAGGCAGGAAGTAAAATGAGGCTCTAAGCCCTAAGATTTCCTGCACCAATGTTACCCGTAAGTGTAATTGACTTTCTAATACCCAGCATTAAGGTTGATTAGTTCTTCCCATCATGAACCCAAAGTGCCAGTATAAGAAGTTAATGAAAATCCTGCTCTGTGTAGAAGGTGTAACCTGTAGGATAATCTTTAACTCTAACCCAGATACAATTCATATTCTGAACCATATCTTGGGATACGGGGCCCGAGATAAAATAAAAAATTTAATATGCTGTTCTCAAGTTTTGGGAACCCACCATCACAGCTTATTGTCTTCAGAACTCCTCTGCTCCAGGAATCCCCCTGGCTTTGCGTGGAGTATTATCAACATATTGGGAAAGAGAATCTTCGTTTCACTATTATTCTTTCTCCAAATTAATTCCCAGCCCTTTACCCATATAGCTACATTTGTTTGTTGCAGGGAGCAAAGAATTACTTGCTCATGGCCTCCAGTATGTGTTATTGAGATAGATGGGAACAAGATCTTATGAAATAAAAAACCCAAAAAACAAAATAGCAAGCCAAGTATGCAGTCCAACTTGGTCATTGATCTCAAAGGACAAGGATGAGAAGGGAAATGCAATTATGAGATAAAAGACAGCGTTCAAAGTTGAAAGTGGAAGGCAGAACTTGGAGGCATTTTCTGGGCTGTAGGAACACTTTATAGATTTTATAAGTTGCATAGAGCCTTGCATACAGGCAGGAGGTTCTGAAGGGCTCTTGTCTGACTTAAGGGGGGAGGTCAGAGTGTAATGACAAGGTCAGTTCATCTTCTTGCTTTTTCCTTCTTCCTTCTTCCTCCTCCCCTCCCCCAACCCTTGCCCCGCCCCCCCCTCCTCCTCCTCTTCCTCCTCCTCCTCCTCTTCTTTTAACCATACATTTATTGCAAATGGATTTGCTGGAGAATAGGGTGGGGACTATATTCTTTTTCTTTCCCAGGAATATCAGGCAGTTTTCTGAGTCTCTGGTTACTGTTGGTCACTGTAACGATTTCAAACTATTTTTGCTCAGCTGTCAATGGATCTCAGTGTTCCATCCTTGAGACTTACACCACACTGAGAGTGCTTTTTTCGAAAGATATGTCAGCGTGCCACTTCAGGGCTTGAACTCTTAGTGACGCCATCCCACTGCAAGTCAAAGAGCTTCCATCGCATGCCCTCCTTGTGGAGCTTCTCTCCCCTCGTCTCCTACGTCACTCTGCACAGCTACCTCCGTTTCCTTCCCACGGGCTGCCTTTTTGTTCCTTGCGCATGCCAGGCATGTTCCCGTGACAGCACCTCTCCCTTTGCCCTTGTTTCTTCTGCCTGGAAGATTCTTCCGTGTGATTCCCTTCCTCACCTTCTTCAAGCACTGGCCCAGGTAGCACTTGATGAGGCCCACTCTCATCACTCTGTGTAAAACAGCGGTCACCTGTCTACTTGTCCTTTACTCTCAATGCCCCTTGCTCTGCTTCATGGTTTCCTCTCAGACAGATCACCACCTGTGTTATTCTTTAGTTACTATGCTTATCGTTAATTGATTATCTAAAATAATTCAAAAATGGGAGCCGTGATTATTGTTTGCTCCATTGGAAGGAATACTTTCAGGCCATGGGATAACTCATTTTGAAGTGTATGTCTGTTTCAGTATTTACAAGAGGGTCCAGGGGACCGAACTGTTTTACACAACAAGGTAAACAAGAAAGGCTGTCTCTGAGTGGCCAGACTCTGCTTCTAGTGAAAACCAGAACCTTGCTGTGGGAGCTTAGAAATAATACTGTGGTATCTTACTTTTTAAAGGCAGGAGATCAACACATGCCAACCCCTGCAGCCACATGAAGCAACATGCATGCTTGTTCTAACCACAGAGGCTCTGAGACCAACCTGCCTGGGTTGAAATCCCGGCTGTGCTTTTACAAACATGTGTCATGGATGCTGTTGGTACCCGCTTTGATCTCCTTCTCTGAACTAGAGAGCTCATCTCCAGCTACTGTGAGCGTTGTTGGCTACTGGCTCACAGCTTCTCTCTTCTTCCGAGAATTGCCTTTGGCCAGAGGGGAGGCACCACACCACCCCCTGAGACAGCCAGCACTTGTTGACTAACTCACCTGGGGTACAAAAGACCAGCACACGTGCCTCAAGTGGCACCAAGTCTGTGGAGCAGTTCGGTTCTCCAGAGCTCCTCATGGAGGAGGCTGAGTGTACTTTCCTGCCTAGAAAACTCCTTGCTTCATTGCTGCCCCGTCTCTGCCCTTCCTATTTTGCTTCCTGTCCAGAGTTCAGCTAAGCTGCTCCATGGCACTGCAGTCTTGACAGCCATTTTCTTTGGCCAAGCGGCCAATAGGAGCCTTAAACTGACACTAGCCCCCTCGTGCAAGTGCACGCCCGAGGTAACAGCCCACAGCCTCACGAGCACATGTAAGTCCTGACGTGACATCCTCAACAACCTCCCGCGTGTCAGGGCCTTCGTCTTGTGAGCCCCTTACATACGCCCCCTTGGAGCATGACAAAACCCTGCCCTTTCGGTTTGAATTCACCAACCTGGCTAAAGCACCCCACCCCCAGGCCTTACTAAAGCCATGAGCCCCAGGTCCTGTCACCCTGTCTGACTGCACTCTGCCTCGACCTCCCTGTGTGGCCCCTCAAGGCATGTCCTGTGCCTCCAGGACTTGGGAATGATAAACTTCTCCTTTTCAGTTTCTCTCGTGGTCTGGGAAGCACAGCTCACTATCTGACACCCCGGGGTCCACTTAGCAAATGCTAACAGAGTCATGACAGTTGGTGGCATGGATAGGATGGCAGAGTTAACGCTTGCAGCTGACTGTGGAGAATGCTTCTTAGCTGTGGCTGGCTGGCTACCTGGCTCTCCCAGGTGGACGGTCTGGCTGGGAGAGGCCCACACTTGCTGACGTTCTCTGCACAGCTTTGGGCTACAGCCTCCTGCCTCTGCCCAATGCTACTTCGGATTCTCAACCCAAAGGGCAAACTCTGAATGAAACAGAGTTCTGGTGAACCCCAGGGCATTGCCCATCGGAACTGGTTTAAGCCGCCTTGGAAGTGTCCTCCGTCTATTAATAGAGGGAGAATCCCTCAGCAGGTGTTAGACTTCAGGGTGTATTTCTAGACTCTAAGCACTGCCCCAGCTGCTGAGGTTCAGTGAATTGGTTAAAAATGTCTCAAGGTCCCATGATGCTAAAAATGGCTGGGACGTGTGAGTGACAGCCCCTGCCCAAGTGTGGGCTGCTGATAAAAGCGCTGGGCAGCGCCCTTAGAAGGAGAAGAGGGAGACTCCCCTTTCCCTGACCGCAGTGGAACCAGGGTTCCAAGTCCTAACCAGTTTGACAGGGGCACCCTCCCTGGGCAAGTCATGGCTCCCTCTGTTGGTGCAGACCTTGCATCTGTCACACCTCATCCCCTGACCTTATGACGTGTGGAGGTCTCAGCCCTGGCATGCGGTGGCATAAAATCTAGTGGCCTGATATAAAAAGTCTAAGTACCAAGTGCTGGTACCATCTGAAGCACCCGATGAAGTTAGTAAGCGCCTTTTTGTTTGCTTTGTTGATTAGAGTTAACTCAATATGACTCATGCATACATTTATTTTTTGCTTTGCTATCAATTAAGCTTATTGTTTCTATGTCTCTCCTGAAAAAGGTTCAGTGTCTTGATTTACTCCAACTTGTATCTGGTCCCTCCACTACTCCACCCCCCATGTTGTCATCTGAGGTTAATTTTTGCAATGTTACGAATAAACTGTTGGGATCAGGGGTGTTCCGGCTTATTTAAACAAAAATAAAGCTCACAGACTACTGGCTTATTCTTATTTCTCATAGGATTTTGCTTCCTCTGGCACTATTTTTCTCTTGTGGTCTAATACTTTTTCCAAGAACGTTTCAAGAAAGTCACTGCAGACTTTGAAAGGTCTATGTTGCCTGAGAATATCTTAATTTCAGTGTCACATTTAAACGACGGTTTAGCTACTACAAAATTGTTGCTTCAGAGTTCGTTTTGTTCAACACAGTGAAAACATGACTCCAATCTTATTTTATGTCCAATATTCCTAATGAAAAGATCCTGAACAATATGATCTTTCCATTCTTGTGCTTGGTCTGCTTTCCCTCTCACAATGCTTTAAAATTTTCTTTTTGTAATTTGATGCTTTGAAATTGCAGGACAGTTTGTTTAAATGTGAGTTCATTCTTCCTATCTCTCTTGTTTAGTCCTTTATGCACTTTAATTTTCAATCTTACATCTTCTTTAATTCTAGAAAATTTTGGTTCATGTTCTTCAAATAGTTTCTCCTTTCCATTTATTTTTTTCCGTCTCCCAGGGGACCCTAGTATATAATTTGGATGTTTTTCATCTTACAAATCTCTCAAGTTTCACTTTATTTTATTTTTATAGGTTTATTCTTTGCTGGGGCTTTGTGGGAGAGTTCCTTAACTCATGATTTTTCACCTGATTCTACTCTGGGGGTCCAAAGACTGGAAGTCTGGGGTTGGGGTGCCAGCACGATTAGGCTCTGTGAGAGTCCTCTTCCTGGCTTGCAGAAGGCCACCTGCTCTCATACGGCCTTTCTGTGATGCCTGCATATACATGTATCGTTCTCTTCCTCTAAGGCCACCAGTCCTATCTGAGTAGAAGCCCACCCTTATGACCTCATTTAACCTTGAGTGGCTCCTAAGCCCCATCTCCAAGTGCCATCGTCTTGGGGGTTAGAGCTTCCACACATGAATTTGGGGTGGGGGAGACACAATTCAGCCCATAGCACTGTCTTTTGCAACACATGCAATAGGATATAATAAAATTAGCAAATATGTTTTTAAAATCACACTATATTCATTCGGTTTACTGCTCTTAAATAATGGTATAAATCTGCCAAGTGTCATTATTTTGAAATCTGACATATTTTGTGTTGAGCTGGGTGTTTTGTTCTTAAAGAGCACAACTTCAGGTTTTCTTGAGGTTACTTTGGATTTGTAACAGTGAAACGATGTCATTGTCATAGAGAATAATGCCTGTCTTTGTATTGGCTAGGGCAGAGCTCATGCTTTACAAATGGCAACATCTGTGTCACATCTGTGACTCGCAGGAGACGCGAAGGGTTGAAAATGAAAACACATACAAGAGTGGCCCTGCCACTTTTGACCACAGAGAAAACTGCAGTGGAAACTTGTTGAGCTGGGCCTCAGTTTACACATCCATAAAGGAGAAATATTTACTCTGGCTTATTGGGCAATGTTGGTAACCAAGTAATATAGGGATGCTCTGCATAAAATACAAAATATTTTACAAATCAAGTGATAGGAGTAGGGACAATATTTCCTGGGTCCAGAAAGACTAAAGACAGTGTTTTCTAGCTGTGTTTAATTCCTTCACCCTTTATGAGATTTTTGTCCCTTTCCAAATTCAAACAGAGAGGCTCCACTACCCCTTGTTAAAGTTTGGTTTAATGAGCTAGATTCTGGGAACCAAGCCAATAGCTTATTACAGCCTACTGCATCCTTTCAGCCTTCCGTCAAAGTTTTAGAAGTGAAAAAAAATATTTTTTTAGGTAGAGAATTTAAATCAGATATTCATCCAAAACAGGTTCTTCACTAACATTGAGTCTCACAGCAGCTCAATGTACAGCAACTTTAGAAGAATGAATACCAAAATGCGGAAGAAGAAGTAGCAAATATCTATCATAGATTGAGCTCATAGTATGTGTGTTCCAGACATTTTCCATATACCTTTGACATTTTTTAAAATTGCGATAAAATACACATACCATAAAATTTGCCATCTTAACCATGTTTAAGCGTACAGTTCAATAATAGTAAGCTCATCACATTGTTTTTCAACCATCACCACCATCCATCCTCACAAGTCTTTTCATCTTGCAAACATGAAACTCCACACCCATAAAACACTAACTCCCCATTACCCGTCTTCCATCTTGAAGTCGAGCGCATTTGGGACCCAGGCGACCTGACTGGCTTCTTTCTAGCTTTGTGATTGTGAGTAAATTCCACAACCTTGCCAGACCTTGTTTTGCTCTTACATCCAACTCACCTGCTGGACTCAAATAAAGAGGTGCCGCAGGAGCTCTTGTGAGCCCTAATGTTCTTTACACAGTGTCTGCAGAAACAGGAAGCCATGCGTAACTGTGTGCAGTGTTTGAAATGGACTGACCAAAGGGCCTGTCTAATAGAATCTAAACTTCTCTGTTAAGCAGGTCACAGTTCGGGAAGTGTCTATTCTATTCCTGCTGGTACAGAGACTTCAGATACTGGTTGATGGATTTACTGATTGATTTATTTTTCCAGAATAGTAAATCAATGTTCAGAGAAGGTTAGTAACGTACTCAAGATCACACAGCTAGTAATCAGCACAGCAGGGATTAACACCCAGGTTGGCCTGACATAAAAAACCCATGGTCTCCCCACTACCCCAAACTGCATGAGTACTCACCAAACACTACGTTAGGGGACAGGAGACCTAGAAAACCTAGTCTTTCTCCTTGATTTCCTCACAATTTTATCAAGAAGACAAATTATAGACCCTTAGGTCAAACCAAGGAAGAGAGCAGAACAACATACTATCAAACATTTCATTGCTTAGTATTAAAAAAGAAATAACAGGCCCCAAAAGGAGTCATTTGCACCCAAGACAGCAAAACCAAGACTTAATTGCAGTTTCAACCTCTCCAGGAATGTGACACTTAAACAAGATGAAAGTTCCTCACTAGCACTAGTGAGGTAATCTGCAATAAAAACCCTTCCCTTCCCAAGTTCTCCCAAAAAGAGGATGACCAAGCCTGAAACAATCCTTCTTTTTCTTTTTTGCCGCACCCTCCTGCCTATAAAACCCTTGTTTTGTACAATTCCTTGGAACACCTATCCTTTTGCTAGATGGAATGCTGCCCCATTCATGAATCACTCAATAAAGCCAATTAGATCTTCAAATTTACTTAGCTAACTAACGTCTTGTTTTTTAACATTAATGCCAACAAGTGTGCCATTAATGAGAATTTAAAGAGGAAAAATATGATCATGTTGTTTAACTGCTCTGTTTAATCAAAATGACATAAATTTGAATTTGCAAACTTTCAAATAGACAAACTGGCTGGAGAGGTAGATGTATTTATCACTTCTATGCAGCACTGAAAAGCAAAGTATGAATGGGGGGGTCAGACTTCTGATGTTTCTAGCCAGTGAAAAGTAGAGATTTTTCAACAGCTGTAAGAAGTCAACAACTTGAGAAACTTCACAAATATTTAATACATCCAGGGTGACCACAACACCAAATTCCCACAACAACAGAGAGATGAACAAAATATTTTCTGACCCAAGCAACGTGAATCAAAGCAGATGCTAGCCTCTTCCTTTCAATGCAGAAATTTAGGGCTCAGTGCCAAGCTGAGTCTACCCTTTATTGCATATCAATTTGGTCAGGTCTCAGAGGTTAAGTGGTTCATTTATTTCTTGCAAGATGGAGACAATATTTAACCATAATTAATTCCTGAATCAAATAGGAGAGCCACAGAATCTTGTGCTCTCCATTTTGTCCTTTTCCTAAGCAAGTACTTAATCATACTCCAGATCTCCAATGTAACCAGATTCAAATTTTAACATAGAATATTAATTGTGCATCGAATGAGTGGTAGGTATTTTCTGTGCAATAAGGCATCAGGTGGTATTAGCTGAGAGATATAAAAGAGAAAACAAAAGTGAAGAAGGAAGAACAAGTTAATAAGAAAATGAGAGACATGATCTAAGATGGTGGAGTAAACACCATGCCTGCTTCCTTCCACGAACAAATTAAAATTACAACTAAATTATAAAACAATCAACTTGGAGAACCATCTGAAGTCTGGCTGAACAGAACTTTTATAACGAAGGATATAAAGAAGCGACTTCGAGGCTTGTAGGAGGGGCGGAGACGCATAATTAGCTAACCCCAAACCTCCGTGTGGCATTTGAGAACCAGGAAGGATATCTTGGCTGCAGTTACCCCCAAGAGTAGCAAGGCACCCCAGTCCGACACTGGCCTGCTCAACCCAGAGTACTAGTGCTGATAAGAGGAGCTCCCACAACACCTGGTTGTGAAGAACAGTGGGGATTCTGGCCATCCAGGTGGGACAGAAGGCGGCAGAAAACACAGGCATCCTCTTAAATGGCCCGCGCACAGACTCCCTCACTCCCAGGCACTCACCTTGGGCTCCAGCGGAGAGACAGTAACTCGGCAGGATGTTGGAGACATACGAGGGGCAGACTGAGTTGTGTTGCTTCAGGGTGAGGGCTAGAGGACAGCTGCCATTTCCCTGGGAGGAGGTCTTCCTCTCATGCAGCCGCAGGCAGACGCCATCTTTCCTATGTTGAGCCCGCCCCTACAGGCCAAGTCTGAATCTGATTGGTCTGGTGAGCTTCGCAGCTCCATCCTGCTGACTCACTGGGACCCTGCCCCATCCAACTCTCTGAACAGGGGAGGCACTTTCTCTAAGAGCAACCAGCCCTGCTCACATCACACTCTTTCTTGGAAAACTATCAGAGTTTGACAGACCCCAGTCAGGCAGCAACTGGCCTTGGTGTGCTATGAAAATTCTGTTGAGTAGCTCCAGGCTCAGCACTGGCACCAAATCAGAATTTATATTAACCTGGTGACCACAACTCTTCCCACTCTAGTGACTCCCTGACCCCCTTCATCACCCAACTTGTGTACTTTATGAGGCATTACCAGTGACTGAACGTTAAGGGAGCCAGCAGTTTGGTAGCAGGCTTTGGGGTGTCCTGCATTTGGTGGAGCTACCCTAGGATGGGTGGCAGACATCCTCAGTTTGCAGTGTGGCCTCTACCACATGCCTCCAGGGTTAGCACAGGTAGGGAACAACTGCGGATCGCTTTGTAGCTCTTACCAGGTAGCTCCCGACCAGTCACAGGCAGTGAGAAACCTGCGCCTGCTATTAAAAAAGGGGAAGGGATTAAGAAGCACAAATTGGTTGTTACACTGTAATCATGGGGATGTAGGGTATAGCATAAGAACTATAGTCAATAATATTGTAATAACTATGTATAGTGCAGAGGGGTACTAGATTTGTTGGGGCGATAGACGGGAGAGGGTTGGGAGCAGGATGAAAAAGGTGAAGGGATTAAAATGTACAAACTGATAGTTACAAAATAGTCATGGGGATGTAAAGTAAACCACAGGGAATATAGTCAATCATATGGTAATAACTATGTGTAGTGCCAGTGAGTAGTAGACTAGTCAGGGGGATCACTTCTTAAATTATACAAATGTCTAACCACTATACAGACACTGGAAATTAATATAAAATAATACTGAATGTCAACCGTAATTGAAAAATTTAAAAAGGGGAGGGAAAAGTGGAGGGGAATAAGCAGTCCAAATTCCAAGTATAAAACAAAAAAGTCATGGGGATGTAATGTACAGCATGGGGAATATAGTCAGTAATATTGTGATAGCATTGTATGGTGTCAGGTGGTTGCTGGACTTATAGTGATCACGTCTTTAGATATATAAATGTTGAATAACTATGGTGTACACCTGAAAGTAATATAATATTGTATGTTGGCTATATTTTAATACAATTCTTTTAAAAAATAAAATAAATTGAAAAAGTGTAAAAAAATTAATAAAATTGGGATATGTCTATTTTATAATAATTAAAGTAATTATGTTTTATGGGAGCTAGTACTGTGTTTCCCCGAAAATAAGACCTAGCTGGACAATCAGCTCTAATGCGTCTTTTGGAGCAAAAATTAATATAAGATCCAGTCTTATTTTACTATAAGACTGGGTATAATATAATATAATATAATATAATACAATATAATACCAGGTCTTACATTAATTTTTGCTCCAAAAGAGGCATTAGAGCTGATTGTCCAGCGAGGTCTTATTTTCAAGGAAACGCGGTAGGTAACTTATTAAGCAAAAACTAGAGGTAAAACTTAAGAATGATCATATCTGGTATTATAATTATTTTACTTATCTGTCCTGAAGGCTTTGGTGATTTTTTTAATTCGAGGCTATAAGTCCTCAAAAATATTTGCACAAGTAAAAATAACTTTTAAATTTACTTCTTTTAATTTAGGTTGGAAATAATAAAATTTTACTAGTAGGATAGCATATAATGACATCCATATTCTCATTTAATATTCTGCCATCTAGGAGAGAGATGGTAGAGTTTTCTAGGGGAGAAAGGCTCCCAGGAGAACTATTAACTCCTTCTTTGCTGCCACAACACACTGGACTCACATTAATTATAGCATCTATTATATTTTATTGGAGTCATCTAATTTGTTTCCATCTCTGCCATTCAGTGGAAATTTTGAGGGTATGTCTTTGCATCTCCAGAATTTAACATGTTAGTGGCCCAATAAACACTAATTAAATAAATGAAGTAAATTGTTGAAACATTGAAGAAGTAGAAGCAATGGTATATACATATATAAGCATGGATAGAAAGAGCCAAGATATCCTAAAAATTCCTTGATATATTATAGATTTTACAATGAATGGTGTTGTGATTTTGCAAAAATAAGCATAGTTGATATTTATATGTTGTATAAAGACTAAGATTACTTTGCATGATGTGGTTCCCCACTCATATTTGTTAAGAGCCTCTTGAAATGTAAGGCTTTTTGTGGGATCTGGGGGTTTATCCCAGTGCATTGGCAAAGGGCATCCGATGATGGTTAATTCTCTTTCTGGACCTCCCTTTTCTATTTGGATACTGCAGTAAAATCATTAAATATATAATCGGGCTATTAAAATTGATAAATATTTTCAAATGCTTACAATTATTTGGTAACTTTATTAAAAATTAAATGCATATTTTAAATAGCTAAGCACAGATTTCTTTAAAGAAGTTCATCTTCTCCTGATATTTGCACTTATTTATCTGCATTAAATGCTACTTCACTTTGAACTCACTATACAGATCACAGAAATCTCTGCCAGATAAATTTCTCTCTGAATCTGGAACCATGTCTGCGGGTAGCTCCATGCTTTCATCTCCTTCACTTAACCACCAGAAGGCAAATAGAATCCTATTTCAGTTCTAAACACCAGGAGGATGGACCTGTGTCCTCTCTTGTGTCATAGGCTCACTGCTTTGGACTAACTACAGTGTGAGAGAGGGGTGCCGTCTACGATTGGTCCAACTTCCCAACCTGCTAAGGTACAATCGACCTCCACAGTTGCTATGGGGCAGATGGAATTCCTTAGAGAAAAAGGGTGTGGTGAAAGATGAAAGAGAAAAGAGATGCCGAGAAAATAAAAATAACAGCTGTCTGCTATTACTTGTATTTGTCTCACTTCAATTTCCGGTATTATGGTGACAAAACTCTTCACCATTATAAAGGAAAGAAATCTTTAAATATTTATAATCTGAAAGACAAAACAACAATACACTTTTAGGGAGGAACTCAGAAACTTCTAATACATTTCAAATACTTAACTAAATAATAGCACTTGATATTTTAATGTAAATTCTTTGTGAAGCTAACGCAATGCTTTGATCATATCTGTGTGGGCATGGAACACATGTTTAGTTAAAAAAATACTCATGATTTACTTCCAGCAGCTCTCATCTCAGAAATCAATTCCCCTTTGATCAGGACCCATAGTCATGTCCTCAGGAAAACCTATTAAAATTAATAAGAAAAACTATTAAAATTATTCTTTGTCTAATTACATAGTAGCACAGATTATGAACTCCAGACTGCTTTAATTTTAATCTATTTTGCAATATCATAATTGACATACCAACCAAAGTGACTGTATTTGATCAAAATACTATGCCTGATATACGATTTCCTTTTTTTAAAAAAAATATAAACAGCTTTCAAATCATATTCATTGCCAGAGATGACAGGAAATACCATACTGTTGGGCCTTTCTAGTTCATTTGTCTCTGATCTATATATAGCAATAGATACTATGTTTAAATCTGTATTAAGATGGTGCAAAAGTCATTGCGGTTTAAAAGGTTAAAAATAATTGCAAAAACCGCAATTATTTTTGCACCAACCTACTTGCGTTCTGTGGGCATAACGCATTCCAGTAATGTGGCAAGAAATTCCTGGGAATTTGGACTTTTGGAGTAGAAGGCAGAGAGTGAGGGCCATTGGGGATGCCAGAGGCAGAGATACTAGCAGGCAAAGATTGGTAACATGTCAGGTTAACATACCCAGGTCAGAAAGTGACGTATCATGAGCTACTCTTCAGAGAAATCAAGGCTGGCACATTTCTGATGACCCAAACAACCCTCGATAAATCAGATCTGACTTAACTAAAAGGAAAGAGAATCAGGCTGGGGTGAGAACATGATAAAGCTTAATGACTTCAATAGGGAAGAATTTATCGCTAATGTAGCACAAACAACCCGATACTGTAAAGAACAGATGTGGCTTCATTTGATTAAATACCAAATAACGTGTAAAGCTTGCAGAGAGATGTGTTCAGGACTGTCCATTAGAAATGCAGTTTCAGTCCTAATACATCCCTCCACTTCAGTCTTGTTTGATCCCATTGCCCTCTTCACTAATATTCCCCAGTCATGTTGCATGAATACTACTGGCCAAAATGGAGGATGTCGGGCAGGGTCAACCTTTCCAAACCATCATCTGTTATTTGGCCCTGGACCTCTGTTACTCCTGGTTCCATCCCTGCTAACAGTGTGGAGCTCTATATCACTCCCGCTTTTTCTTACAGTCCTCGCTGATCCACATTTTGGGTGTGTTTCCTTTTTTTTCAGTGTGTTATTAGTAGCCTTTTTTTTTTTTCCCCCAGGAATTTTAGGTTTCTGGCCCACCAATTGTCTTTCTCACTTTTTTATACTCATTGTATTTGTTTTCTCGTCTTTTTCATAATCGCTGAGGATTTGGAGCCGGAGGGGAGGATGTATTTATCTTAAAACAGAAGTCTTCCGTTTACGATTGAGATGGCAAATAACACAGAAACCAAGCATCAGCGTCCTTCCATTCTCCCCTCCCCACTCACCCAAGACTCATCACCTTCTAGTATATTTGAGAAAGAACGGGCGTGTTGCTCTACACAAAGACTTTAATGAACAATTAGGGTAACCAAGGAAAGTATTGTGAGGCTCCATTTTCCTCCTGTTTAAGCAAAGCTTTGAGTGAACGTGGAAGGAGTTCTTCAAAGTCATCACAGGATGTGGAGGTGAGAACTGGATTCTCTTCATGCCAAAGTCTCAATAACAAGCAAAAGGATAAAATGCACTTTGCTTTATTTTGTTTAAAAAGAGCCCAGATGGTTTGTTTTTCTTCCAGCACATATCAAAGATAAATAGGTTCCAATCTGAGTCTATTTTACGGACTTATAAAGGTACAAAATAAGTCACACTCAGTTCTTAATGACATGACTACTGAGTTTCCTACTTAGGAAATTCAGTGCAAACAGTATTGTGAAGATTTTCTTTAATTGGTCTCTACTACTTAATCAAAAGTTTCGAATTCCCCTCTTGACCTTGAATAGATTCACTTGGCAAACTACCCAAATTGTAAAATCTTACTTGTTGAAGAAAGTGCTCAATGTCTGGCAAAAGTGTACAGACACTGCAAGTCTGAACTGGAGAAAAGAAGAGGGAAAAGCCCCAGAGGAAAGCTTAAATAGAAAGTTGGAATGTAATAACATTTTTGATGATTCTGGAGATCATCAATTCTGTTATCACTGTGTCATTAAAGAGTGACTCAGGACTGGAACAAAGTGGTCATCAATCTTGTCAACATACAGGAAGTCATTTGAAATCTTTGGGATACTTCTACAGCAACCAGCAAAGTGGTTTACAATTACAACAAAGTAGATATAACCACCTCTTCACTGAGGTCCTTTGGTCACCATGTTGGGAACTACCAATTAACCTAAGGAATCAATCACTGATATGATATGATTTCATTATTCTTTCATATATATATTCATATATATGTATATCAGAGAAAGAGAGAGAGAGAGAGAGAGAGAGAGAGAGAGAGAGAGAGAGAGAAAGGGAGAGAGAGTTTTCTGAGATTTAGAGCCTATAATTAGTGAATTTTTTTTTTTTTTTTTTTGGTTTAGGATATTTTATTTGGGTATGAAAGAAAAATCTGATATGGAGTTCAAATATTTAAAATATTTAAATTTAAGATAGAAAATAATTGATGAGTATCAAGAAGAGTATGGAGATCCTGGTGTAGTGATAAAATAAATAAATAAATAAACAACAAAGAATAGAACAAGGAAATCTTGTGATAGAGCTGATATTTTTTGTGTGTGTCATTGAGTGATCTTTCTCCTCTCATACTTTCACAGCTACTGAATTCCAGACGTTCCCTCCTGTGACTTTGTCTTTTAAGAGTTTCCTTCCATGATGAGTCAGTCTTTTCCATTCCCTGAAGATTTACTTGCTCAAAGCAAGCCATTTTCCTAACCCTCAGGCAGCCTTTCTTTAACTCAGTATAATTCTTTCAAATACTAAGTTGAGCAGTTGATAAAGGTTAAGACTTGGTGGAGAGCAATCTTTCCTCTTAGCTGATCTAATAGGCTGCTCTAGCTTGAGTCATTGAACCCAGGGAAAGTGAGATAAATCTGAAGGGACAGTAGAGATGGTCTTCCTGGTGGTAGTGCTGGGAGTGGGACCCTTCCAGTGGTGCCATAAAGCTATGTATGAATTTATCCATGTGTCATTATACAGCTGGGTTGGCTTATCTCTGCTGAAAGATGACACAGGGAAAAGAAGATCAAATGTGTCCGTGTAATTTGCTATCTTGATCCAGGTTCTTCTATGAACTACACCATTTTGGTTAAAGGGCATTCAGGAAGGTAGAACGGTGCGTGTCTGCTGACTCTTGCTGATGCCTGGCTCTAACCAGGAACTCTTCAGATTTCAACACTCTTGGGCCTTTTTTTGCCCCAGTGAGTACATTTCCACATCACACACTGTTACAGACTCCTCTATATGGTGAGAATCGTGTCTTGCCTTGTTCTGTGTATCTCTGTTGAATATGCTTTTTATGGTATATGTCCATCCGTACCCTACCCACAGCTCCTACTGCTTATGTAACTATATGATTTATATAAATGATTCTGTCCCTCGTTCCCAAGTACCCCAAAGGTGTCTGAAAATGAATGTTGCACTAGAGCAAAGGGAGCAGTGGGTCACGAGACAGGGGAAAGCAGACGTGTAGACTGTAGCTGGCTTCTTAGGGTTCTCCTTAGCATCTTTGCACATTGGAGGTCAGGCCGTGGTTTGGGCAAAGATTATGCTCCAGACACTTGGAGGCTGTAAGGTTTCCTCCTTCCTGCCTGAGCTGTGTGTAAGTTAAGGAAGGCATTCAGAGTCCTACCAGGCTCTCCAGTCTCCCTCAGCTTTCCCATTTTTTGCCAGGCTATCAGGACCGGCATAGGTTCATAGACAGTCATGTACATGTGGTGAATTTATGTGCTGACTTCTAGGATCTCTCCATTGAATTCCTAGCTGCCCTGAGTTGAGTTCCCTGTTTCCAGCAGTAGAATTGTAGGTCTTTACTGCCAGCTCTAAACTTGAGTTCACCATTTCCTGCAGGTTTGTTGCCTCCCTGTGTGGCAGAAGTGGGGACACCTCCAGGCAAGGATGCCACATACTCACCACCGCTTTACCTGATACAGAAGCACTTTTTCAAGAGGGAAATCTTCAGTTTGTTGTCTTCTTCAGTCATTTTTCAGTCCCTTGAAATGTTTTTTTTTTGTTTGTTTGTTTGTTTGTTTGTTTTTTTAACAATTTTGTCCAGTTTTATATGACGGAGAATTATCTGATTGCCCCATGCTGCTTTTACTGGAAGTAGTCGTACAATTGCTCTGTAAAGAAGGAAAATATATTTTTATGTGAGTTCAAGCTCTCATACACAAGCGTCTTTGTTTTTTTACAGAAAAAAATAAAGTTTTTCTTAATAGGATGTTACCATTATGGAGTTATTTTCCTACCTACTTACAAGGACTATTTTTTATTTCCCCTTTGTTTTGTGGAATGTACCAGGCTGATACTACTCGCTCTCTCCCATAGGTCTTTTGCAGCTGCAGTATTTTCAAGTGTTCATATTTTGTGAAATCTGGCTCTCTAGGTTAGATTTATTCTTTCGAGAACCAGCTACAGCCATTTTTAATGATGAAAATTCATTCAGTTCTCTTTTAAAACCATTTGCAGAAATGGGGTATTATTTTACATGTACCTAAGTTTCTATCCATCCTTTTTCTCCTCTCACTATGTGTTTTCTTGGTATTGTTGTTTTCATTTTTCTGTTTGTTTTTTTAAACTTTTGTCCTAATTGTCTGGTGATGTTCTGTTTCTATTGTAAGTTATCTCAACTCCATTAATCAAAATAAGATGGTCTGATTAATAAATAATATCAAACAAGAAAAATGTATTGAATAATTCAATCATTAAAAAAAAAAATCCTTGTACCTTTAAGCTAAAGGCACATTTATTATATGGGGTAGCTAATATCTATTGAATAACCCATATTATCCTTTATGCATCTGAGATTTAACTGAGAAGAAACCCCTCAACCCATGTCTCTCAGTCTTTTAAAATCGAAGTTCCCTTTAAATGAGCAAAATACTCTCACTGTCCTTTCAATGTTAGGTGAAATGAGAAACAAACACAATATAATAAGGTTGTTTAATCTGAGGATACCTCAATCTATCCGTTTAATATTTTTGAACCCCAATGGAGCGGAAAGTTAGGCTTCTCATATTCTCTGCTAGAAACCTCTCAACCTGTATTTTAATTCACAAATGTAATTAGATGTTCTGAGAAAAAAATTTAGCTAATTTGACTCGGTAGCATCAAAATCCTAAATGCAATATGGGTACGTTGGGAAAGACAGAGAGTCCCACCTGTCAGGTGTCCTGTGACCTTACTGCTAACTCTATAGTTACCTGTTATTGCAACCGAAAGGTAAAGAAACAACATCAGACTAAGCCCTTATTAAATCCTTACCTAGGAGGTTTTCGAATGTACAATTAAGCAGCAAGGTTTAATAAAAATATAAACGAAAGCAGTATAACTTTTGAACTCCTGGTAATCAGAAGTAACTTGCATGGTGGTTCTGAATCGGGCTTGAATTGGGATATTTGTCCTGACTGCTCTTCCTCACTAGTCTTAAGGACTCTAGTAGCTTAACAGACCTTCCCTGATTCCTTTTATCCAAGCTTCTCAAGCCATTCATCCTTCCAGAGTTCTGGCAAATTTTTATTACTGCGCAAAAGAGCAGCAGACCAACTCCCTGCCTCTCCAGCTCCGGGTCTGCTGGCACCAACCCTCTCTTCCCAGAACTCATTTCCTCCTCTGTGTTCTTTTCCAACATCTTCTTTCTGCCCAGCTGGGATTTCTTAAAGAAGCCAAGCTCTTCAACTTTCTGAGTCACAGAACATAGTTTCTTCATAACAACAACTTCTTCTCCTTCTCCTTCTTTTATTTTTTTAGTGGATGTGCTGCATAGAGTCTCAGAAACCTGCGTGGAAATAGCAATCTCCCTGTATTTGTTTTTAAGTGTCTTTGCTATTCAAAAATCCCTCTTCAGAGAAAACAAAAGTGGCCACTCATTAAGGAACCCACAGAGTCTACAACAAGCACAAACTGGATGCATCGTTGCTTAGACAGCTGCAACTAAATGCCCAGAAGCTGTGGTTTGCATTTTGCAACAAATCCAATAAAATATATTGGTTGGCCACAAACCATGACCATGTTCATTGCATAAAAAAATGGTCAAATGACCTTGGGTTTAGGGCACAAATATGAAAAAAAGTGGCTTTGGGAATGTTTTTGGTCTCCTATTCCCAATACCCCGCCTTCAATTTTTTTAGGCAGTTAAAATAATGATAATTTATTGATCTCTGTCTTCATCAAATTGGAATGGGAACTGGATTAGTGAGTTTCACGATTCCCGAGCATTTCACTTGTTTTTCATTGTTCCCTGTGATGACTTGCCACATTTCTACTCATCCGTTAGGACCTAAGTTTAGGGAAACCTACCCTTGAAGTTTTCTTTGCTTCAAACTTTACGCTCCCTACCAGAACGAGCTAGGAGTCAATTACCCTACTCTGCTACCATTTTGGTTTATGTAACTGTTTGCATTGCATTTATCATATTCTATTTTCATTCTAGATACACTGAAATGATCACGGGGCTTTGGAACCAGACAGACTTGGGTTCAAAGTCCAGTTCTGCCAACTGTGTGATCATAGGTGAGTTACTCGGGCTCTACAAATCAGTTTCCTCACCCATCAAGTGGTGATAATCATCCTTTTAAGATGGTAACCTGAATGTGTGGCATATAGAAGATGCTTAACTAATACGAGTTCTTTTCCTTCTCCTTCCTGGTGGTGTTTTACTTATTGTGATGTTCCTGTAACTGTGTCAGTGTTTAGTACATAAGGGGTTCAGACGTGTATAGTTACTGAGGAAACGCATAAGACCTCTCCGTGAGGTAGATCATACATTACGTATTTTTCATCTTGAAAAAAAGCAAACCACCCAAATCAAGTTTGATCTATTTTTTTAGTCATTGATTTTGTATTTTCTATTTATAGTTCAATTTTCCAGATTTCTTTGGCTCTCATAACTCCCAGATTGTAGCTAGAAGAATTAGTCACTATTGCTCAAATGTCAATCACCATAGCCCTTTTGTCAAATAATATTCAGGTTAATTTTAGGCACATACTTCATTTTAAAGTAAGAACAATTTGTCTCATGTAAGCTCCCTTACTCTCTCAGCAATTCTCCACTTCTGGGAGTACTCATTTGACATTTATTGAGCATCTACTATGTATTGGGAACTGGGAATACAAAAACAAATGAGATATGGTCTTTCCCCTCTGAAGGGAAGCAAAATATACCACTCCAAAATATGTCTTTTTGGCATAAGGGTTCTTTTGAGCTGGTTATTTTTAAGAAACAACAGACACAGGAGGAGCTTTGAAAACCATTTTGTCAATTCACATTTTATGAGGTCAATTTGTAAGGATGGAGCTTTGTAGATAGAGATTTGTAATCTGGTCATTTGTAAGGGTGTCCCCCTCTCTGTATCAGGAAGAGGAGGATGACTAAAACTCCAGAAACTCTTATCAATGGAGAAGGCTCAGACTTAAATCTGCACAACAACCTTACCCTTGTTTACTGTGCTTTTCTTGAAAACCTCCCATAACTGGCCTTCCTCCCCAACTTCTTTTCTTGGCTGTGAAGAGAAGGATGAAAACACAAAATTTAAATTACCAGAAAAAAAAGTAAGGAAATTCTGGAGTTTATGAAAAGAATATTAATGCCCCCCCCCCAACCCCCAAAGTGTTGCTAGGAATCTGTATGATGTGATGATAATGGTTTGGTCTCTCTCCTCAATCCTTTCACAGCTGTGGATGTTCTCCTTGCATGAAGTAGACAAAGGACATCTGTTGAGACATTCAGCTCCCACTGTCATAAATATATTTCATATCTTCCCTGTTCCCTTTGGTATCTCTTGTTCAACATAATATATTACTTGGCCTGTCCGGGATCTTGAAAGACACTACTTTTGTTTTTTTTTTAATTGTGGGGAAAAATCCTCCCCCATAGTTTTAATTCAACATAGTCTTGGAAAAGTTTTTCAAAGTGTCGTAGACCTAGAGAGAAGGAGAGGAAGCAAACACGTGAGTAGAAAAGGAATCAAAAGCATAGAAACTGGAACAAGAGGTTGCCTGGGACAGGGAGACAGAAGCCATATTTCCTTGACATTGTACATCTGGTTGAAAAAGAAAGATGTTGGTCCATTAGTCAGGAGTATTGTTTCTACCATGCCAATCAATTTACTTTAATTGAATGTTTCCCCTTGAGTACAATTTTGTACGGGCTCTACACAAGAGAAAAGGCAAAACAAAGGAGGGTAAAATAATACGATAGAACATAAGTGAGGTGAGGATTAAAAGAAGGATGGATAGAGTAGGATTAACCATAAGGAACAAGAAGAATGATCTGTTGCACAGCAATATGTTTCCTATTTTTTGTGACTTGTGAATACAATGGGCTGTGATACATTGGGGTAATATCTGCAGAGTTAATCTGTGCTTTTAGTTCCAGGTTTTCTCATTGGCCTCAGAAATGTCACCATCTGCCATCTGGTCATCAAACATTGCAAAGTTCACCATCCGCTGTGCAGTACCAAATTTATGGTAACAGATTTCCTTTGTAATTGAAGAGGATCAAACGTTTAGCATTCTGAGATATTGATTTTAAGCTGTTTATTAAGAAATAAGACTCAGAGAGAATCTTTGTTCTTCCCCGCCATTCCTGCCCAAGAGATTCAGACAAGAAAAACAAAACAACAACAAACCTGCTTCGAGAAGGAGGTCTTAGGATGTTGTCTTTGCTTAACTAGAATTAAGCATCGTAAAGGGGAATGCTTTAGACAGGGGCCTGTTAGCTAGATACCTGGTTTCCCATTGTTTCTAAGTTGTCCAGCAAGAATTTGTCTGCCCTATGTCTTCACTCTTCCTCAGCGACCTGTAAATCACCCATTCTGACTTCTGAAATCTAAAACCCCATTCCGCCTTTTTCTCTTTGTCGAAAATGACATATATACCCAATGGTGACTTGCTATCTTTGGAATTTTAATGCACATGTGAATTCCCTATGCGCATGTACTAAAATTTGATTTTCCCCTGTTAATCTGTCTCTGCTAATTTGATTATTATCCCAGCTAGAAGAACTTAGAAGGTGGGAGGAGAAGTATTAATTTACTTTTTTAGCCCCGCATACAGATTCGGGGCCATCAACAGATTTGGTCCCACATGAAACCACGTGAAGAGTTGATCAGGCTTTTCCTTGCCAAAGAGCAGGTGCAAAACTTAAGCTCAGGTTTGACACAGTTGTCAGTTTCATTTTTTCTAAAGAACTAGTTGTCTGTGATATCAAGGCTCATTCAATCCATAGGCTAAGTAAAAAGCCACTTGGATGTTAAAAATCTGCTTGCCCCAGATCTCTCCAGCTGACCTGCCAAATAGCTTCAAATCAAAACATACAAACAAATAAACAAACAAAAAACAACTGAGCTAGTTTGTATTACTTCTTTGGGTTGCAATATGAAGACTTATTAAAATAAATCTGTTCAGTGTATTATTTAGACACCTCTGCTGGCCCTTGGGAAATGAAGTGAAAACAGGGACATGTCGAGATGCCCGTGAGAAGTGAGGGGAATATGAACAAAGGTCTGTCCAGGGCGTGGGAGAGCTTCTTGTCATCACTGGGCACTGTCACGCAGCTGTTTGGTGCTGCTGTTTGTCACTTTTGTTGTCATGGTAACCCCCTTCAATGAGTCCTGATCTCTCCATTTTACAGAGGAGGAAGCAAGGTCTGCACAGATAGTAAATGGTAGGTCCAAGATTGAATTTAGGCCATGCTCTAGATCACTGCTACACAGCAGCATTTGCTAGGGTAGGAAGTGGGTTTCATTCATCTTTTTGTTCCTAACACAAGATGCGTAAACAGACCTCACAAGAGCCTGGGCTTTGGAAGATAGTGAGGGGAAGGGTGCTCTCCAGAGCAGAATTTTCTGGGATGCTAAGAATTTTCTGAGGTTGGGAGGGTCAGGGATTTTGAAAAGGAAGAAAGGACATGCAAAGAACTGGTAGGAAAGCTCAGAGAATCATTTCCACAACTTAGCAAATCTCGTTTAACTACATTTTATGCATGGTAATTGCACCCAGTATTTTTAGAAGATTTTTCTAGGAAATGTGTGTGTCTCCACTTTTTACTTCATTGTTCATGGTGTGGTATATTCTTCTTTTACATTTTGGTAGCACACTGATTAAAGCAGCAAACTCACTTTTACATATAGAAATTATTTTCAATTAGATTGCAATGAACTTGTAAGAAGGAGGCCACTGAGTCAAGAAAAAGATGCATGACATACATGAAATAGAAAACATATTTCAAAACTACATATATGAGATTTATTTTATATTTTTCACCAACTTGGTCATTTGACCTGTTAAGACATATAGCAACTTTCTGAGATGAAGTGGCAAATATCCATAAAAGATCAGTTATAATACAAGCATCTTTAGCCTAGATTAAGAATTACAATGAAAATTGGACTCCGTTAGTTTATAGAAATTAAAAAAAAAAGTATAATAAGTTCCTAATGGTAACTTTTTGTTTTCCAGACTATGTCTACATTATTGGTAGTGTTACCAATGGATATGTTGTCAAATATATTGATATCAGGTATTATGACCAATGATATTTTAATATTTTTAGCCATAAGAAAACACATTAAAATCTATTTCAATAAGTGTGGTACTTTTTGACATGGTCACTTAAATTCTTACTAAAATATCAGCTTTACAAAAGTATCAAACTTTCAAAAGAGTAAACATATGGATTTCTCATTCTAGGTTAGAAAATAGTGTTTTTAAGTTTCTGATTAAAAAAATAAAAAAAATTGTATATCACATTCAGAAACAGAAACAATCTTATACAAGTACATGGATTTATTCAGCATTATACAGAAAAATGGGATCAGGGTGACCTGCAGAGATACGGAGGCTGTGACTGGGAACGGGGCTCAGTCGGGGGCCTCTGTTCATGTTGTCCCTGAATTTACCCAGCCCTCACTCCTCCTCTCTACCACATGGACAACCATGTCAGGGTTAACAATATGATTTCTAAAAATATAGATTGATGCTATGAAAATAAATGTCTTAAAAAGCAACCACAGGCTTGAACAGAAACATAGGGTAGGTGGGGCTTCAAGGCTCTTCGTGCGGGAGCAGCTTCCACTTCACTGAGAGATCGACGTGTTCATCAAAATCATCTAGCTCCTGCTCCTTGGAGAGCTCCAGGAAAACCTAAAAGGGGGCAAGGAATAAAGAGAGAGGGATGTCACACTGCTTTCTGTAGCTCCAAGTGAGTGAAAGAGTATGCACTTAACTGTATGTTTATATTCCATGGAGGATAGAAAATCTCTAAAACTGACCCACCTGCTCCAGGGTAGACTGGGAGAGGCTGTACTCCTCCAGGTTGAAGCTCTGTTTAACTGCACAAGGATGGACGTACATTAGGGGTTTATATATTTTTATATCCAGATGATCTTAGAAGTTAGTACAGATAGCAATTTAAAAAATTAAATAAAAAGGTTAAGATAATAGCCGTTCGTGGTTTAAGTATAGTGTTCATTTAAAAGGACACCAATGCATTTCCATAGTTTCTGGGGGAAAGGTGCTGTTATGTTGCACAGTTTTTGAGAGCTGTATTTAAAGGAGGAAATGGTGCTGAGATGACTTCCTTCCATGCAGGAGAGCCAGTATTTTTGCACATTCAGCACAGGAAGAGGTGGAAGGCAGACACATTTTGAAAAGGGTTGCGTCAGAGAAAGATGAAAAGGGGTGCATAGAGAAAGATGTCTGTGGTTTTCAAAGGAGCAGATAATCCTCATGGGCTGTTTTCATCAATGCAGCTTGACCCAAATTAAGTTGAAAACCCTTCTCCTTGACCAAAATGGACTGGGCAGGTAGTTAGAGCCCTGATAAGATCCCAGCAGACTGGAAATATGCTATCAACTGTACGAGATTGGAAATATACCATCAAAGGTACCAGGCTAGTACTGGTCGCAGTGCCAATCCGTGCAGTGCTGTGAATGACCCCACAGCCCAGATTCTGGGGTGCTCTGCTCAGAGAATGGAAAGAAGAGGGGTCACTAAGACCCTGGATGCTATCAACAGGAGTAAGAAGAGTCGTTTAGAACCATGAGACTCGAATCTCTTCTCAGGAAAGGTGACAAGCAAGTGAAGATCTCATTGAGCAATGACAATGAAAAGAGTGTGGGGAGGCAGCTCTGGCCAGCACAATGCAGAGTAGCAGAGTTGACAGGCTCAGATGGCAAGGAAAACATGAACCTGGCGATGACAGATGCAGTGTGGTGAGCTTTCAAGTGCAGCAGACACAAGTAGATTGTCTTAATGACCAAAAAAGACATCAGTTTCTTAACATAGAGCCAGAGGCAATGAAACAATCTGCAAGGCCATATAGAATTTAATTTTAAATATGCAAGCATCAATGTTCCAAAGAAAGCATTCTCCTTAAATGCACACATAACTAAGTTTTGACTTAGCTGATACCAATATATACATACAAAATACATGGAAAATACTCACAAAGCAAAAGTGAAAATCACTCCCATAACCTCCCTCTCCCAGAATCCTTCCACTTCCTTGATATT
This sequence comes from Rhinolophus sinicus, assembly GCF_057876585.1. Lineage (NCBI taxonomy): Eukaryota > Metazoa > Chordata > Mammalia > Chiroptera > Rhinolophidae > Rhinolophus > Rhinolophus sinicus. The sequence goes on from NC_142512.1 coordinate 47,997,946, forward strand.
ATTCTCCTAGAATTCAATTTGAGATTTTAACTTTTCAGTTTAACATATTATATCTCATTTCATTTTTGTCGTGTGGTTAATTTATTTTATCATTTGAAATTCTGCTTTCAGCATCTTATTTCAAAGTTTATCTATCTTACCCGTTTCTAGTTTGAGGAAAGCTTGGGCTAAAGGTTGTACATCTTCCACTGGCAACTTATACACCATCAGGGATGAGTACCTGGGAGGAGAGGAGGAGAGAGAGAGGCTGATACCACTTGTGGCAGACGGAAACCAAGTACAAACATCTCTCTGGTCTTTATTCTGTAAATAATAGTTGGTTTGGTGTAGGTGAAATGTCTAGGGTGAATCCATAGTAATAAAAAGGAGGCGATTCACAAGGAGAACTGGGGATGGGAGAGTAAGACTCAGACTGTTTACCATCCTTAGATGGAGGTGAGCAGGTACAGCATAAATGAAATTTCTAGATTTGCCAGTCACCTTTCACCTTATTTTTTAAGCTAAACACTTACTCCTTGGTTTCATCTTCCAGCCAGGCACTGACACCATGTAGTTTCTTAACGTTTCCCAAGTTGGGTGGAAATCTAAGTCTGTTCTCCAGAGAATTCACACCTCTCCCACCTTCCCTGCTCCTACTCAAACCGCTTTCCTCACACAGGATAACATAATTGAGTCTCTGGTGAGGAGACTAGAATTCTCCAAAAATTCAGTGCCAAATATCGTTCAGCAACAATTTTTAAAATAATTTGTTTCTCAGATGTTTGCCTTTTTGTCATTTGGAAATCAGGAAGATTTAGATTTTGTATCTAAAGATACTACAAGATACGATTTTGTATATTTATGGGACAATCATTTGTTTCTCAGATGTTTGCCTTTTCGTTATTTGGAAATCAGGAAGATTTAGATTTTGTATCTAAAGATACTATCAGATACTATTTTGTATATTTAAAGATACTACAAGATACTATTTTGTATATTTATGGGACAATAATTCTCATGCATTTTGCTCGTTCCCTATTCCTTTATGACATAGTTCTACTCAGTCCTGGGCTGTACTTGAGTTGCAGCATTGTTTTATTATTTATATTCCACTGTAGAAATATACTTTCTGACCTTGTCATTATGATTTATTTTTCTTACTGTTTTCCCCCCTAACTCCTAAATCAACTACCTGGCTTCTGCAGTGAATTTTAGGTGTCAAAATGACCCTAAAGTTAATCTTTGATTTTTTTAATGTATTACTTTCATGAAGATTGTTCCATCACCAGACTCTATATAAAATTGGAAATGTTAATAGATTTGGAATAAAATAATGAGCTTTCCATCCTAGTTCTGCCTCTTGTTACCTGTCATTTGATCTAACATGTCTACCAATTTCCTACTCCTAAAGATAATAATTCCATTTATTAAGGTCCTTCTAAAGGCCAGGCTGTCACAATGCCTTTTTGAAATCATCTCAGTTTTCACTGGAACACCAGTGTCTACTTTGGAAAGTTTCAGTGAGGGTTAAATAATACAAGACCAGGACAGTGCCCAGCACATAGTAGGACCACAACACGTGCTTCATCAGCTCGTCTCTTCTCCAGCTTACTTTCTGCAGTATCCAACAAATCATTTCTTTCTTTTAGGGTTCCTTTTGGGCTAAATGTGGACTCGAACGACAATAAATCAATGAAACTGACAAAGAAAAGTTGACATTTGATACCAGATCAAAACCAGCCACCATCTTTACCTGTCCTGCCGGGCAGCCTGGGGGAAAAGCCTCAGAATTTCGGTGTGGAGGGGCTCCACTTGGGTGGGGGTTTTCACCTTCATCTCCAGCAGGTAATCCTTGCCAAATTTGCTTTTTAGGTGCTGGATGGAACCGATACACCTGGAGTGAGGAGCATCAGGTCACAACAGAAAAAGAAAAAGACACAGAATGCAATATTTGAGACTCTTGGTTTGCCACTGGTGTTGTTTTGAGGGCTTTACTGTTAGACCCAGGTGCAGTGGTTCCAACCCTTCGTTGATCTCTCTCTGCCTACAGACAAATTCTTCCAGCCATGAAGCTGGGGTTCAAGTGTTGGCTGTACAGGGAAAAATGTCCCTTGTTCAGGGCATACTAGGGGTCCAAGTGTGGGCACCCACCTCAGCCTTCCGGACACCATGATGGCCACGCGGTCACACACGGCCTCAGCCTCTGCCATGTAATGGGTGGTCAGGAGGGCGCCCCTCTCCGTGTTTCTAAAGGTGGCCCGGATCGCCTGCCTATATTGCCGAGAGAATATTTGCAACTAAAGAAGTCTTCTAATTAATCAGAAATGGATAGAGTGAAGGATTTTTAACGGGCATGACTGTGAATAATTAGCAAAAAGAGATTAAACAAGGGAGGACTCTTAAGAGGGCACGTGGGATGAGGAAGGGCAAGCCAGGTGAGAGGGGAATTCACAGAACACAATATTTATTATGAGGTTGTATTGAAAGAGGAATGCTGAGCAAGAGGTTGTGTATGAAAAGGCTGTGCAGAGGGAACAGAATGGCACCAAAGTGCACAGACTTGTCATAACCTAGTGAAAACAAATAAATGCACAATAAACACACATGACAACATTCAAAACTCTCCTTCTGCCCCCACCTTTGCAATCTAGTGAGAATTCCCATCCTATGTGATGACACTATATGATTGTGTCATACTGTGTCACAGAGATGCACCACAGCTACCCAACAGATCAATCGAGCAATTGTAATATGCAGAGTATGTTCGGGCCCTGCCAGTGCTTATTTTTCCTTTAATGAGAAATGGTTAGGAAATATCAGGAAACGATGGCGTTTTTTTTGTTGTTGTTGCTGTTTTTTGTTTTTTGGTCAAAGTATCAGTTTTACTAATAATACGGAGGTATTTTTTGTTTTGCTTTTCACATTAAGAAACAGTTTAAGGGACCATTTTTTGCAGGAGTAAAACAATTCACAAATTTCTTGCAAGGTGTCCACACTGGTCCTGACCAGGTAGCGTTTCTCACCACATCTGCTGCTGCCCCTCGGGGTCCATCCCGGTGGACGGCTCGTCCAGCAGCACCACCGACGGGTTTCCGAGGATGCTCAGCGCGAAGCACAGCTGGAACGAGAGGAACAGCGCGTCCGGCCCTGATCTGTGGGCTGCGCAGAGTAACACCGAGCCCCGCGCCTACCTTTCTCTTGATTCCCTCGGATAAGGCCTTCACCGGACGCCTCTGCTGGTCCTGCAGCTTGAGCGCATCCACCAACCTGAAGGACACAATGGAGCCTTACGCGTCGATAGGAGACCCGGGCCACGCAGGACCAGGATGGGGAGCAGAGCTCAGAAATGTGGTTCTGAGAACAGATGCCTGGCCCTCCTAAAATTGATTGTTTTGCTTCCTCCCCCACCCCCTGCCCTCCAAAACAAGATAATCTTTCCATTTAAAAGAATATAAGCACATTTCGTGATGTCCAAATAGCTGTCCTAGGATAGATGACACTTACATGTTAGTATTTTTTAAAATCAATTTTACCAATGAATACTGACTTTTTTCTTTCCATACTTAATATGAGAAAAAATATCCCTGTGAAATCGGGGAAATCAGTTTCTAATTACAAATCTACCCAATGTGGTCTGAGTCAGCAATGAGTCTCTGGGCCTCAGTTTCCCATGAAGGACGAACGGGTGTGTCTCCCCCATGTACCGTGTGATGGCTACGGCAGCGTCCGCTTTCCTCAGCCCTTTCACGGCCGCGAACACCTCCAGATGTTCCCGCACTGTCAGACTGGGCCACAGCGCGTTCTCCTGAGGACAGTACCCCAGGAACCCCAGGGGGTCCCCTTCGCTGCTCCCTTTTAGTTGCACCTGCAGAGAAAAGTTCACGCTCAGACCCTACGACCTGCATTGCATCTTTGTGTTGCCATGACACCTTGCTCCTTATAAACCTACAAAAACTAGAGAAGTTCTAGGATCTCATTGGGTTTAGTCATCTGTAACCAGTTTGCACGCGAGGAAGGTTGTCAGAGAGCAAGTACATGGAAACAAACGTATGCACAACATCATCTAAGCTGCAAAACAAGTATCTCATAAGTGTGGTGTTCTCGCCATCATGGCCAAAAATTTATATCCAATTTTCTCTTCCTTGCACACTGAAAGACATACATTAAGTACTCGTTACTGAGCTTCACTCACTGATGAAATGTGTTTTGAGAACTGCTGATGTAACAAATACTGAGCTACCTGCTTTGGATGCAGTGAGCATCCAAATGGAATGGCCAGTGCCCTGGTTACTGGGAGTTTTCATTCTACTGAGTGAACCAGGTAGTAAACAAGCAGAGAAATGAGGCAGCAGAATACACACAGATCGTAAGTGGTGCGGCTATGGAAATACTCCGGAGGTTGGGGTGGAGAATAGCAGGGGAAGTGACTTTAGGTGGGGTGATTAGCGAAAGCTTGTCTGCTGAGGAGCCATTTCAGCAGAAGAGCAAGAGGACGCCTGCCATGGAAAAGGCCAGAGGAAAGGGATTTGGGGCAGAACAAAGCTCTGGGAAGGGATGATGCTCAGTGTCTTCTGAGACCCGAAGCAAAGCCAGGGGGGCTGGAGCAGAGTGATCAAGGGGAGAAGAGAGAGATGAGGCAGAAGGGACACAGAAACCAGCTCCTGACAAGCAGCGGAGGTTTCCTTCCAGCCTTACTGCAGTGGGAGGTCATTGAAAGTAGGTAAGCAGGACAGTGATATTGTTTATAAGACCACACTGGCTGATCTGATTAAAGCTGATTTCATGAGACCCTAATAGCTGGCTTTATAATTAAGATTTTACCTTTTAAAATATTTCATTCCAATACATCAATGAACAGTTACCTCTTTTGCCCATGCTTGATGAGAAATAGAATATTGATTTGGGGTCGTGGGGGTGATTGAATTGGAGGGTGGTCTCAGTGGAACTAAGGAGCCCAGTTGGGCTTGGCTAGCCACCAACATCCCTGAGAGGTCCCCTTCACGAATACCTCGGCTGCGAATATATTTTCTCCTTCCTGTTTAGCGGGCTATTTGTCAGTCACATTCCTGGCGGTTGTTCCCCTGGTGGGCTTGACAACCAACCTCCTTCCCTTGGTGTAGATCCACAGACCTCCTCCTCAGATTCTGTTCTCTCCTTCCCCTGGACATGCTTTCCAAGGAGCTCTTAAGGCTCTCTATCTTCTGCCATAGAGTTTTGGGGAAAAGTTTTCTCTATACCTCATGTTGTCTCTCTCTAATAAATCAGCTGTTTGCCTGGCCCCCTTAGACAGTTGCACTGCAAGTACAAACGAGTCGAATTCATACCCTGCTGCTCAACTTCGAGCCAATCCTTGAAAACACAACCCCAAGATAGTGTATTTGAACCAAAATATGTGTCCCAGTACCTAAGCACTTTTTGAAGGACCATGAATATACTTGCTTAAGAAAGGTGTTTATACAAACACTTTTATTCAAGATTAAAGCATTATATACTCGGAGGGCAGTGCTTATTGAAAGTGCAAATCCATGTGCTTTTTGGTGCTATAAATAGAGTTCGTATGGATTCGGATATTGATTTCTGATCTGACATTGGACATTCCCTCCAAATGCCTTTGAAGGCATGAATAATTATTCCCCTTTCTGTGATTCATTTTGTGTTATTAATGTGATAATTTGTGATGTATTATTCTGCTGCATTGATAACTTCAACTATATAATGATTGAATGAGATTGTTATTTACAAGGTTTTAACATCTTATAACTTACTTTGAGCACGACTAAATACTATATTTTCCACATGATTCACCCACCTGTCCAGCAGTTGGTTTTGTGTCTCCAGTTATCACCTTAATGGATGTACTTTTACCAGCTCCATTGTGTCCTAATAATCCCAAAACTTCACCTGAAACAAACAAACAAAAAAGGTTACATGTAATACTGATTGATTTTAATAGTAAAATTAAGAATGAGTCTGCAATCTCGCTATGTGCCAAGTGTTGTGCCATGTGCTTTGCATATAGTATCTCACGTAATTGTCACAACCCCCACCACCACCCTGAGAGGTCATTATCATAATCCTTTCTTACACATTTGGGGACAGAAGCTCTTAGGGATGAGGTTAATTGCCCAAAGTTACACAGATGGGTAGTGACAAAGCTACTCTTGGAAACTAGGTGTGTCAGACTCTGTCTCCAGTGATCCTAAGCGCTGTGAGATGTCACAAAATGAGACCATCTAACATCTGCTGGCCCAGCCTTCAGAATGTACTAGCACATCCCATTAGTTCTCCTGTGAAAAATAATGAGCATCAGGAAACCAATTGTGTTCATTAACTAGAAATGTCATAGTCTCAATGGTTCATTTAATAGAGCGCTTATGGCTTCCTGTTGATGTGACTAAGCCCCTATCCATGGGCACGAGTTAATTAATTTCATGTCGAAATGAGCTGTGTAAAAGGAGCTGTCAAGGTCACCAGCTGATGGGTCTGTGTGTGAACCAAGAGATGGTGTATAGAATGATTCTCATCAAGAACTGCAAGGGGGACCCTGAGCCAACAGTGGAAGGAAGGACCACTGTGTCCAACCTTTTCTAACACAGAAAGAGACATTTCTTGTGGCTATTTTCTTCTTCTTCTTGGAAAAGCAGTGTTTCCTCTTCTTTATATACTCCTTGCGTAGACAGCTGGCAATGATGACTGGTTTCTGTAAATGACAAGTAAATCATGTCAGACTTTCATTCTCTCCATTAACTTTATAAAAAGCTCTATTAACCCACAGGGTTGGCCCCTCATTGCACAAGCCATGCATCAGAGAAGACCTTCTACTAGGTGACACATTTATTGGCCATTCTCCCAGGCTAGCACTTATTTTTCAACAGAAGAGGCTATCGTTTTCTTCTCCTATAAAAGCAGTTACTCAGGAACACATTATTGTATGCAGCTGGCCCATCTCTCAGAACAGAAACATAGAGATGGGAGAAGCACCAAATCACCCTCCACGGACAAAACAACATGCTGTGGACCGGACTGCATCCACAACTTTGTACAGTGCACTTTCTCCAAGAAAGTGCCACTTTGCTCACTTTCTAAAATCCACATGTTCTTTCTTGGCTTTTGCAATTTCAGTTGCACTCCACTTTTTGATTTTTTATTCTACGAAAGATGAAGCAAGTTAACATAACTTTTAATCTGCTCATCGAGATGTAAAAATGACTACCTAGTAAAATCAAGTAGTGATCCTCGTTTGTATGAATTAGAGAAACTCAACATCATTTGAGTGTTAGACCTGTAGACAGGCCACTTTAACTGACAAATGTTTGTGTCGTTGGATGAAATAACCTACTTTGTGTGTTTTTACCTCATCAAAGTTTGTGAAGCTCAAGGCATTTGCTGTTCTCTCTCTTTCCATCTGAACGTCTTCGTCCTCTCCTTCTGGCTCTTCGGGATTTTGGCGTACATCGCTGCTTCTTGGGAAAATTCTGGGGCCAAAACCATCCATTAGTAATTGATTTGGGGTTTCACCTTTGTATCGCGAATACCACCTTCTTTACGTCTTATACTTGAGTAGATTGCGTAATTAATAAGCCATCATAATCTCCCTTCAGAGCTGCGAACCCTCCTTCCTTTAATGGTACTAGTACTATATTTAATAACCATTGCTTCTTACACATCTTTCATTCTACTTATTTATAGAAACATCAGTTTTTTAAAATATCAATAGATAACTTAGTACCTATTATCTAACAAAGAATTTTAATATCATAGCTTAATGAAATAATTTTTCTGGGAACCCTAGCTTTGACACTAACATGTTATCATTACATTTTCATAGGGAGACTAGGTCAGAATATTTGAAGTCAGATAGCACCCCCCCCCACCCAAGTATAAGTAAGATGCTTGATCTCCTATGAAACTTGGCCATGTCTTTGGAATATGCATCAGATTCCCTCTTTCTCCTCCATTCTAACTCTGTCCCTCATACCCAGAATATATCTCATTCTAGTCTCTCTTCCTTCAACCTAATCTCCCATGCTGATCTTACAGATTTCTTAATGGTCTTCTTTCATCTTGGAAGTCTCCCATCCAACTATGTAATAGTTAAAAATGAAACTGATATAGTTTGGAAGACACAAAGGGAATAAAATGTTTATGGCTGTGTACTTGAATGGTGCGAAAAGAAAAAGTCTCAGCTTTTAAGTTCCATTCATCACTGAACTAGTCTATGACCCACCAGTTGGGTTTCTCACTACCACAGGAAAAAAGCACAGTTATCACTGTCTTGGACCTATTGGTGATTCTATTCTTCCTTTCTGGAGCAGCAGCATTCCTTCTACTGCCAATCTATTCAAATTTATTGCTATTTAAACTGAACTAGCTGCTTGTAACTTTCTCCAGTGTTCCACTGCACACAATGTCTGATGGAGCCCTTAATATGCAATGTTTCAGGTCTGTGTCCTCCACTATTTATAATCTTCTTTGGTTTACGTACCTACATCTCTATGATTTGTATTGGCACATGGTTACTACCCCAGCCTATCCTAGCACTTGGCACTTGTTTGTTAATGAATTAATTTATGCATGAAAAAATATTTTAAAATATTGATCACTGAAATGAAAGAATCCAATTTGATTCCCAACCTAAATAATGGATCCTTTCTCATTGATTTATTTCCAAACTTCCATTCCAGACATCGAAGAATAAAAACAAAGATGATGCAATGAAGGAAAGGCTAGAAATAGAGAGAGAGAGATGCACAATTAGAAACAGTAAAAGAAAATGGTTTTATATCAGAAGTAAATTAGGAATAATTGGACTTCTACAAAGATGTATTTAGCAAAACCATTAAAATTTCCAATAATCTATTTGTCAAATTGTGAAACTATCAAATTCATTTTCAATCTTGTTTACAGAAACACTAGAAACAAATATAATTATGTGATACCATTACTTCATTTCCCCGAATAGTTGTATAGTGTTATCAAAATTTGGGAAGTGTATTATCTGGTTAGTTGATCTTTATAAAAAAATTGTTCCATATTTTATAAATATTTTATCTCTTTGGGCTACAAACACCTATATATCCACCTTAATAAAAAGTTTCATCATGTTTACAGGAATTAAAATGGTTCAGTTTCATAAAATACATGATAATTTTTAATGAAGAGTGTGTTCTTACAATTAGGAATACCAGAAAGGGCTCTGCACCTGCTGGTTCTCCATTAAACAGAGGAAACAAAACAAGCTGCAAAAAAGAAACACAATGGTTAAATGGGAAGTTTTTCTGTTTCATGAATTTTATTCATATAAAGGTGATTGGCCCATTGAATAGCCCTACTGGCATGACCCCCGATTTCACCAAGAGTGTTGACTAAGTGTCCTTTTTATAATGTGTAGTGAGGGGCTGTCTTCCTTCTGCCCAAGGTCTATGAGCCACTGTGCTTTTATTTGAAGCAATAGTTACTCATCCACAGGTGAGAAAGTCTTGGGTGTCTGTGCTAGCATCTCCAAACAGTGAGAGAGGCAGGATTTAGCCTTATCATACAGGCAGAACTTCCTGTCCCCATTGTTCCTTTCACAGGTCCCTTTCTTCCCTTCCCTTCACCCACGGATACTTCTTCACCCACAATACTGCAACTTCCTGCCTTTTGTAGCAGCATGGAAGTCGTCCCCTAGAAAAAAAGGGGGTATTTTATTCACATTGAGAACTTCTCTAGAACCTTGAAATCCCCCAAATTAAGGCCATTTCATTTGCCTCCTTTTAAAGCTGTGTAACGCCCAGAATAAGTGTAAAGTCTGCTTGATTGCTCACCACCCTTTATCCTTCCACCCCACCCATTCATCAGGGCCAGCTTTTCTATTCCAGTTCAGCTGCAGTATATCATCCTATCTGGGAGAAATTCCATTGGAATCCATGAAGTAGAAATCGTCAAATGTCATGAATATTTCACATGTTGTTCCAACCCTAAGCAAAGCTTTCACAATTGGTCATGAGTTCCAGGACACTGGGACAGATGGGGGTATTACTTACACGAATAGATATGAACATGCAGCCAATTAATGTGGTGTGTGGTATTAAAAAGGTGATGATATACAGTGAAACATAGTAATCCACCAGAAAAATAGCCACACAGAAGAAGGTGATCTAAAGAAAATACAAATACGTGTGTTAATCATTCTGAACTATAACAGATGTTCCAAATTGAGATGGCTCATCTTGGAGATATTCCTAATTTCCATTCCAACCTCAAAAACCAAGCTGAAATCAGCATATCTCCAGTGACATTTTCTCTTAGTGATTTAGCCAAATTCCTTTGGCCTGGATCATCATGAAAGAAAAATCACGGGATCAATACAGGACCTAATATATATAGAATATTTTAATTACAGAAAAGGAAAAAAAGTGGTGTATATTGTTTTTGGAGGTAAAATTTAGAACCGTAGATAAGCAATAAGCATAGGTAAAAATTGAAATTGATATTTCATAGGAATAAAACAACAACAGTGAAAGAAGACTTTTGTTAATTATACCAATGGAGAAATATAAGCATTTAATAACTTGAAGTGGCTTAGTAGAAGTTCTAAAATAGAAAATTAAAGGATAAGAGAAAATTATAGGGACGCCTAACGCTCTCAGATTTTTTCTTCTAAACTGTTGCAATGCCTTCCTAAAAGTTTCTGTACTTCTAATTTTTCTGTGTTACAAATCATTACTTTTATGGCTTTCAGAATATTCTTCCTGAAAGTGCATCTCTGGTCATATATCTTTTCTGCACTCTAAGATTCCATGGCTTCCCACTGTCTATAGAATAAATCCTCGAGCACGTCATTTAAAGTCAGTCATTGTTTCAACCGTTATTTTCACCATAACTAGGACCACATTCAGGCTACACCTTGTTTTCAATCCACGTGCAACACGTTATGACCAGTTCCCAGGACTTTCTGCTAGCCTGGACTTTCTTTATTATTTTCTGTTTGCACCATCATTCTTCTCTAGCTGTTGAAATCTTACACTTCCTCATGTTTCACTCTCTAAAGGAAATCTCTGCTCTCGTTTTCATCAACGAATCTAACTCATCTATGGTTTTCATAGACCTCTTTGTTATTCAGTTGCATAATAGACTTTTAAAGATAGATGATATCTCAATAACTTTTGCCTTATCATTTTGTCTTAATAAGTGGCTGTTTACTCATCTGTTTGCCCTTTGCATGAACTTTCAGTGTTGAAACTGTCTATTTTTTTCTCCATGATAAGTCTTAGTTTGTGACACATTGTTGGAAGCCAATAAATGTTTGTTGAATTTGTAATTTATTTTCTGGTATCCTGAAATGACAGGAAATTAGAATAGATGCTTGTAGATTACATGTATTTTCCCTCCTAATTTAGATAAAGCAAGTGCTTTACGAAATTAATTCTTGGCAGAGAGTTGGAGAAGTAGTTTGTAGTTTTAACTATGCTAGTAACAGCATGTGTTATCTCGTGTAATTTTGTGGAGGTCTTTGGAGCTATTTCTTTTTCAGTAAAAATAAAATACAGATTTTTCCAGATTTGCTTCTGGTAAATATTTTATGGTTCTAGAAAAATTGGGCTACTTTTAAAGAAAGACAAGGGTATAAATAGGAAGAAAAAAAGATGCAGACTTTGAAAAGAATCTGTACCTAAAGCAAACAATATATTTTAGACTGCAATATTAATTTGTCATTCTACCAAGGGCAAATTTTAAAGTATTAGCTCAAAATTGTACATTGCACATATAAAATAAATGTTTAAAAGAAACATACTTACAATAAAGAAGCAAAATGACCAAATGCCACTATTTTTTCTCCCCTTGCGAAAAATAAACGAAATTATATATGTAAAGAAGATAAGTGATATGGCGTAACCAATGGCACATGGGATCTGAAATCAACAGGAATATGTTGACTTTAATTAAAGACAAATGCAATTTAGGAAAACATTTAGGATCCAAAACACTGTCATAGCACAGGGTTTTATAGTTATTAAATTCATGACAATGTGAATATCAATGAAAACAATTTGTATCTTCAAATTTTCAGATTAAATCGTACAATATTTGTCCTATGAATATTGTCACTTACTTGCATAATCTGATTTATACTTGTAAAAATAGAATCGTGGAGGCTTAAAATGTAGTCCATCAGGTACATGAAAAGGAATAAAAACCAGTACATCGGGACATCCACCAGCGCCTGCCCAAACCAGTAAGCAGAAGGGAAGAGCCCTGAAATCCGTAGCTGGGACCAAGCTTTGTTCTGAGTAGGAGACAGCAAAGGTACAGAGTGGTATTTCAATTAGACACTTCAGAGAATGTAGATTATGTAAGAAAATACTCAAGCAAAACCTCTATTTGTAACAATTCTGCGTCATGGCTACACGTTATCTGGACCAAGGGATATGGATAATGCCAAACATAAATGATCAGAACCATATGATTTCACTGATATGTGGTATCTAAAACTGAAAACAATGAAAGAACAAGACAAGCAAATGAAGGAACAAAAACTCATAGACACAGACAACAGTTTAGTGGTTACCAGAGGGTAAGGGGGGTGGGGGGTGGGAGATGAGGGTAAAGGGGATCAAATATATGGTGATAGAAAGCGAACTAACTCTGGGTGGTGAACACACAATGTGATATATATGTAGATGATGTATTACAGAATTGTACACCTGAAATCTATGTAACTTTACTAACAATTGCCACCCCAATAAACTTTAATTAAAAAAAAAAAAAGACTTGAGAAAACAATAAAGAAAGGGGACTGGCTTGAAGTTTTATGGTGGTAAGGAGGTGGGTGGGAATAAAGGTATCCACATGTGCAAAAAAAAAAAAAAAGAAAGAAAGATCAGTTTGCTGCTTTAATTCACAGCATTGATGTCCATCACACATCTGATAGAAATATGTGAAAGAAGACCTCGGAATAATCAAGGCATCAACAATGCAGTAAACAAAACAGTGGTTAATGACTTACAGGGTGGTCATTTTCTAAGCAGCTTACTTCCTACTTCCCATCAGTGCTCTGTTTGAACTCAGTATGAACTTCTCTCTCTCTCTCTCTCTCTCTCTTTCTCTCTCTCTCTCTCTCTCTTTTCTAGATTGCAAGTGTGTGTGTGTGTGTGTGTGTGTGTGTGTGTGTGTGTGTGTATGTAATTGCTTTGTCTTTTTAATCTAAGTATTAGATTAATCTAAGTAATAAATGACATGTTACGGTAGTTTTGCCACAGCACACATTCAAACATTCATTACCCACCCAAATATTTATGTATATGTACATAAATATACATACATTCATAAGTATAGGTGTATTTTGTACCACTTGCCATTCGCTGAATCAACTACTAAATTACATATTTTGAAACTATTTACCAAGTGATGTGGTTTTGGCATATATTAAACCTTTCTAAAATTTTTGAAAGGTTAAATATTTACATTCATTTGTTGATGGTCACTGATTAGCTAAGTGATGTTCTTGTCTGAGATGTAATTTGACCCAAGGATTCATATGAAAATCTCCCAACACAGATCCATTCAGGTAATACAATGATAAGGATTTGGTGATCTATTCAATACGTGGGTGAAACTATGAGAGGAATGAAGGATGGTTTTAGGTTACTGACAGGATAACTGACGCATACTGCTGACATTTATGAAGACAGAAAATATGAAAGGGGGAACATATTTAAGAATATCATAAATTCAGTTTGGGAAGCATGACGTTTGAGTGTCGTGATGCCTCTGGTGGAAAAGCTGAGAAAGGTGTTTGGATCCGCATTGGAATTCCAAGTTAGAGATCTGGGCTAGAGCCAAATCTGTGAGTGACCAGTAGGCAGAAGGGATTTGAAGCCTTCGGATGAGATGAACTTGCCTCGGAGAAAATGACATCTAACACGAAAAGAGAGCCAGAGGTTAAGATCTGAGGATTTCCAAAATTTAGAGGTGAGAGAGGATTAGGAGAAACGTGGTGAAATCATGGCATCACATAGGCCAAAGAAAGTGTTCATGTTTTCTACGGGAGAAGTTTTAAGTTTGGACTATGTTAGTGGCAGAATGACTGACAGTTGTATCAGGCCAGTAAATGGCATTTCTCAAGATTCCTGGAGGTTCTACTCCAGAAAGGGAACATTACACAGATAATACTCTACAATATGTTCTCTCTTCTCTTGGGCAACAGAATCACTTTGAAGGGGAAGTGACACAGATGAAGATGGTATTGAGTAAACAGAGATGCTTATGCAAGGTTTCATGGATTTTCTGTATTAAAGTTACAAAAAGGGAGTCGTTAAAGGATATTGTATTGAAACTTCTAAGTCAAGCTAATGTGAGTTGGCCTGCATTGATTATCATAAATTCACCACCTTAGGATTACTACTCAACATTTGTCTCCATTTCAAAACAACTGAATCAGAATCTTCATTTTAACCAAATGGTCCAGTAATTTGTAGGCACATTAAAGGGTCATTTGGATTAATGAAAGTGTGTCTGTGAACGAAAACTTATAAATAGATTATCAGTTAAACATCGGGATTTTCTTTTTATTTCTCCCAGTTCTCACAGTTTCAAAAACATCATTTCCTTTTATTTCAACAATCTCTTTTTAATTTACTTTTTTGAAATATAACTTTCAAACAATAAAAAGTACCCATATTACGTATATGGTTACATGAGATTTAATGAATGTATATATATATTCCTGTATCACCATCATAATCAAGGTATAGAAATTTCCTTTAAACTCCAAATTTCTCATGCTTCTTTACAGTCACTAACCCTTATTGCTTGTTACAAGTAACCACAGGTCTGCTTTTTGTCACTATGGACTAGTTTCACAAAAAAAAAAAAAGAAAGAAAGAAAGAAAGAAAGAAAAAAATCATTCAGTATCTACTCTTTCGTTTCTCATTCATGTTGATGAGTTTATTAGCTGTTCCTTCCTTTGTATTGCTGAGTGCTAGTCCATTGCGTGGCTATACCAATATTTATATAAGTTCATAGCTTGGTGGACATTTGGATTGTTTCAGGTTGTTGGCTATTGTGAATAAAGCTGCTAAGGACATTAACGTACAAGTCTGCTTGTGGAAGGATGTTTTCTTTTCTCTTGGGTAAATACTTAGGAGAGGAATTGCTGAGTCATACAATAAGTGTATTTTTAACTTTATAAGAAAGAGTCAAATTGTTTTGCAAAGTGATTGTACGAGTTACATTCCCACCAGCAATGTGTGAGAATTCCAGTTTCTCCACATCCTCACAAACTCTTGATATTGTCAGTTATTTTAATATTACTCATTTTATTTGGTGTGAAAAGGTATCTCACCAGGGTTATTCATTCTCTGGATTACTTGTGATATTAGCCATCTCTTCATGGCATATTTTCCATCTATGTATCTTCTTTGGTGAAATATCTGTTCAAGTATTTTGCCCATCTTTAAAATTAGGCTATATTCTATTAATATTACTGAGGTATAAGAATTCTTTTATTCTTGATATAAATCTTTTATGAGATATATATGCATTGTGAATATTTTTTTTCTCCAGCCCACAGCTTTTTATTTTCTTATTGGTGTTTTACAAAGAGCAAAAGGTTTTAACTTTGATGAAATTCAAGATATGATTTTCTCTTATGGTTTATGCTTCCCCTGTCCCATCTAAGAAATATTTGCCTACCACAAGATCTATGATTCATTTCAAAATCATTTTGTGTATGGTTTAAGGTAAGTGTTGATAACATTCTTTTTCATAATGATTATCAAGTTTCCATTCAATTTGCTGGAAAGATGAAACTTACCCGTTTTAGCTCCCTGGCCGTTTTATTGAAAACAAATTGATGATATGTGTGGGTTTATATCTGAAATGTCTATTCCATTTTATATATTTATATGATTATACTTAATTAGTACATTCTATACTAGTACATTCTATAATGTACTAGTATATTCTAGTACATACTATACTTAATGTACAATTAGTACATACGATACTTAATGTACAATTAGTACATTAAGCATAGTAATTATAGTTAATTAGTACATTCTTAGTTATTATAATTTTGTAGCAAACCTGGAAGTCAGAAGCATAAATCCTTCAACTTTGTTTTTCAGTTATTTTGTCTATTTTAAGTTCTTTGTATATCCATATACATTTTAGAATCATTCTCTATAATCTATTTATCTATATTATGTATATTTCCATTTGTAAAACCTCTTTTTATTTTTATAACTTAGAATTTATGTCTGAATTGGCTGCTTAATTAAACATATAAAAATAGCCTCTTAAAAAATACTGTAATTACATTCCCTTCAGCATATAACCATACAGAGTAAGGAAAGTTTCGGTTACTCACTGTTACCTTATAATCATCAATGCTGCTCATGGCTATATAAGGAGCGCAGCTGGATGCCAAAATCAACCAGAACATGGCAGGGATCAGGAGTTCAAACGGATTATTTCGTTCCTTTTGAAAAATGCAAAGAATGTAATGAGCTGAATAAACAAATCCAAAATTCATTTTCTGGAATACATTTTAAAAACCACGAAACAGATTATGTATAATCCTGCCTTAGGTCCCTTTTGAGGTTACCAAACTCTTCGGTTATCCATTCAGTTTTATAGCTTGACTTTTGGCTTAATACCTCAATTTATGAATAAGGAAAGCGATTCAAAGAAGGTAAATAAACAGCTAATATTACATCATTGGAAAGTAGCAAGAGTAAGATTTTTCATTTTCTTACTTCATGGTTTTAAAATTTATTCTGATGCTAAATAATAAATAATGATAATGTACAGTTGAAACATTCAATTTCCTAATTTATTTTTATAATCATTTGAAATGGAATAGTTTGGCTCAAAAATCATATCAGATATTTTATGGGCATAGCAATAATAAGTTATCTTTTTAGGTTCACCATGAGACGAGATAAATATTGGTTGAGGATGCAAAAGTAGAGATGAGGTACTAGCAGGGGAAGTAAAATCTCCAAGGCAAACCTTGCCCTTGGTTATGCATATTGTTGCTCCTTTTTATAACTGTCTTGAAGGACAGAAGATTTACAAATTCTCTTGAAAGCAGTTCCCATGTTACTTTCACGATTCACGCAGTTGTTTGATTATGCACATTACTGAAAAACGGCGTAACCAGAGGCTGATTGTCTTTAGCCTGGCCATCAGACACACTTGCCAAACACAGAAAGGTGAGATTTAAGCTTATTGTCAGAATCTTTCCAGAACACCCTACCTGCAGTGGTGGTGGGGGGGGGAGGAGGGGGAGGGAGGGGAGGGTTAGTACTCGGCAAATCCATTGATTTGGGGCAAGACAAAAGTAAGGACTGAAATTCCAAAAACTCTTACATGAGCAATAAGTAGGTAAATTCGAATAGAGCATAAAATAAGTTGCTGAGGATGTTAAAGTTAAGATGTTGGGCACATAAATATAAGGTCAACTGAGCTGGTTGGTATCATCAGACTTACCCTAGCTAAACAGAATGTTTTTACCGCTGAAAGCCCAAGGCAATTTGCTCAATTATTGTATCCTCTTTCAGAAACCAGAAAAAAAGCCTTCAGAGTAATATAGGAGGTTAATTAAATAAACCATAGCATATATTCCAAAATTAATTAACACTTGATTGGTGGATACAACTTTTTGCTTTAATGATTAAGCTCCTTATGCACACTGACTGAAAGGAATTTTTACTTTTTGAGTACACAGTGAAATATGTTGTGAGAAGGTAACTCAAGATATTGCTAGACTATAGGAAAACAATGATGGACACATGGTCCATTTTATATGCACAGGGGTAGGTGGTTATTAGCCATATATAATCATAAAACTTCATAGTTGAGTGGCATATGGATAATTTCCAGACCTCTGCCATTCATTTATGTAGCTAACAAATAAGTTATTCAGTGCTTATTATTTGCTAATCCCTATCTTATGTACAGGGTATTACGTAATGTTAAAGATACATGGTCTCCATGCCCAAAGAACTCTTTAAGAGGAAGAAATATATTTAGGCAATAACCAAAATGGAGTAATTACAAACTCTAATAGGTATGCTGGTTTCCAAACTTACAGGGCTATAGACAATCCAATCACTTGGGCCTTTCTTCAGAAACAAAGTGCTTTTTGTTTTTTTGTTTTTGCCTCACGTATGAAAAAGTTGGTTTGGTAGGTCTAGGGTAGGCCCTAGGAATTACTATTCTTGACAAAGAACTGGAGTAATTCTAATGTAAGCAGTTGCAATTCTAACCTGAACTTTGTCCTAATTTTTTTTTTTTTGGTAATATTTATAAAAGTAGTAATAAGGCCTCTCTCTCTCTCTCTCTCTCTCTCTCTCTCTCTCTCTCTCTCTCCCTCCCTCCCTCCCTCCCTCCTTCCCCCCCCCCCTTCTTTCCTTCTTTCTTTTGTTATTTTTATGCCAGTCACAGTGCGGCATGATTTCATTTCCATTTCCTCACATTCTCTGAAAATATATTGTGTTAGTTCTATTTTGCATTTAAAAAAGCGAAGCTCTGAAAAGTATATTTATTTCCCAAAGCCAGAGAGCTAGTATGAATCCAAAGGCTAATTTCTCACGCAGTGGTTTACTCAATAAGAATACATTTCCAGCACTTAAAAAGAGTGATCTGGGAGATTCCTGTTGGAGGAGAGCTGGTAAGACTTACCTCCAAAAATGTACTTCTATCAGTTTGGATACGTGCTGATGGTTTAACCATTCCAAGCAGCCCGTTGCTAACAATATCCATGAGAACTGGGAAGCAATTCAGTCTTTTGGTATTGCAGGCTAGTGAAAAGCTGTAATTCTAAAATACAAAAAGCAAAGTTATAAATCCTCAGCGATCTTCATTTTTTAAAAAAGGTCAAAATACAATCGTTTAATTAAAAAGTCATGTTTTTCAAATGGTGTCAAATAATCAAAGCAAACACTGTGTAAGTAAACCAAAACATGTACATAAACTATATCTGATTTTCAGGACACCAAGTATCTGGCTTAAGGTTAGAATCAACTGTTACTATTGTTTAAGAATAAAACATAAGATTCAGCATATATGTATTAGAAAATTCCTTGGGAGGAAATATGAATTCTTTGGACTTAAATATGTACTTGGCAGAGACTATTGTATAGTATTTATTTTGCTAATGCACACAGTTTGTGTTGGTAGCTAATGATTTATATACGAATTATTTATCATACTAATGACTGGAATTCACTAAGTAATAAATGAAAGCAATATGTTTCTCATTTTGTTTCCTAAATTGGAAACCTGAGTATACTGATAGTATATTAGCTTTCTTCACCTTTAGGAAAATCTATGAAATAAGAGACCGGCATACCTTTGAATCACCAGACACAATGATGGCTCCATTATAAGATGGATCATCTAAGCCACTGCTAGTTCCAAATACATCCACTTCCAATGCTATGTTCTGACGCTCCACAGAATGTATAAAGTCATCAATGCTTGCCCCTAAATTGTAGTTAAGTATATTAAGTATCACAAAACTAAGAAGATCGATGTCAAGTTGTGCCGTGAAATTAACATCAACGTCCTTATGTGATACTTACTGTAATGTGACACATGCATGCTACTGTAAATTAAAACTCTACTCACGTCTTATGGACTTTATAATATATTTATTAACTTATCATTATTGCCATATGGTGCATTTGAAATAGACTTTTTTCTAGAATCTTTCAATGAGTGGCCATAACAATAAGGTTTTAATGATGTGGATAATCTCTAATTAACCAACAAATCTGCTAAATCTCACTTCACTACTACTAGATTAATAATTGATTTTCAAAATATTTCTTGAGACAGGAAGACAACTTATTAATGGCCATGTTAAGAGCTCCATGGAACTTCTCCCCAGGAAAAAACAAAATATAACTTGTAAAAATTACTAAAAACCCAACAAGTTAAAATCTTTTGATTGTCTTGGGGGCATATAGAAAATGAAAAAAAAAAGTTTAATAAAATCTATTGAATCTATATAAAAACACTAAGAAATTGTGGCAAATACCTACACCTTCACTTCCCTTCCTTGATGAGCATAACAGAAGTTCCACTGGTAATGGGTGTAACCAAGAACTCGGGGATCCTTCCTCCTCAAGCCCAGCTGAGGGGTGCAGTATCTTCCTGGGAAGAACTGGGCACCACTATTTTTGGCCTCTTGCCTCTAGATTAGAGCTTCCACTTTATAAGTAGGGGATGGATGGAAGAAGAGAACTCCAGACCTCTCAGCAACTCTTGCCTGGTGTCAAGCTTCTGCAACATGAGGCTGAAGGGAATGAGAAAGTTTGGTGGTCTGTCCCTCCCAGGAAGATAACTGGGTATATATTAAAGTTGCATCCCTTCCTCACACCACATACACAAGTTAGCTCAAAATGGATCATAGACCTAAATGTAAGAACTAAATGTATAAAAACCTGAGAGAAAAATATGGGAGTAAATCTTCGTGATCTTGAGTTAGGCAAAGCCTACTTAAAGATGTCATCAAAAGCACAGGCAAGGACAAAATTAAGTAAGACTCCATAAAATTAAAAGATTATGCTTCAAAGGACACCAATAACAAAGTGAAAAGACAATCTACAGGGTGAGAAAATATCTGCGAAACATTAGGGTGGATTCTTGTTATTCACAGTAGTTATGGATTCACTTCTAGGAAGTCACCACAAATACTAAATTAGTGAATACTGAACCATTGCTCCTAGAGGAAACACAGGATTAGGTTCCTGTGAGCCTCTGGCCTCGACAGTTTCTTTAAGCAATCAATACATTGCTTCATTTTATATATGTTTCTGTATATGTATTGTTGATTCATTAACATTGACCTCACAGCCAAATATCACTGTAACTCATGCCTGATTGAAGCTTATCTAACACACATATTTTCTCTGTAAGGTACATCATGGCCTCCCTGATTTAGGAATGCTGGGTAGCACTTCCTCACACATGTATGAGCTATTTTAAACAGCAAAATCACTAAGAAAAATGTGAAAAATGAGGCACTAAAAAGACTACAGAAGGGATATTTGTTTATGGTATGAGATACTTATAAACAGTGTTAGAGCTGAGGCAAGAAGACAGAGTATCGCATTGTTCTACCTCAGCTGGAAATGCATGCTATCAGTGACACAAAATTTTCATACCTCTGAGCACATCTGTCAATGACCACAAAAGTGCCACAAGTCTTGGTTTTGGGGTTACAAATACATTTTAGTGAGTAGGTAAGTTTGCAAACACATCATCTACAAATAATGAGGATCTACTGTATCTGATAAGAAACATGTATCTAGAATATGTAGAGAACACTTAGAATTCAATTTAAAAAATATAATTCATTTATTAAAAATGAAAATAAAATATATTTCTCCAAAGAAGATACAAAACTGGTCAGTAAGCTCATGAAAAGATGTTCAACACCATTAACCATTAGAAAAGTGCAAATCGAATCACAAGATACTATTTGACAGAGAGTAGGAGGGGTATGATAAAAAGCAGAAAACAACAGTGTTGGCAAAGATATGTAGAAATTGGAACCCTCACAAAATACCAGTGTAAATGTAAATTGGTGCAGTCACTTTAAAAAATAGTTTGGTAGTTCATCAAAAGATTAAACATAGTCACCATATAACCCAACAATTCTACTCCTAGCTTTATATCCCAAAGAAATGAAGAAAAAATATATTCACATAAAAACTTGTCCGTGGATGCTGATAGAAGTATTAATTATAGTAGCCAATTATTGAAAGAAAAATTCAAATATCCATCCTCTGATGAATAATAAAATGTGGTATATCCATATGATAGAATAGTATTCAAGAATTTAAAAAATGAAGTCCTGACACATACTACAATGTAGATGAACCTTGAAAACATCATGTTAAGTGAAAGGAGTCAGTCAGGAAAGATCAGACATTGTATGAATCTACTTATATTAAATGTCCAGAGTAGTGAATCCATAGAAATAGAAAGTGAATTTGTGATTGATTAGAGCTGAGGGCAGAGTAAATAAGAATGATGACTAATGAGTATGGAATTTCTTTTTTGAGATGAAAATATTCTCAAATGAAGTGTAGTGAGAATTACGATATCTCAAGATGTTAGAATGTTTTTTGGGGGGTGCAAACTCTTTCATTTTCAAACTGCCACCAGATAATTTATTTCTAATTCCTGCTCCATTTTAGGGTTTGTAGTCATCATCCCCAAGCCTTATAAACTGTTTTGAACACATGCTAAAGAAGTCAAGGGTGACCGGATAGCTCAGTTGGTTAGAACGCAAGCTCTTAGTAACAACAGGGTTGCCAGTTCAATTCCCGCATGGGATGGTGGGCGGCACCCTCTGCAACTAGATTGAAGGACAATGACTTGGAGTTGATGGGCCCTGGAAAAACACACTGTTCCCCAAGATTCCCCAATAAAAAAATTAAAAAAAAAAAAGAAATCAAAAGCTCATGTTTCTCTCTCAGATTTACGTTTTCTAAGTAATGCTCTGAAAAGTGAACGTATTTGGAAATTCACCACATTATTACCTGTTTTATTGATGATTAATAATTGAGTGAGAGGATCGTGTGGTTGTTGTCCAGGAGCAAGGAAGTATAAATGAGGAGAAAGTTCCCAAGTGTAACTACTTTGATATATTTTCAAGATGATGTACTCCAAAAGAACAGGGAAAAATCCAACTCCTAGAATCAACAGCCTACACAGAAGAAAATTGCCAATGTCAATACATTGTCATTTCCTAAACTTTGAAAATTCTCTGAGCAGGTTATAATTTAATGAGATCAGGAGAGTATAAAAATTAAACATATAGATCTAAGACTCATTTCTTGAGCATTTTGTCCTTTTCCTATCTCTAAATGAGAAATAGTGAAATGCAGATTTAGCCTTTGTTCATTTCTCTTGTTGCTTTCTGGCCATTAGATATCCTACACAACTTCATGAGATATGTGTCCTGTAACTCTATGTCCAAATTCTGCCTCTCTACTGGAATTCCAATGTGATGCTCTCCTTTTCTGCTGGTTAATTCATCAACACTTTATGCTCAATTTTTTTTCATGTCCAAGCCTCTTCACATAGTCTCTATTTCTCTTGGTGACTACATGATTTCTTTAGTCTCCCGGCTCAAATTTTCAATTGTTTTTTACACGTCATTCTCCTGTATTATCCATTTTAAATAAGTTGAAATTTTTTATTACACTTTTGTTATATCTTACTTTGAAATCTTTCTCTATTCCTAATTTCTAATTTTACAATATTACATCTTGTCGGTATACTTGCTATAATAACCAGCATCTCTGAAGACACTGTTATACAGTGCTGGCAGATTAATATTAAGGATGTTTCTTTTTTTTGCATGATTTTTTTTTTTAGATTTTCTTTAAAAAAATTTTTTTATTAGTTCCAGGTGCACAAGACAAAGTAATACTTAGATGTTTATCATTTATATCCCTCACACTGTGTGAACCCCCCTCCCCCCATCCACTATCCCTCTGACATCGAACAGAGCCATTACATTTCCAAAGGATGTTTCTTAAATCATGCTAATCTTGTCACAGGTTCTCAATGAATTCTCAATATTTATTTATTGAACAAATATTTATTGAGATTCTATTATGTGCCAAGCCTCCTATTTCTTCGATGCTTAATCAACGTACTCATACACAAGGAGCTGATGAACAGCCAAAGTACTATGGATACCAAGGTGCTCATGAGAGGTGATATGACTCTTCAGAGCAGGGATAGTGCCTATTATGCACACTGTAAGGATGGAGCATGAGCTACCATCACTTAAGAGGGCTGGAGGGAAGTCATGACATCTGGGTAAGAGCAAGTTGGACTTAATGGGAAAGTCAGGACTTCCAGGGACGAGTCAGTAGCATAACTATACAGCATCTAAAACAAGGTATGGCATATGCACACTGGGCAAAAATTCTGTATCCCAATGCTTCTGTCATCTATCATAGTAGAAACTTTGAAAGAGAGTGAATATTACATTACTTTAACATTTTCCCTAAAATTGGCTCAGAAGCATAGTAAGTTCCACCTGCTAGTCTCCTAATAGATAACCACAGGGACCATGAGCTAGACCGAGTATTATCCTTTACCCAGTTTTGTAGATACAGAAATTTATTTTTTGTTTGTTTTCTCTTGTTTTTAGACCTTAAATTAGTTTTTGAATGCATTGACTGAATGAAACCTATGACACTCTGCTACTCACAGTGATAAAAGAGCTTTTCTTTCGTGCTTTAACTTTAACAAGCGAACCCTTGCAATTGCGCAGATTTGCTGTCTCCACAGAGCCATGCCACCTACTATGTCTCTCATCTCATTAAGTGAAGAGAGAACTTCTTCCATCTCAACAAGGCTTTCTGTGTCTTCAGCTCTTTCTGCTGGTACTTCTCCCAAAGTGGGAACATCTGCAAAACACAAAATGAGGAGTTTATTTGTTGGGCTTAAAAACAGTCTGAACACAAGAAAAGAAGGTGTCTGTGACTTTGAAGACAGGCAGGTAGAAATTATCCAATTTCTAACACAAAGAAAAATAAAGAATGAAAAACCTAAACAGAGTATCGGAGATCTGTGTGACAATATCAAATAACTAACAACAGTATAACTGGAGTCCCAAAAAGAGAGGTGAAAGGGAATGAGACAGAGGAAAAAATATTGAGAAAAAAATTTTCCAAAATTGATATAAAATATTAACTCATTGATCCCAAAATTTGAAGAACCCTCAAACACTATTTTAAAAAATAACCATGAAACTACAAATTCTTGTTACCCAGTGATAAAGAAAAAAATCTTGAAAACAGCTAGAAAAAAGGACACATTACATATAGGAGAAGAGTTAGATGGACAGTGGCTAGCAGCACATCAGAATAAATGGAGTCTAGAAGAAAATGAAATGACATCCCACACTAAAAGGCAAATGCCTAGCAACTTAGAATTCTATTTCCTTATAGAATTCTATGTCTAACAAAAGTATCCTCTAATTACTAAAGAAAAATACAAAATAAAGACATTTCCACATAGCACGATCAAAACCTGACACAATTTGTTTCTACCAATCATGGATTACAAAAATTGCCAAAGGATAGCTCATATTAAAATGAAAGCAGCTGTATTAATATTAGACAACTTTAGCATTAGGATAACTGCAATTACTTCAGGTAACTGTGATTACCAGGGTTTAAAAGGGACCTTTCATAGTGATAATGAAGGCAATTAATCAAGAAGACATGCTAATCCTAAATGTGTATGAGTTTAATAACAGAGATTCAAAGCACATGGAGTAAAAACTTACCTAACTAAAAGGAGGAAAAGACAGAATTAGACACATGTAGAATTACAGTTGGAGATTTTAACTATCCCTCACTTGTAATTGATAGAAAATGTAGGAAAAAAAAATCAGGGCCGTAGACTATTTGAACAACTCTATCATTCAACTTGACCAAATTGATATTTATACAACTCTCCACACAACTGAAGTTCTATAAATATATAGTCTATATGTATATATTTCAATAAACACAAATATATGCTTTTATATGTATACATGTATGTATGTATGTATGTATACATGTTTTTAAATGGACAAGAAATATCCACCAAAATAGAAGAAATGCTGGTCCAACAAGTCTCAAAAAATTTAAGAAATTTAAGTCATAGGTTATGTTTTATGACTACACTAAGTGTTTTAATGTCAGTCACAATAATAGGAAATCCACAAGTATTTCATTGAATAGTATGCTTGTAAATCATCAAGTATGACAATAATGTCTCTGCAATATGGGCATATCATCAAAGATGTAAAAATTATTTAATATAACCAAATAAAAATTTTGGATTTGGAAAGTACAATAACTGAAAAAAATTAGCTGAAAAATAAAAGCTCAACAGATTTCATCTGACACAAGAGATGATTAGTAAACATGACAGTAGATAAATTGAGATTATTAAGTCTAAGAAACAGAAAGAAAAAAATGTCGAAAAATGCATTCTCAGAAAAATGTGAGACACGATCAAGCATACTAACATATACTACCACAAACAATAATGGGAGTTGCAGAAGGAGAGGGTAGAGAGAACCCAGAAAGCATAGTTGAAAAACAATGGTTAAAATCTTCCCAAATTCGATGAAAATCTCTAATCCATACATGTAGGGAGCTCAACAGACTCCAAGAAGGATAAACATAAAGAGGTCCACACCTTAAGACATAGTCAAACTGTCAAAGCCAACGACAAAAAGAGAATATTGAAAGGAAGAGCAGTGAAGCAACTCATCATACAAAGAGACCCTCAATAAGGTCCAGAGCTGATTTCTCATCAGAAACCATGGAGACGAGCGTGCAGTGAGATGACTAGTCAAAGTGGTTGAAGAGACGGATTTAGAGTAAGTGTTTGTCTGAAATTGCTCTTGGAAAAAGGGGTAAGACGAGGGCTATGAGCCTTGGATAAAAGGAAACGGTCCATCTTTGGTACCAAGACAGACTGGCAGTAGAGGTAACAAATGTCACAAGGATGTATTTCACCTTTATATATGCTTGTCTAAGAATGGCCTTAATCATGGAACCCCACATTGTGTAATCACATCTTTGGATGGTGTCTTCTTGAATTACCGTGTTTTCCCAAAAATAAGGCCTAGCCGGACAATCAGCTCTAATGCGTCTTTTAGAGCAAAAATTAATATAAACCCCAGTATTCTATTCTATTCTATTCTATTCTATTCTATTCTATTCTATTCTATTCTATTCTATTCTATTCTATTCTATTCTATTCTATTCTATTCTACTATTATATAAGACCTGGTCTTATATTATAATTAAATAGTTAAATAAGATCAGGTCTTATATTAATTTTTGCTCCAAAAGACACATTAGAGCTGATTGTCCGGCTAGGTCTTATTTTCGGGGAAACACAGTATATACTGCAGTAGGGGTTGTGAAAAGCTTTGTGCTATAATTTCATGCATTTTATTTACCTGGTTTATCAACAGTTGATTTTCCTTCTAGTTTTAGGAACACCTCATTCAAAGTTGTCATGGAAACACCATAATTTTCAATGCCCAGGCCAGAGCAGAAATCCAGGTCCTCATAAAGTGCTAAAGGACACATACACAGTAACAAATCAAAACAACAAAAATCACAAGTGAACTGAGGACAACTTTTCAAACTTAAATGCTCAAATGTATGAATTATGCTTGTGATACGTCAGACGTTTTAAAAACTAAAATTTCATGATAAGTAACATTCTTCAAATCTATATGTTATTTTTTATTTTATATTGTGTTACAGCTCATACATTAACTTCTTTTGATCCATATTAATTTATATTGATATTAAAATTTCATTTTAGTTTTCTTCTGACTTGCTTTTGAAATTTAATAGTGGAACCTCAGATTTTTTTCAACTCTAAGCCTAATTAATTGAAGAGTCTTTTCCAGAAAACAGATACAAATGGGAGCCATTTGTGCTGTAGCCAACAAAAGGTATAGAAGTAATTTTTTGAGAATTAGTTGGCAAGTGCAGAATTTTCTTCAGTTCAGAAAAATACCTGTCAAATAGAGTAGAGTGGATATAAAT
Organism: Rhinolophus sinicus; assembly: GCF_057876585.1. Lineage (NCBI taxonomy): Eukaryota > Metazoa > Chordata > Mammalia > Chiroptera > Rhinolophidae > Rhinolophus > Rhinolophus sinicus. The sequence goes on from NC_142512.1 coordinate 48,025,516, forward strand.
CATTTTTTAAAATTTCTGCTTTTGACTATGGAAGGAAAAACTTCACAAGATCTAATAGAGAATCAGGAATTGACTTGGAATTTTCTTGGGATGGTAGGAAATTGTGATAGTATTCTCTTTAGCAATTCTGTATCCATTCATTCCTCAGTTCATTCACCAATAATACTTTTGCATCAGTCATTGCTCTTAAAACAAGGAGCAATGTCCCTGCCCACATGGATGTGAATTATAATGGTTAATTAAGTGAAGCTTAAGTGAAAACCTAGTTTTGAATTCTAGTATGATTACGGAAATCCTGAGGCTTCAACCTAGAGTTTCTCCCTGGGCGAAAGGATAAGTTAAAAGTTTTCTCTCTTGATTATAGCGCTGTGTACAGAAAGATAGAAAAGTCAGATTTAAACTGCTAATGCGTATTACGTGTCATTCTTCCGTTTCCCTAAAATTATACAAACTATTCTAAATTACAAGTATGATTAAAACACATTAATTAGAGTTTGATTGACACTTTGCCTGATGGTTCTAAGGAATACTTGTATTGTCACCATAAAATGTATATGTGGGTAATTTATGTGTCTTTGTGACCCACACATAAGGCGAGGTTAATTATTTCAACCACTCAGTGCAGGCCCTCATCGTGGCCCATTACCAGGGAGCAGAGCCTCTGACTGCTAAACGTAATTAGTAAACTTTTTCCCTTTTCTAATTAAACTCTTTATTTTGAGATAATTTTAGATCCACATGCAGTTGTAAAAAAAATAATACAGAGAGATCTGTACACTTCACTCAGTTTCCCCCAATGGTAACATCTTAAAAAGCCACAGTACAATATCACAGCCAGGATAGTGACATGAATACAACCAAGACAGAGAAGTTTCCATCACCACAAGGATCACGGTACCCATTTTACAGCCACACCCGTATCTCTCCTGACCCCATCTCCTCCTAACCCATGGCCGCTATTTATCTGTTCTCCATGTTCACAATTTTGTTATTTCAAGAATGGTACATAAATTGAACCCTACAGTGTGCAACCTTTTAGAATTGGCTTTTTCCACTGAGCCTAATTCTTTGAATACTCATCTAGGTTGTTGCAAATACCAGTCATTAGCCTCCTGCTTTTTATTACTGAGTGGTGTTGCACGTTACAGACATACAATTTATTTAACCGTTCACTCATTACAGGGCATCTGGGTTGTGTCAGTTTTTGTGTATTCCAGATAAAGTTGTTGTGAACATTTAGGTACAGGTTTTTGCGTGAACATGTTTTCATATATTAAGGATACTTGCCCAGCAGTGCAATTACTTGAGTCTATGGTAGCTGCAGGTTTACTGTTTTAAAGAAACTGCAAACTGTTTTCCAGAGTAGCTATGCCAGTTTATTTTCCCACTAGCAATGCAGGAGTGATGGGTTTTCTCCACATCCTAGCCAGAATTTGATGTTATCACTATTTAAAAAAACTTTTTAGCTATTCTAATAAGTATTTAGTGATATCTCATAGTGGTTTTAATTTGGATTTCCCTAACGACACACGATATTGGACATATTTTCATATGCTTGTTTGCCATCTGTGTATCTTCTCCAGTGAAATGTCTCCTTATATCTTTTGCCCAATTTCCAGTTGGGTTTTGTGTTTTTTATAGCTAAGTTTTCAGTGTTCTTTATACACTTTGGATACCTTTATGAGACACACAGTTTAGAAAATTCTTTCTGACCGTCTGTAGCTTGTTTTGTTTTTATCCTCTTAACAGGATCTTTCACAAAGCAAAGTTTCTAATTTTGATGAAGTACAATTTATAATTTTTTTCCTTTTATGGATTATGATTTTGGTGTCAAGTCTAAGGTCTCTTTGCCTAGTCATATATCCTAGGAGATACATATTTTCTCCAATTTATTTTCAAAAATATTTATGGTTTCATAGTATATATTTAAGCCCAGGATTTATATCTAATTAATTTCTATATAAGATATGAGACTTAAGTAAAGGTTCATTTTTATGCCTATGGATGTACTTGTCCCAGCAACCTTTGTTGAAAAGGCTATCTTTTCTCTATTAAATTGCTTTTCCACCTTTGTTAAAAATCAGTTGGGCATATTTGTGTGGGTCTGTTTCTCAATTCTCCATACTGTTCTATCTATGTATCTGTCACTCTGCCAATCCCACACAATCTTGGTTATTCCAGGTCGCACAATGCCATAGCTCACCGCCCTGGCTCAGCAGAGGCCTGACAAAATTCACAGCTGCCTGTTTCTCCCTGGGGAGCAAACGAGTTGACAGAGCAAAAGATCAGAATCTCTGACCAGGTTGATGGGTGGGGGCCTTCTCCCTTACAAAGCCAGACTATGCAAACTGGGAGAGGTGCCCGCCTTATCTAATGTGCAGACATCAACCCAGAAAGTCAAGGAAAATGGAAACCCATCAGCCAACGATGTTCCAAACAAAGGAACAAGATAAATCTCCAGAAACTGACCCTCATGAAATGGAGCTATATGATTTACCTGACAGAGAATTTATAACAGCTGTCGTAATGTAAACTCTTAATGTGCTAGCCTGAAAAATCCAAAGTTATCACAAAAGTCTTGTTAAGAGAAGAACCAGCCATATTATAGGATTGTTTAACATAATGGTGAAGCCAGAGGTTTTTAACCATTTGTGCTTAGGCATGGTTATGAGTACTAGAATATACTGTTACACACTACAAAGGGAATGAAGGACTAAAAAAACTCCCTAAATTGCCCAGACATCATAACGCAATAATTGGAATATAATATTTTCCACTGTAGATAAAATAATCAGTTATTATACAATTATTTGTATCATGTTTCAAATATCTGAAGACATGCTAGGCTCTCAATAAATGTTAGTAACAATAATCATTAATATTATTCTGAACATTATTTATGTATTTCATTTTGTGGTGTTCATGTACATTACCTGGAAATCTATTTGTTCTTTCTAAGGGCAATGTATAGACAAGTTTTCCTTCACTTTCTGCCGATAATTTGGCATCAGGGATGTGCTGCTTAACAAGTGATGTTATTTTTTCCTGAACACACATTTCATTCAACTGCAAACTGGGGTTCAAAAAAATATATGTTATTTGACATCATCTCCAACAGCATGAAGAAAATGACTAGTCTCTATGGGATAAAGAAAAATCAATTAAAATCTAGTGCAAGAAATAGGTAATCCGAACATGAAATAAGAGGACCAAAAAAAAATTAGATCATATAAATGTGATAGGGGAAATCAAAGAATGAGCTAATCAGAATTATGGGTCAGGCTGTTCAGGAATGATGCCCAGAGAAGGTCAATACTGATTCAGGTCTTTAAGGGGAGAAAGCTACAGAGTAGGCATGCCAGGGACACAACCCAGCAAAATCAGGACTATACAAGATGGAACATGTTGAAGGTTTTTCGAAGGGAGTTTACATTGGCTAAATGGGATTGTTGTATTAGGAAAGAACAAGGGGCTTTTGATAGGCATAGGCACAAAACAGATTCAGTTATCCAATTTAGTCATTCGGTTATTCAGTTTAGTCATCCATTGCAAATGTGTTATTTCTCTAGTATGTGACAAAAATTACGCTAAGTGCTGAGGGTGCGATGGAATAAAACAGCATTGTCCTGCTCTCATGGAGTCTAATGACTAAAGGGAGAGATGGAAAGAAAACAAGTGAAGAAACAGAGAAATACAATAATTACCAATAGGGGTTAGTGCTATGAGGAAATGGGGTTATAGATAGAAACAAATTAGGGATAAATGTGTGTTTGGGTTGGTGGATCACTAATTTTGCTTTTTTTGTAGTGCTAACACCAGAACTTTGACAAAGAACAAAGCATCATTGAGAAAATAAGTACCCATTTAAAAACACTAACGTAGAAAAAGAAACAAAACTATTAATCAAAGTTATGAAGGATACAGTAGATAAAATGCTGGCAATGACTTGACTTCGAAACTTGGTTTGTCATTTAAAATGTGTTATTTAAACTATCTGAACACTTTCCTCATTTGTATGATGGAATAATGATTGCTAACATCTGGGGTTCTAAGAAGTAAGGACTGGTGATGTCTGTACTTAGCAAGCCTTAAAAATGGTAGCCATTTTATTTGTCAAATGCTTGAGTCAAAATTATTCTTCTTACTCACAAGGTATTATGAACATACAAGGACAGAGGCCTTATTTAGAAGCAGTAAAATCCATTGAGGGAATGAAACAAAAATATAATTGTTGTTCTACATAATGATGCTGTCTCCTGAGTTAAAAATAATTCAAGAAATATTTCTTGGCCACTTACGAGAACTTGTGGTGAGCACTAGAGGGCTGTATGAGCGTACAGGCTTATCGCTTGGAAGAGGGTCGTCAGCAAACTTTTTCTGTAAATGGCTAGACAGTAAATATTTTAGGCTTTGTGAGCCGTTAGATCTCTGTTGCAACTACTCAACACTGCCTGCCATTATTATGTGGAAGCAGCCATGGCCAATACCTAAAAAAAATGGGAGGGGCTGTGCTCCAATCAAACTTGATCTACAAAAACAGTACAAGGGTTGGATTTGGCTCATGGGTCATAGTTTACTGACCCTGATTTAGGAAAAGAAATAAAGCAATTACACAAATTATTATCCAGGAGACCCATGAATTGGTCAGAGATCCTGACTAGCATTTTTTATGTTGAGAACGTGTTATGTTGCCAGGCAATAGGCTGGTCAGCATCTCATTGATTTTTTCTATAACCTTTACTTGTAACTAACATTATTACTCCTACTTTACAAGTGAGAAAACTGAGTTTTAGAGAGTTTATTGAATTTCCCAGACGAGAATACAACAATCAATCAATCAATCACAGAGATGTAAGATTGATAAAAGCTACCCGAGGTAGCATTCAAATAACCCTTTAGGACTTCAACAGGTCAAAACAGGCTCAAAAAACCTTGCCAGTCTCAGGAAATAACCTTGAACAATGAGAACTATAAGCCATGATGGGTATGTGCAAGGAACAATGAGTATTTCATTGTACCTAGATGGTATTGAATCGAGTAAGGGCAAATTAGACATGGGAGTCATGAGAGGGTGGGCCACTCCACCTTATCATGGAGTCTGGGCTATGGAGTTTGGACTCTGGTGGGTAAAGTGGAACTACTGGAGTTTTTGTTTGTTTTTTTTTTGCTTTGTCTTGTTGTCATGTTTCTTCTTTCTTTTTAAAGTGTAGATGATGTAAATCAGAGATGTACTTTAGAAAAACTGACCGATTCATGTATAAATTAAAAAGTAATTTAAAATATGGATTTGGATACTAGACTTCGAAGTTAAAAGTATCCAGGTTCCGTTCTTGGCTCTACCATGTGTATTAACCTAGGGAACCTGTAATTTCATCTATAAAGTAAAACAACCATTCCTCCCTCAAAACCATAAAAGATTTAAATAAAATAACATTAAGAATCTTATCTCTGAATCAATAAATAACAGCTAGAATATGCTACTGTTCAAAATAATGATACAAATAAAAGGGAGAGGATAGAAAGCAGAGGAAGAACAAGAAAGAAGAGGAGGATTTAGGAATAGGAGGAGAAGCAAGGAGCCTACTTAAGAAACGATATTAACACTTGGGTGAGAGATGATGATGGTGTGAAATATGTGTCAGTTGAGAAAGTTCCCTGAATACATACTTTCCTTAATTAACAAACAATAGTTTGTGGATATATTTTCTATCACATTTATCTGAACTTTTTTGATATTTTATATTCCCAGTCTCTAAATAGGGATATAAGAACATCTGCGTATAATAATGAAAGGGTTTCTTTTGTGTTGCAATGTGTTCCTTCAAATATCATGCCTTACTCTAGCCCATTTCTCATTCTTCCAGTCTCCTCAAAGGGCCATACCTTAAGTGATATCCAATCCCCCATTTCTTCTTCAGAAACAGAGAAGAACCTGCACACTTCAGCTTCCCTTTGGAGAGAAACACTTTCCTATCTGAAAGGGAAGAAGCAAAGAAGAAAGTTTGTTAAGAAGTTGCCCATCCTTTCCCAAGAAAAGACAGGGAATTGTCTCTATGACCTAACCTGAATTCAGGAGCTTGTACACTTTCAAATACAGGGTTTAATAAAGACTCATGGAAGTAGACAAATTTCAATCTTATTTATATACTTTGGGCTATTGTTTTGCCATCCAATCAGTTGGGAGGTTAGGTAGATATGTCTTCTAATATAGAGAATGAACACATTATACATTTTAGTGGACCAAACATCCAAATCGTTTGTCTATTTCAAGTTGATTGACCTCAATTTGGAGTAAAAGGATTAATGCCTTAGAATATAGACTCTCACTTTGCCATGAGTTTCCTGGCAGATCATGCCCCTGTGTAATCAAATGATACAAAATTCTAGGAGAAACATGGAAATGGTTGGAAGTGAGACTCTTTGGGCACAGTTCATATTATTACTGGCTGTTCAAATTGCCAGATACAGCTAGATGACCAGATTATGAAACACAGCTGCTCAGAATATAATCCACATTTTTCAAATCTCACAAAATCTTTATCATGATACTTAAAGGAAGCCAGCAATTACCAGCCAGGATGTCAGCCTCATCCATGAACTGGGTACTGAAGAGGACCACATGGTCTGTTTTCCTCTCCTTTAGGAAGTTCCATACTTGGTGCCTTGAAAAGGGATCCAAACCAGCAGTTGGCTCATCCAGTAGGAAAATCTACAGAAGAGGGTGCATATGAACGAATTTTCCAGAACACATGTTGAAATCACATTATTTATATTTAAAAGGGCATTGTGGTTAGGATTTTTGTTCTTATATTTAATGTCCCATCATAAATATTTTATCACAGATGTCCTTTGAAATTAAAGGTTTGAACTACTAGAGAAGTGTCATTTTTAAAAATTTGAATGCATCTCTAAATTTAGTCTGACTTACCTGAGGATCTCCTAAAATGGCAATCCCAAAGGTGAGTTTTCTTTTTTGTCCACCACTTAAGTTTTGAACAAGGACGTCCTGAATATTTTTCATTTCTAATTCCAGCAAAACTCCTTGTATCTAACCAAATGATAACATTTATGTCACAAACCAAGATTTCTTTCTTTTTTCCTTTTTAAATGTATAAATACAACGCTGTAAAGTATAACAGTTAAAAGCATGGATATCGAGCCAGGCCGACTAGATCTGAATACCTCTCCACATTAACTAGCTGCATAATCTTGGTCAAGTTACTTGCTCTCTTGAACCTCTGTTTCCACATGCGTAAAATGGGGGTTATAATAGTACCTACTTCATAAGGTTGTTGTGAGGAATAAATTAATTATTATATTTAAAGTTAAGGGGAATGCTTGGCATATTGTAAGTTGTACAATAATGTTAGATATTATCTAAATTGAATTTTTGTCCAACCTTTATACAATGATCTGCACAAAGCTAATTTGATGAAAGCATAAAAACTCAGTGCAAATAGTTAACAATCTCATTTTGACCAATATGTTAATTCTAACATATTTACATACCTCTTTCTCCACTTCCTGTGGCTGAATCCCTTTTATTTTAGCAAACAGCCTGAGGTTTTCTCTCACAGTGAGGAAGTCAAATTGTACATTGAATTGTGGACAAACTCCAGTGAGCTTGCTGATATTTTCTAGGTCAGCCATTTCTGAAAGTTTATTATTATATATGGTGACTGAACCTGTAACAAAGATTAAAAGTTAATATCAAGATAATGCTTATGTTGAGATTTTTCTAAGTGAAAAGTCACCATATATTCATTAATTACAGTTTAGATATATGATCTTATCTTTAAGGTTAAATTTAGGCATTATGAACTTGCATTTTAGGAGTGTGGTATATGGGGGTGGGGGTGCAGGGAGAAAGGTCCCCTCTGCAGCCTTTTCCTTTTAGATGTAGTCTATTTATCCAACCCTCACATTTAGGTTTGGCTATATAACAGATGCAATCTTAGCAAATGTGATATAAGCAGAGGCTGTGAAGTGCCTCTGGGATTTGCCATCTCTTTGCTTCTGGGATAATGGACACCACTGGGTGAAGAATCCCAGACTAACCTTCTGGAGGATGGAAGTCCATGTAAGAAGAGAGGCGCTATGGCCCTAACAGAAGCCCCACATATGTGAGTGAGGCATCCAGTCCCAGCCATTTTAGTCCAGACAGAAAAACTGCCAGTCAATCCACAGAATCATGAGAAATGATAAACTATTTTTATTTTGAGCCATTAGTTTTGGGGATGCTTGTCATGCAGCAAAAGCTAACAGATACACGATGGAATGCTAAATGGTAACTAATGATCATGAACGTAATTACGATGAAATACTCAAATTCCATATACACCAATTAAATATTGCATACCTCTATAGAATAATACTATAAATTAACTTCTATTTTCCCCTAGTCATCTGTGTTTGTGATTAATGATCAGAAGGACTTTACATTAACAGCTGATTTACTTGATAACTTGACTTTGGAAGAAAACCTCTTACCTTTGGTGGGAAGAGATAACCCACTAAGAATGTTTAGGAGTGTTGATTTTCCAGCTCCACTGTGACCAAGTATTGCAGTAATTTGGCCTTCATATATGTCAAATACCAGATCTAGGAAGAAAAAAGAAAAGAAAAGAAGGATGAGAGAAGGGAAGGAAAAGTAGGTAGTTAGAAAGGAAAACAATTAAAACTACAAATTTATTATGAAGTTAATGATTTGTCTTTTAATTTTCTTGAATGGCGTTGTTTTCTAAATTTGAATATACTGGGTTATTAAATTAAAAAAATACCCTTTTATAAACTTATATGTTGATCATGTTTTGAAATTTTGAAAAATATTTGGGTTAGAGGGAGGAAACATGTTAGGTTCATTGAGATTGCCTGGCATATGGTAGGTGGGTGTTCATATTTATTGAGTGAAAGGATCGATTAATAGTTCAGTAAGTTTGCTATGTGGGTAAAAATCTTTTGAAGCATAAGACTTTTTCACACAAAATAAAAATATATAGCTACAATAGCTTTGGAATTACACAAGAAAAATTTGAGTTTGTAGGAAAAAAAAGCAGACTCTCTTTAGGCTACCTCAGTATTATATTTATATATTTATATTTCTAAATATACATATATATTTAGAAATATATATATATATATATATATATATATATATATATATATATATTTCTAAAACATACTCAATTTTTTCTAACTTTTATGCAATAGAAGTAATGTGTTGAAAGAAAAATTTTATCATGTGGCTCAAATAATTAATTTCAAAGTATGAAATACCACCAGTAATTGCTCACCAAGAGCAAAAGGAAAAAAAGAATTAATATTAGGAAATCAATATCAATATAATAACTGAATTGTTCTTTTTTTCTTTTTCTTTTTCTTTTTTTACCTTTCAAAGCTTCTATTTTATCCGATTTTCCTTTATATTGTTTTGTAACATTTCTGATTCTGAAAAGAAAAGAAAAGAGACTTGAAGGTATGACAGTTTTCTTCAGTTTGAATTCTACTTTTGGTTGACAGGACTGGATGAATCTCCTCCTCAGGGTATAGGAAGAGCTGGGATTTCACTCTCACGCAGTCATGCTTGTGTCAGAGAATCAGCTAGAATACTGCTCCCCAGCCGTGGCTGCACATTAGCTTCACCTGAGGAGTTTTAAAAGTTTACCTATGCTTGGAGCCCATCACCAGATCTTCTGATTCCAAAGACTGCGGTGTGGCCTGACAGTGTGGAGAACCAGCAACATCTCTAAACTGCAAACCCAAAGGAGCTAGACCAAGAGTTCCGCGTAACATGGGCATCCAATACTGAAAGGCTCATTGTGAACTACTGGCTCAGGTTGGAGATATCTTTATTTATCTTGAGTCAAGGTCTCCAGAAGTTGGTTATGCAGTACAAGGGAGAGAGGCGAAGATCACAATGTGAGAGTATGGGTTTTACAGTCCTACCTAACTGAGCTCATTCCAACTCTAACATTCAGTAGCTCTGTTACCTTAACCAATGTACTTATTCTGGGTAAGTTTTAGCTGTTGCAGCCTGAAAAATTGGAGTGCTCTAGGGTGGTGTTGAAAGGTGAGGAAAATATTTCATCTCACATGCATAGTGTTTGGTTCTGGTAGATATTCAGTACACATACAGTGATTTTGGTTAGATTATGAGCATGGTAATAGAAAGCAATGGAATCAGCATCTGCTGGGTGCTGTTATAGGTCTGGAATCCCAGGCACTTTATTTTATTCTATCAGGTAAAATTATAATTCATAAGCTGAATCAAATTTATGTTTCTTATTTTGTCATCTCCTTATTTTGTTATCTCCAATGACTCAGGTTCCATTCATATAGAACTGTTTAACTAGATTTCCTCACTTCTGTTTTAATCCCATTTTATCATGGTTTCATAGCACCTTTAGTTGGGTGAGGTGCTAAAGAGATAGAAGAGAAATAAAAAGAAACACATAAACACGTCAAATAAAGCCATTATTTTTCTCGAAGCTGCTCTGTGGCGGTTACACCTCGCTTGGGTCATAGGACAAACATAACCATGGAAGATAAATATGGAACAGGTTAAAATGAAAATGGAATGGTTCCAGAAGCTTAGCAGGCTGAAAGAATCTGAGATAGTTCACAGAGGACTGACATGTGCTGGTCCTGGATGGACAAGTCATATTTGAACAGTCAGGAACTTGGAGGACTGTCCTCCTATTTACTTTTTGAATTTGGAAATAGGAGTTACCAGCAGCGAACAAAGCACACGTTTTTCTATCAGACAGAATGAAGATTTGTATAACTCTACAAGGCACATCTCCATCAATTCCCTTTGTTTATACCTATGTCTATTCTCCAGTCCTCGTCTCTACTCTTTCATCCTCTTTGAAAAGGCAACAAATAGAAGAAACACAAGAAGTTTAAAAATCTGAGAGAATAAAATAGGGAGTATAATAAATGAGGTGGGGGCAAAGTGTGAATGAATGAGTCCAGGTCAAGAAATGAGTGAGGCTGAGTCTGAGGAGGGAGAAGAGAAACAACAGACAAAAGACTGAGAATCTAGGGAAGGCTTTTATTGACTTGTCTTTGTGGGTGAAATCTAAATTTGTATTTAATGTAAATGTCAACACTGTAAGACAACAAGGGGTAAAGGAACTTTTCTTGAAACTGGAAGTGGGAAGTGATGGATGTAGTGTGGATGAGGTTTGTGGGAGTGATCGATAGGGCACGAAAGAGAACTCTGCTTGTTTCTGGTGCTGACTACTAGCTTCTCAGCCTTCAGCCTGTTCTCCATTTGCATCCTTGTTACCTGATGGCTTCTTTTCCGTGGAATTCTGGAGACACTGGTTCAAAAGAATCATTAGATGAAGGATCAACATCTATTTCACTTTCAAAGGCCACATGAGCAGCCTTATGTTGTCGTGCCCAAAATGAGGACTTCAGGAAAAACAAGGGTGAAAGTCGACGTCCATATTCATCTACATGGCCGGGAGACAAATATGGGGTCAATTACCACTTTAGGGGAGGATCACCCCCATGCAGCATAGCAATGCAAGCATTTTGGCAATAAACCTGAATGCATGGTCAACACACAACAAAATGTACGTTTTGACAGGTGCAGCTTCACAAGGGAAAAAAAATCACTAAGCTGTCTCCATTATAATAATTGATCTTATAGGAAGAAATGAAACTGTGATTTTAAAAAAACTCAGAAGGAATTTAAATAAATGTTAAGACTCTTCTTAACCTCTCGAAAGCCAGATATTACAAGAGCAAGATATGCCGGGCATGCTGAATTCTATCTAGAAGTCCAGGTGTCATTACACAGAAAAAGGAATTAAAAATTGAGAATTGACATCAGATCTATAGAAACAAATATCTGAAGAGGAGAGAGAATAGAATTTAACAAAAGTAAGTGACACACTGTAAGCAAGGGAGAGAATAGGGCAAAAGAATGTATTGAAACATAACACAGAGTAGAATGAAAAAAAAGCTTCTTTGTATTTATGCTTTATCTCATCCCCAAATAATAACTTTCCTCTGGAATGAATTTATCATTTGCTTTAAGAACATATTTTCTATAAATCTCTTTCTGGAAACTAATCCACAGTGCATTTTCACTTAATTGTTATTTCTCTTTTCCTACATGTTAGGAGACATTATGAAATGGAAGAATTATATTTCTTTAATATTCTGCAACTGACCTGCACTGTAAGATTGATGGTTTTTCAAACTTATGTGTACTTTTCACATGGTCAGTTATTCACGCATGCAATAAATATATACCTAGCACTCTCTATATACCTGGCATATGGTATGTTATTAGTTAGTACCCATCTCTTTGATTAGGAAGCCTAGCAAATAAAAGCATGTGGCTATGATTGGATATATCCTGCCACCAGATTTACTAATACATGAATCTGTCATTTTATATTGTTAATGTTCCTCTCTGCCACTCATATTTCTTATCTTTAAAAGAATTTTGAACAAAGTTATCTTGTTCAAATTCATGCTTAATGAATGGATGATACAAATAATTCCAACATATAATAAAGGTATTAGCCCAAAATTGTAGATCCTGACATCTATTGCTCTGGACTCTTCTAAAAGGCCGAGACAGTTATGGTTCTTAAGGGATTATCTGAAAACAACAACACAAGTCACTACTTCAAGACTTCACTCTCACTCTTTCCCCTCCTTCGTCCCTTTCTACAAGTGTTTGGTCACTGATGACTATTTTTTACCTACTCAATGTGTTTATTTCATTAGTGATTTTCATAATTTTTCCAGCTTTATTGAAGTATGATTGACAAATAAAAAATTGTACAATTTAAGGTGTACAATGTGATGTGTATGAAATAACTACCACCATCAAACTAATTAACATATCCATCACCTCACAGTTTCCATTTTACTGTGTGTGCCTGTTTGTATGCATTTGTGTGGTGAGAACACATGAGCTCTACTATCTTAACCAATTTTAAATATACAATTCATTATTATCAACTGTAGTTACCATGCTGCACATTAGATCTCCAGAACTTATTCATCTTATAAGTGAAAGTTGACCAATATCTCGCATTTCTGCACTCTGCCCCACTGCCGCCTGCAGACCCTGGTAACCACCATTCTACTCTCTGTTACTACGAGTCTGACTCTTTTAGGTTCCACATATAAGTGAGGTCATACAGTATTTGTCTTTCTGTGTCCGGCTTATTTCACTTAGCATAATGTCCTCTAGGATCATCCATGTTGTAGCAAATGGTAGAATTTCCTCCTTTTAAAGGACTGAATAATGTTCGTGTGTGTGTGTGTGTGTGTGTGTGTGTGTGTGTGTGTGTGTAACATTTTATTTATCTATTCACCTGTTGATGGCCACTGAGTTTGTTTCCATATCTTGGCTACTGTGAATAATGCTGCAATAAACATGGAAGTACAGATATCTCTTTGAGACAGTGATTTTATTACCTAGAAGTGGGATGCTGAGTTATATAGTATAATAAAGACCCTTGGATTCTGTTTTGAATAGGAAATACAGAGGTGAAAGACACAGACCCTGCCATTGATTATAAAAGGAGAGAAAAAATGAACCAGCATTTCGGCCACAAGTATTCACTGAGTCCCTAGGGTGCACTAGACCCCGAGGTGGGTGCTTGGGGTGCATCTGTGAAGAAAACAGATCCTTTCTTTTGTGGAACTCATATTCTTTTAAGTTGAAAGGTGATAAAAATGAAAAATTATGGCCTATGTATTTTCCTATTATAAAACTATGGGGAGATTTTTAAAAATGTAGATGCCCCGGTTCCACCACTGATGAAAATAAGTAGAATCTCTCGGAGTTGAGTTAGTTTTGGTATTTCTTTAAGGTTCCCAGGTGGTTCTGATGTACAGCCAGGGCTCAGAACCACTGAGCTAAATAGTTAGACAAAGCAGCTACACATTCCCATGATTAATAAGTGCCAAGCCAGACCCACTTAGGAACTAACTTTCTAAGTAGTTTTTTAAAAAGAAGCAAGCCATGCACTTAGAGTGAAGTTCAAACAAAGGTTAGGGATTCTATAAACAAAATTCAGGCTTTAGTTCTGGCCAAATAGCAAAAAATAAAGAACTACTTTGGTCAGTGGCAACAGCCTTGTTGATTTCCTTCCTGTTGATGCACAAAGTAGTTCTTAAAATATAAACAACACATGTATTAGGGGATTTGTTTTAGGATATAAAATTATTTAAATGATGTTCGATTTTAATCGGATCACTACTCACTTGGCAAAATTTTTTCAAAATAAATCATCAATGTCAGATAGAGGAAAATATCAAAAGCCAACATAAAATTTGTTGCTATTATTTGATTTGAGTAGTTCGATGAATCAGGAAATGCATTAGAATTCAAATCATAGTCCACACGTAAAAGCTGAAAATTAAAAATTAAAGGAAGTTAGGTTTATGATCAATTTTAAATAGTTAGGTTTAGTATAAAAATAAAATAGCTACTTTTTGCCTCATACCAGGAATGCAAAGTTGAATGAGACTGTATAATTCTCAAATCTATTGGAAAGCATGAGCATGTGACCAACTATAATGCAATTTAGTAATTGCTATGATTAATAATATGTTCCAAATGAAACAAGAGCATTATGAAGAGGTAGGGAAGTACGGGAAAAGAAGACATTTGAGCTCAGCCTTAGATAAATTTTTACCGAATAAAACACGGGAAAAAGGTGTGGTGTTCCTTGAAAATGGCTGCATAAGAGACAATGTGTGCTCTTGGAAAAATCACGGGTGTGTTTAAGGAGAACCTGTGGCAAAAGTGGACTGGTCTATAATATTCAAGTTAGTGATCACTCAATAATGGATACGTCATGGTCGACATTACCATTTAATTGGAGGGATGGCAAAGGGAGTTCAATGTGTGAATCAGATAAAGAGAAATAACATTTTATGAACAGAAATGTAATTTGCTAACCAGTTAATGTGTTTTCAAGGTGTTATTAACTTTTAATTTTCTTTCCTTTTACTTTATGGTTTTTACAATCATGTGTGCTATTCAATTACTAAGTCAAAATATGAACTAGAATAGTTGTATGGAATTAAATTTGTAAAATGAAGTTCATTTAAAATTGTCTCTAAAGAATTATATATTGACTTTCCATTTATTTACTCACCACACGGTTTATTTTGCTGAGCTAAATATTACCAAATGTTTCATATTTTTAAAATAAGTATATAAGTATAGTTGGTATACAATCTTATACTGGGTATATTCATTTCAGGAGTATAATATAGTGACGCCACATTTTTATACCTTACAGTACTACCAAAGCTTTTAAAAGTTCAGCTTTGCAACCTCACAACAGTCTTCACTAGGGTTTTAAACTTTACAATGCTGACCATAGAAAGGAATACAGACAATTAAATTCCAGAGTGGAAAGCATTTTGGAAATGTCATTAATAAATAATTGGATTGCTTCTTACCTGGGCCATCCCAAGCATGAAGGCAAAGGGGCTAAGAAAACTTAAAGTCCACTCCAAGGATGCAGGAAGTTGTCTGTACAACGCTGTGAATCCCAGGCTCCCCCAAAAGACAGTGAGAAGGAACACGACGAGGCCAGTGAGGAAAGATTTCTTGATCAAGACGCCCATTAGGAAAGCCAAAGCTATCTAAAATGACAGAAGATCCAGTTGGCTTAAGACTTCGTAGTAGCATAATAAAATAAGACATTAAGTATACAAAATTAGAGTTCTATCATTATTCTGTGTATAAAGTACAAAACTATGGTCTGCAGATGGCACTACAAATTAGCATTACAAAACACCACAGGTCAAATGGTATTAGTCTACAGAATTTCTTATGCAAACAGAGCAGACAGAGAAGAAAAGGGATATGCAGAATAAGAATCTATTTGGAAACCAACACTTGATCCTTGGGGTAAGAGTGAGATGAAAAAAAAAAAAATTAATTCGCCAACTTACCAAAGACAATCCATAGAGGAGAAAAAGGGTGAAGATTGTCATGAAGCCAGTCAGAATGACAATCTGGACAGATTTTACAATAAGTGCCAAGAAAAGGGCCATAATGAAGATGAAACCAGCATACAGCAAACCCCAGGAGAGCCTAATGTGGAAACAGAATGTCATTTTGGTATTTCGTGTTCAATTGGAAAGGACCTACAGTGGATTCTAACTAACATCATTCATTCATTCATTCATTCATTCATTCATTTTTTTTTATTCATTTATTCAGCAGATATCAAGTGTTTAGGATATGTAAATACTAGGTAAATGTTTTTAGGAAGAATTCCTAAGACATTAAGAATATTCTTTTTCTTAAAATGAATTCCAGAAACACACACACGCACATTATTATGAGAAAAGGAAAAAGTAGGCTTGCAGGCTGTTGGATTTTAGGTCTAACATGTTCGCTGTTGCACTCTTAGTCTGTGACCTCTGACACACTCTGTATTGCTCTGGACATTTGGAATAATATTACAGTGAGGACTCAAAGAGGTCATGTCTTTGTAGAACCCCATCCTAGTACATGGTAAACCCTCAATGAAGCTCAGATCTTTACTTCTCTCTGCGGTGAGGAGATTCATGAATTTCCTTGGATATTAAATAATTCTTCCTTGTGTATTATTCTGTCACTTCTCTCTTTTTCTAAAAGCTGTTTTGTCTTTCTCTGGATGTGTACACCAAATAGTCTACATACTTGCCTAATAACTAACGTTATTTATTTTCTGCTAAGATAGAATAGCTCACTTTCCTTTCTTTAATGCTTTTACCTTGTTTATTCATATTCTTTGAAGGGCATAATGAAATAATAATAAAAACAAACACAAAACAGCAGCAAAACCAACAAAATAATAGCTGATACATACAGCAATTACTCCGTGCTGGATAACGTTTTAAGAACTTAGCAAATATTAAATCATTTGATTCTCACAACGCAGTTCAATGCATAAATACCATTATTTTCCTCATTTTATAGACGAAGAACCTACTGAACGAGGACGTGAAGTAACTACATTTCAAGTCCAGGCATTTCAGCTCCAGTCTTTAGATTTCACAGTTCCCCTGTACTTCCCTTTATTGAATATTAATTCGATAAAGAAGTCAATATTGATTTATAGGATTTTCTTCCAGATTCCTAATTTTTTGCCATATGCATATTTCACCTGGTTCCCTAGCCTGTATTTTATTTTACTTCCTCCACACTGTAAAAATCACCTCTATGCCCTTCCAGTCAATTATTCACATGTTCTCACATAGGGCTTTGTCCATACCTGGACTTACTCAACCTCTGACCTTTTGAATTCAAACTACCCAGCCCCTATTCCCAATCCTGTTCTGTCAGCAAGTATATCCACCATACCTGATCCTCAGTCTCAAAAGAATTCCTTGACCCCTTTTTTCCCCTTTCAGTCTCATCCTGGCTTGAATCCCACTTCCAGCTTAGATACCAAAGTCTATCATTTCTAGCACATTCACTAGTAGACTCAATGTCCACCCTTCATTACCCCTGCTTTGCAACCACCCGGCAAACTCAAAACTGACGTTCTTTCTTCAGTCAGAGAAGTAAAATAGTCCCCAGCCTCCGCCTGGTAAGCATTACACCCATGACAATTTATTCCATTCATAGGGAAAAGTTAGAATATCATTAGGTTTAAATAACGATGCTTTGAAGACGCCCACTTTTCCTGAATTCCTGCATTCATTTGTGCTACACTTTACTCACCAGAACGCTGAATTTCGAAGGCCCATCATTGTCATCACGCCCTTCATCCTCTTCCTCTCTCTTGCAACATTAATAGATGCATAGTAAACGAATGGGGAAAAGGAAATAATGCAGAAGAAAATGAAGAAATCAGTAGTTAACCCTTCTTGACTAATGAAGGGATGTATTTTCATGTTTTTTCCAGTAACTGACATCAATTCCTCCATCACTGAGTGATTTGTTGTGGTCTGAAGAAAGATAGAAATACAGGTATTTGTGTATTAATGGATGACAGGTTCTGTTTTCCTTTAATCATCTCTTTTCCTATGAACAGCTGATGGACCAGTCTGGATCTGACACTAGCCTAACTTTTCATTTCCGTGTTTCACCACTGGCCCACGTGCAGCCTCCACTCCAGGCATTCTCAAAATTTGCTATGTGTTTTATGACTTCCCTGCCTAACATCACCTAATGATTTGCTTGAAATGTCTGTATAACCCTATGTATTTGGAAACCCCCTTACCTCAAGCTTCAGTTTTAAATGTCATTTCAACTAGGAATTCTTCTATGGCATTCTGGACTGAGAAGTTTTGCTTGTTTACCTGTAAGGACCTTAATAACACCTGTGATAGCCTACTTCCCCTCTTCTTATACTTTTCTTGTTATCAGCCTGCCTTCCTGACAAGGTTTTCTCCTTGAAGGAGAAAATTTCTATTTACATCTTATCTATACCCCACCCCTCCATGGCATATAGCAACTTAAATAAACATTGTCGTAAAGAAACCAGTGAGTAAATGAAAGAAAAAGGTTATTGATTTATATTTTCTTTGATGAAATTTTGATGCTTCTAATATCATTAACCTGCATTGAACATTAATCTGCACTGGACATTTTGTACTCACTTCTATAATAGCAGCATTAATGGCAGCTTGAAGAGCCACAAAACCTTTCTTCCAGAATTGTGTAACTCCACAGTAAACATCATTTTCAGTCAATGCATAACAATGTGCTTTAAGAAAAAAAAATACATAACTATCATTATGGATTATTTCAGTCCTGATTATGAGGTCTGACAATTAAGTTTGAGAACTCATCCTAGAAAAAGCGCTACATACCTCATCGCTGAATATCACTATGGTCACCTTCGAAGTACTCCCCTTGGGAAGCTATGCACCGACGCCGGCGCCTAGTCCACCCTTCAAAGCAATTTTGGAACTCTTTCTGGAATGGTCATCAGAGCTGTAATACATCTATGTGTAATGTAATATATATATATTACATTTATATCTATATCTATATCATCTATATCTATATCTATATCTATATACTATATATATACTATATGTGTATATATACACATATATACGTATAGTTGTGTTTTTGATTCTTTTTTGTCTTTCTTGTGTTTTCGATTGTTTTATTTGTTAACATTTTAGACATGCTTATTTTATATTCTCAGTTTTATAATTTCACCGGGCAAGCTGTATCCTGCTTTGTTGGTTCTCCTGACTCTCACTTAAGGTGCCTTGACTTCTCATATTGGACAGAGATATTTGGCCTAAGTTGAGGTTGCTTTTTTCTTATTTTTTTTAAATTTATTGGGGTGACAATTGTTAGTAAAATTACATAGATTTCAGGTGTACAATTCTGTATTATGTCATCTATATATCACATTGTGTGTTCACCACCCAGAATCAGTTCTCCTTCCATCACCATATATTTGATCCCCCTTACCCTCATCTCCCACCCTGCATTTTTCTACAGAAGATTTATAATCTCTTCTGCTAGGCACTCCAGTGCCTGACTAACCCGGGATCACTATATTTATATTTGTCATTGGGGTTTCTCAGAACAGGCAGTTGATGTGGTTAAGAACTCCAAACTCAAGAGAAGGCGACTGAGAGCAACGCATTCTCCTAGGGAATTCTCCTTTTGTCATCCAGAGTCCATGGTAACACAAACAAGCTTCCTTTTGTTCTTCCTTTGCCAATAGGTGAGAAAAAGGCTCTTTCTCCTTGCGTCAGACCCTGAATTAGTCAGGGTTGCCCAGAGAAACAGAAGCACCGTGATACAGATATACGAGGTCTGACAACTAAGTTCGCGAATGTGTTGCAACAATGTTGCTAACCTTTTTTGATATCAGAGGGATTATTCATTATGAATTTGTACCAACTGGACAAACAGCTAACTAAATTTACTATTTGGAAGTGCTGAAAAGGCTGCGTGAAAAAGTTAGATGACCTGAACTTTTCGCCAACAATTCATGGCTCTTGTATCACAACAATGCACCAGCTCACACGGCACTGTCTGTGAGGGAGTTTTTAGCCAGTAAACAAATCACTGTATTGGAATACCCTCCCTACTCACCTGATCTGGCCCCCAGTGACTTCTTTCTTTACCCAAAGATAAAGGAAATATTGAAAGGGAGGCATTTTAATGACATTCAGGACATCAAGGGTAATCCGACAACAGCTCTGATGGCCATTCCAGAAAAAGAGTCCCAAAACTGCTTTGAAGGGTGGACGAGGCACTGATGTCGGTGCATAGCTTCCCAAGAGGAGTACTTCGAAGGTGACTACAATGATATTCAGCAATGAGGTATGTAGCACTTTTTCTAGAATGAGTTCGCGGACTTAATTGTAAGAACTTATGTGTATATATATATGTATATATATATATATATATATATATGCACGCGTATATATACTTAGATGTATATATGTAAGTTTAAGTGTATATATATAGAAAACCACCATATAATACAGTACATTAATATAACCAATAATCAATGTACATTTTTGAAATGTGTTGCTTGACCTGTGAACATCACCATTGTAAACAGGGATTTAAAATTTGCTGTATTAACATCTTTTCTGACATATGGCTTATGACATAATTGAAATAGAAAGCAGTGAAACTGAATAGCTGGAAAGCTACCTGTATGGTCCCTGTGTTCCTTCTTTGTTGGAATTCTGTGTCCCAGCAAGAATTTCAAATGATATGAGAATGTATTAGTAAAGATGACTCTTACTATTTCTCCAGCATAATATGTCGTTAATTGTTTAATACTTTCTTCATCAGACAGCCCCAAGATTTCTCTATCTGCCATTACAAGAAGGGAATATTATCGTTAATAAATTATTAAGAGATTAACTTCAGGTTTCATGTTCGATTGTTTTTACTAGACTTCGTTATGGAAATAAAATTAAATCAAGTATTAATTTGGAGTAAGTTAGGCACAGTAAAAGTTGGGGAGAGACATTTCTAAAGTTTTATCCAGATAGTGTACAATCAAAAGGCATACATTAAAGTTAGTTATTTTCATATATTGTAATTATTGAACCAATTTCAATTACATATAATATCATACCATACAAATTAAACTATTCACAGAAGAATCAGAAGAATTGGCATTACAAGAAATCTAAAATGGATATATATATATATATATATATATATATATATATATATGCATATATATTTAAATCACAATTAAATACTGGTTATATCAGGTGGCAATAACTATTTAACTTCATTGTCCTTTAACAACTGTCACAGTATGATTAATATGCTGAAAAATAGGAGTGAATTGAAAGTTAAAAAATATATTGAGTGACTATGTTGATATCACTAAAATAATCCCTCTTTTTTGCTAATATTGTGTTTAATGTTACATAGGTGTTTAATTAAGACTGAAAAATGAGAAAGAATACAAGAAAAGTTCTAGAGTAGGGTGGGAATTTGAAGATAAAAGTGGAGGGAGTAGGCAGCATGTATTTTGATACAATTACCTTTTTTTCCCCTGGAATCTATTCCTTAGGTCTGTATGATCATGAGCAAGTCACTTAACCTTTGTTACTCAATTTCCATATTTGTAAAATAAACTTAACAATATTAATAATTAATAGTACAGAATATTAATACAGAGTACAGAGAAACATAATACAGAATAATATTATTACAGAATAATATTATATTGCTATAGAATAAAGTCTCTAAAAATCTAGCACATAGTAGCATTTAATGAATATGTATTAGCATTGCAACTACTTTATTTGTAAAATAAAGATAATAACATAAACTCTATGTAAAGATCTTGCACGCAGAAGTTATTTAATGAATATTTATTATCATAATTGCATGTGATTTTTAATGAAGGCATTGTTGAGAAGCACAAGTTTATGACATTGGGAACCTCAGGCGGACATCTGTGAAACAGGATGAGAGCAAACACATCCAAGATAGACCAAAAGATTAGACTTTACGTAGAGAGTTATATCAGGTTAAGATCTTGAATCAAAAATGGGTTCAGTGTCGGGCGGCTGGTTGGCTCAGTTGGTTAGAGCACGGTGCTCTTAACAATAAGGTTGCCGGTTCAATCCCCACATGGGCCACTGTGAGCTGCGCCCTCCACAACTAGACTGAAACAACTACTTGACTTGGAGCTGATGGGTCCTGGAAAAACACACTTTAAAAAATAAGTAAAAGTTTTTAAAAAACTGAGTCCAATATTTGCAGGCAAGATGCACAGTGCAGAGATTTGGATTTGGGTGGAAGTAATGGTGTGATGTTTGGTGGGGTACCATGGGAAAGTTTAGGTACCAAATCCACCTGGCCTGGCAGTGTGCAATGAAGCCCAGACAGAAAGGAAAAGTTCCACATAATCTGGGAACTGTGGCCATAGAAATGCCAAACGGCAAGTGCCTGAACACACAGACTACAGAGTGAGTAGACTTCTGGATACTGAATCCACATAAAGGGTCAGAATGCAAACACAACATTAATGGTTACCTAGACTGGAGTGGAATTATGGACAGAGGTTGACAAAAAGAAAAGACATTATGTACACTTCCAGTGACTGGGTGGAGCGAGATTCACAGGTTCTCCTCACAATAATACTCTTGGTAAGAAATTATGGTGCTTAAAATTAATACTGAGTACCTTCTAAGTCAAGTCTGCATATTCTTTTTAAAATTTGAGATATAATTCATACACCACAAAATTCATCTTTTTAAACTGCAATTACATGATCTGCAGTATATTCACAAAGTTGTGGGAGCTCTAAACTATTTTTAAATTATAACTCGACGCACATTTATGGGGCAATCACCATAGATTCCCCTTTGAAGTGCGTATTTATATTTGTAAAAAAATTGTTTTTCTTTGCCTGACATCCAGTCCTCCTTATAGTAAACATCCTAAAATTTATTCGTGGTACTATCCCTCTTTCATTCATTCACACACCATGTGGTTTGGGTGTGGTTCACAGGGTGACCTGGGAACCCAACCAATGGGCAATGACAATACTTTTTCTCCCTATCCAATGAGATTAGTTTTTGATGGACCAAGATCAAGACTAATCTAAAATAGACCATTTGTTCCAATGGGTCTAGTCTCTGAAATTATTTTGAACTGTTGGGAAAGATCTGTACTCCTTTCACTGGAGTCATTTATGTGATAGGGCTTAAAACTGGAGATTCTGTCTCTGATTGGGGATAGCTAAGCTGTGAATGAAGCCAACACACATTACTATGGACCTGAGAAGTAGAGACATGTTTCTTCCTCTATTGTTGACACTCCTCTATTCATCCATGCATTAATACTCTTTTTCTTTAAACTAGATAAAAGCCCCTTAAGACAAGATGTGTTGGAGGTCTCTTACTCCCAACTTAAATATTCATGAAAAATATAGTATTATTAATCTTATTTTGAATATGGTGGTAGTGAGGCTCAGAGAAATTGATGTCTTGCAAAATGTACTAGAGACACAGGGCAGAACTTTTAGTCAAATGCTCTCTGACCCTACGTCCAGTTCTCTTGCCTCTGCACTAGGTTGCTTCTCCCTTAATTTCAGGAAATTGCCATAGCAGTGATCTTCTTATTTTAATAATACTCTTCTTATTTTTCATTGATAAGTACCTTAACACCAAAGGGTGAAATTTTGAAACACAGAATATTCTTCAATAGAATCTTCAAATATAGTAAGGCAATCTTTGTGGTAGTAAAAGGTGAGAATAAAATTCCTATCATCAAATTAAATTTGATATCATATAACATATAATAATAAGCAAATACTAGAGCAACAGTCTCATTCTAGTAACAACGCTTGCACAGCCACAATCAACAAATCGCTAAACACTCCTACTTTTCAATGTCTATCAACTTGTGTATTCCATGCTCCCCCAAATCCTATGCAAGAGCAACAGATTGCTGTTTTGAAAGACTGTGCACTCCAAGTGGTAATCCCTTGCTTGCAAGAAATACAGTCACAGTGTTGACATAGATATTGAGTGACAGCCTCTTACTTCCAACAAAGGGAAAATATATTCACATTTCACATCATCTAGAAATTTTGACCATTGACACAGTTTACCAACTGCAATGCAAATTACATGCACACCTCTGTGGTCACATGAACCAAATATTAACATCAGAAATTCCTCTGAGGTTTCTAGAAAACTCACCTTTCATAAAGGACGCTGAGGCAACTTTATTCATTATCCGTTGGGTTGTATTGGTGAAAGGTGTGTATGCGATAGTAAACCAAGGTTCACTAAATGAATCTACCCTTCCCAGGTCCATGGTAGGCAGTGAAGAAAAATCATTAACTTCATGACTATTGGGATATAGGTACAGAAAAATGAGCAGGAGCAATGAGCTCAACAATTCCTACACAATCCAAGAGAAAGAATGAAAAAACAATGGTGATTTCCAAGTAGTCATTCACAATCATTTGGTCATAGAGTTTGTCTCATTCACTTTTCTAATTTCAACAGATCTCACACTAGGAACAATTTAAAATATGCACAGTACAAAATTTAGCAGTCGGGTAATTCCAGTGAGCTATTAAGGAATTAAAATTGATTGATTCACAGCCCAGTCTAAGCATGCACTGATCATAAAAATATGAGAGGCAAGAATTGCAAGCTGCTAGAAATTACTATCAGCTGGTAATACTGTGGTGACCAACTCAGGCTGTACAGGCACACCTTGTTTTGTGGTGCTTCACTTTATTGTGTTTCACAGACGGTGTTTTTTTTTTGTTTGTTTTTTTACAAATTGAAGGCAAAACCCTTCACCAGCAAAAAAGATTATGCCTCATTTTACTGCGATACTCACTTTATTACAGAGGTCTGGAACTGCACCCACAGTACCTCCAAGGTATGCCTGTATTTGATTCTGCTAAAAGCCTGTGTCAGAAGAGTTTCAAGGAATTGCTCACTTAGTAGGAATATATTGATTATATGCCAAGATTTGGGTATTGGAAACTCAACAGAACGCAGATGACCTGAGAAATACTGTCTTGGTTAGTTATCAATTCTATTCACTTGAAAACTTCCAATAAGAAACTACTCTATTTCCTAAATACATGACTGTAGAAAAAAATTCACAGTAGATATATAGTAAAATTCCAATTTAGTTTAAAAATGATACTTCAGTATATCTATCTGGTTTTTAAAAATACCAAAGTTTAACCATGATTTTTATTATGTGGCAAGATTATATGGGCTAATACTAATTTTCTTCTTGGCTTTAATTACATTTCCAAATTTTCTACTATTTTTGAAGAGAATGATTTATTATTAAAAACAGAAAGAGATTCAAAAAAGAAAATGCCAGTGATTTATTTCTGTGGGTTGATTTGTTTACCATATCTTTGGGATACCAATATCTTAACCCAAATATTTATGCATGGGAATGCTAGGAAAATGTGCCCATTGACTTTTAAAACACTGAATTCTCTATGGCTGACTAACTTCGGTGCTTTTAGACCTCAAATGACAGGCCTATGTTAACTGAAATGTCTTCAGACAGATTTGTGGTTCAAGGAACAGCTTTTTCTATTGTAAAAAGCTGTTCTATTTCTTTGGAGGGGAGATAAATAAACAAAGTGGAGATGCAGCCCAAGGAATATACGTTTTCCTATCATAAATACAAAGTGACATAGATATTGAATCGTACCATTAAGGACTCTCTTTTCATTCGCCATTTCTTAAGGAAGTTCTTGCATAATAAGGCCCAAGTTTGTTGACACACACTTATCTCCCTCTTAGTCATTTTGCCCTGTTTAATAAGGAAAAAAGGGAGGAGATAAAGTAAATGTGTAGGTTTTAATGAGAATAAATACCCCACAAACACAAAAACACGTAGCCTGACAACTCCAATGTTCCAAATGAGGGCTTAGCACCTGAGATTTCCAAAGTTAGCATCTTTTACTGCCCCACTTCTCTTTGATCCTATTCTTTACTCCATTATTTTGTGTTATACACTGTGCTAGTTATCGATGTATTGCCCCTCAGCTCCAGATTCTCTCTTCACAGCCTGCTCTGTGAAAATGGATCTGGACCTTGTCAACATTTTTCTTTGCTAGCTGGCATGATGTAAATGTTCGCCAGTAGTGAGGACTGGAGACATTGCAGGAAGAAGAGGCTCTCCTTTCTGGTATCAGAAGGTTCATATGCCTGGTTTCTAGAGA
Organism: Rhinolophus sinicus; assembly: GCF_057876585.1. Lineage (NCBI taxonomy): Eukaryota > Metazoa > Chordata > Mammalia > Chiroptera > Rhinolophidae > Rhinolophus > Rhinolophus sinicus. The sequence continues at coordinate 48,051,681 of NC_142512.1, forward strand.
ACGTATGTTTTTTCCCCACTGCTCAAACTACATGATTTTTCTCCAATGCAGAGTGCCTGGATAGTGCAGGTTTCACTGTGTGTTTTCTGTAGCTCTTGACTCAGGGAGCAGTAGTGTATCTGGTAGCCCCAGAATGTGAGAATCTTTTCCACGCTTGTTTCCTTCAATTCTCCAATCTCAAAGAGAGTGCACGCCAGTCTTTGTGCCCTTAGCTTGCCATTCAGGCTTCTCTGCCATTCAGTGGACTGAAACCATACCTTACCCAACCACTCTATATTTAACACCGTATCTCCCCTCTTAGTACTCATAAAAATGATGAGGGTAAAGCAAGAGACCTGAGAGACCCCTCAGTAGTCTCAGGATGCAAAACCTACCCACTTTTCAGAACATTTTCTCCTAACAGCAAAAGCTGTAAGGCCCTTAGGGATGGATAGGAATCCCAGTCAGCCCTACGCGAAGACCTACTGCTGCATCTTGGCGAGGGGTTGAAGCAATAGCCAACTGCTACTAGGGAACGGCAATCTGTAACCCCCACACCCCCATCTCTCATACTGTCCTAGGAACAGGGATGGAAAAACAGTTGTCTTCCCTGGAAGAAAGGAAAGAAACCACCTTCCCCTTGACATGACCTTCGCAGCACATAAAAAGCAACAGCCATCTACCATTGAGGGTGGGGTGGGAAAATTTCTTGTTCCCATTTTTAAGCAAAGATAAGTTGCTGCTGAGATTTGCTGTGGGGACCCACATTGACACAAAGAGAGATAGGCTATTACCAAAAGAGGGGAGAAGAAGCTCCCAACAGATACAAGGATAAATCATATGTCAGGCCACAAAAAAAGTCTTAGCAAATTTAGAAGACTGAAATCATACTGAGCATTTTTTCTGACTACAATGGTATGAAACTAAAAATTAACAACAAGAGGAAAGTTGAAAACTTTGCAAATATGTGAAAACTAAAGAACATACTTCCGAACAACCAATGGGTCAACGAAGAACTCAAAAAGGAAATCAAAACATATGTTTAAACAAATGAAGATGGAAACATGACACAGCAAAACTATGGGATGCTGCAAAAGCAGTTGTAAAAGGGAAGTTTATAGTGATAAATGCCTATATTAAGAAAAAATCTCAAATAAATAATCTAACTTTACACTTAAAGAAACTAGAAAAGAACAAAATAAACCCAAAAGAAAGGAAATAACAAAGATCAGAGCTGAAATAAATGAGAGACCAGCAAAACAATACAAAAGCTCAAGGAAACTAAGAGCTGTGTTTCTGAAAAGATAAAAACAAAACAAAAAAACTAACAAATATTTAGCTAAACTGAGAAAAAAATAAAGAGAGAAAAGATACAAATACATAAAATCAGAAACACAAGAGGAGACATTACAACTGAACACAGAAATACATAAGATCATAAGAGACTACTATGAACAACCATAAGCCAACAAATTGGATAACATGAAAGAAATGCGTAAGTTTCTAGAAACATACAACCTATCAAGACTGAATCATGAAGAAATAGAAAATAGAAACAGACAAATGATGAGTAAGGAGATTGAATCAACAATAAAAAACCTCCCAACAAACAAAATCTCAGGACTGGATGGCTTCACTGGTGAGTTCTACTGAACATTTAAAGAAGAATTAATGACAATCCTTCTCAAATTCTTCCAAAAAATTCAAAGGGAGGGAATATTCTCCAATTTACTTTATGAGGCCAGCATTACTTTTACGTCAAAGCCAGATAATGACACTACAAGAAGGAAAAATTACAAACCAATATCCCTGATGAATATAGATGCAAAATTCTCAACAAAATATTAGTAAACTGAATTCACACATTAAAAGGATTAGACACCATGATCAAGTAGGATTTATCCCTGAGATGCAAGGATGGTTCAATAAAATGTCATATACCATATGAATAAAATGAAAGATAAAAATCATATGATTTTTTTCAATAGATGCAAAAAAAAAGCATTTGACATAATACAACATCCTTTCATGATAAAAACCCTAAGAAAATCAGGTATAGAAGAAACATACATCAACACAATAAAGGCTATATACGACAAGCCCACAGCTACCATTATACTCACTGGTGAATGGTTGAAAGCATTTCCTCTAAGATCAGAAACAACACAAGGGTGTCCGCCCTCACCACTCTTATTCAACATAGTGGCCCCAATTCTTCACCCCTACTTGTGTCCACACCCTTAGTCTGGTAACTTTGTAGTTCTTTCCATAAAGCCAGCTATAACTTTGACCAATAGAGAAAGGTAAGAGTGATGATGTTCCATTTCCAAACCTAGACGTTACAAGGCTGTCAGTGTCTGCTTGCTCTTATGGCTCCCCCTTTGTGATAATAGCATACCTGGGCTAACCTCTGGAGGACGAAAGGCACATGAAACAGAGCAGAATCATCCCAGTTTAGAGTAGCCTACATCAGACGATAGCCAGCCAAGCCCCAGAGATGTGAACAAGCCCATCCAAAATCAGCAGAGCCTCTTAAGAACCCCCAGGCATCCCAGCTGTAAATGCTTGTTGTGTGTTATTCGCTGCTTTTCTTTTCTTTTTTTCTTTTATGGTACAGCATATTTTAACATTTGGAAATATTCCACATGTACTTGAAACAAATGTATATCACCTTTTACGTTGTTTTGTAAGTATTTATTCAATCTCTAAAATTTTGTTCTTCAAATCTTCAGTGTTCTTTCTTATATTTATGAGATTAATCATTTCATGACAGAATTCTCCATTCTGATAAAATGTTTCATTCTGATCATAGGTCTGCCAATTTCTTATTCTATCTCTGTTAGTCTTCAGATTGTACATTTAAAGGCTAAGTAGTTAGTTGCATAAAACATTGCTTTATTGCTCAATTTTAATGGTAGGTTTCTTCTATTCTGATAATAGCATAGAAACATCAGGTTTCTTTAGCTTAAAACTTGCCTAATGTTGCTTTATCCATCCCTTTATTTTTTTTAACTTTTTGCTGAATTTTTAAGTGTTTGGTTAATGTATATAAAATTCATGGTTGCTATATTTTTAAAAACCCAAACTGGTAAATACTATAGTTTTAATTTTTATCATGTATAAATTCTTATTTTGGGTGAGCTTTCATTGTATTTATTTTCATGTTAAACCTGCTTTTTCTTTGCTTCTAGTTTTGTCCATATTCGTACCTTCTCTTGAACTTTATCAGGTTCTCCCCCTACCATGTTTTCCTTCTTTTCCCAAAGATATTCATATTCCTTTATTGGTTACTCTTAAGTTTTGGACTTTCCTAGGGAACTACCTTTTTTTTAATGAAAACATTTATTATCCCTATCCTCTTCATAAAAACAAAGACTTTCTAGATACTTTACCTCTGCTGAATTCTAACCCTGATAATTCTCGTTATTATTATATAGAAATTTGGCTTAATCTTTCATTTAAAGTATAGATAAATTAGATTTATTTTATCATGTACATAGTTAATTAGATTTGCCAATATGTTATATAGATTGCTGTGGGGAGGCTGTCATATATTTGAGCTTGTGTTGAGATGGAGGGTAGAAATTGCACCTAAACTGGGCTTGGATAGGCTTTAGCTAAGATTAACCCAGGACCCTTTTCTGTGACTTGTGTGTAGGCCGGTTCAGTGTGGAAACATCCCATGAACTCTACCTAAAATTGTCTGCAGAGGGCAGCATCATTTTTCCATAGATATTGTACCAAGAGTATAGCAGTAGACCACATCCCTTCCTGGTAGAAGAAGCAAGTCAGTATCACTATATTCACCCTTGAGCAAGGAGCATGTACTTGAGTGTGTGTGTGTGTGTGTGTGTGTGTGTGTGTGTGTGTGTGTTGGGAGGGTGGTGATGGTGACCTTTAGGTAGGGGAATTTATACATCCTCCCTCCCCCCCTTTTTTTTTCTTTGCAGCAAGGACCTAAACTACCTCCCAGGAGGAGATTCCTCAGTGTGTAATAATAATAATACCACATCTTTCCATGCCCCTAATCAACATATTACACAATATGATTTGCTGAGCCTTTCCTGAAAACTGTGGGACTTGAGTGCTCTCAAAAGTCTTTGCTACAGGAGGAAACACTGTATCTAAGCTGAGGTATAGAAAGTAAAGAGATTCTGGAGTGAGCACCCATTTTTTTGGAAGCATGCCAGGGATGTGACTTGGAAGAATGGGTCAGGACTTTTGGGCACAGAGCAGCAGCTCACTCTGAATTTGGCTCTCCAGTTCCAAATCTGGAGCAGGCAGCATTTTCCGTCTATGGCTGTGCCACGTTGGCCAGGGATAGAGAATCTACATGGCTGCCCTGAACTCCTCCATCGGGATGAGTGGGTATGGCCCCACCTGAAGCACTCATTCCATTCATGGAACAAGATGACACTCTGGGCTGTGCTATTTCCCAGACACCTTACTTTCTCAAGTAAGCTCACGTAAGGTGTCCAGCAGTCAGTTCCAATGGAAAGCATTTAGCCAAGACAGCCTCACAGAGCATTGCCCAAGAAGGAACCTACACCTGGCTGCCTCATGAGGCTGAGAGGAAGTCTAGGTAGAAGCAGACTGAGGGAAGAGATTAGAAAGCCCACAGAGTGACAACTCGAGGGAGGAAGACAGTTACACGTGAAAAAGCATTAGGTCAGGCCGTCCTGTGAAGGAGGACTGAAGATCCATAGATTGTCCCTGGTGCCAAGATTTGGAGTGGTCACTGGTAAGGGGACTTTGCAGGGCTGTCCGGGAGGGTACACTGCCCACGAGTGTGAGCTCCTCACTGTGGAATCAGCCACAGCCCAATGAGGCATGATAATGTCAGTCTGGCTCCAACCCCTTAGATTTTCCATTGTAAATTAGCATTGCCTACTTTGTTTGTTCTGTAATTCATCAAAAAACTAACCACATGAATTCCTCTTTATACACGTTATAGATAGTTTCAAATTGTAATGACTCTGATTTTTCTCCTGTCACTGGGTTGTTAAATTCAAAACAAAATGCTTACATTATAGGAATGTGAAAATTCTGTTTACTGCAAGTAATGTATATTTGAAATAATATTGTGATAAGGAAAAGGTACATATTTCACATTCTGATTTAATACACGGTGGGCACAGAATAAAAAAATCCTGGAAAGCATCTTACATATCTAAAATTCTTAGAGCCTGAGATACAGGAACAATAAAAATATTTCTATAAATTCTTTTGGTAAACAGTCTCAAGATCAGAAAAACAGTGTACCTAGAAAGTTATTGTGCAATAAATGTAAAGAACGTCAAAATAATCCAAGTTTACAAATCAATTCTCAATATTCTTAGTACTTCACAATCTATCAGCTAATTCCCACACTCAATTTCTTGCTTATAACCATGTAACACTTGCATAATTTCGATGCTTTCATTTTTTTATAATATTAAATACCAGATATCCAAAACCATTAAAACAGTCCGTTAATTTTCAAAACAATTTCTCCACAAATGGTTGGCATTCAATTCCTGAAGACTTATTTATAATTTTGTAACAGGAAAAAGAAAAACCCCCAAAACAAAACAGAGAAATACAATGAACTTACTTTTGAGAAATTTGAAGCAAGAAATCTAGAAACACATTTTATCCACTGTTCTCCTTATTCAAAAGAAGATTCATATTTTTCCTGGTCTCTACTGCATCTCTAGAATTTGCTTTAACTGTTTGACTTCTGTGAAAACTTCCTGTGGAGACCGCTTTCAAAAAGAGGTGATGATGTCAGTTCTGTTAACTTTGCCAAATATCACATTCACGTGATTACCTTGGACTGTTTGTCTTTTGACAAGCAGCCATTTCCTGCTGAGCAGTGGCATTTATACTTGGTTGCCTGGCCATATCGTATGATAGAAAACAGTCTTATAGAGGAAATCTACTATTTGTAAGTTTTTCTCTATTATGTCCAAGATGATTGTGGCTCATACCAAATTTTAAGCACTGTCTTGAAACCACGAGAGAGGAAAGAGTTTCATCAGAGAAAAGCTTCTCTCTACACAGAGCTCTAGACTGTCTGATTGATTTCGACTCCTTGATTGATATCATCACTTGGGTAATCGGGCTTTTCATTCCTCTGTGTCTTATCTTTATTCTGTTCAGAATATGTTCTAATCTCCCTCGAGACCTACTTTTGGACCTGTGAATTATTTAGAAATATGTTGTTTCATTTCCAAGTGTCTGGAGATTTTCTTGTTATCGTTGGTTATTGATGTCTAGTTTAATTCTATTACGGTCTGAAGATTTATTTTGTATGTCAAATTTCTTAGGACTTGTATTATGACCCAGGATATCATCTAGCTTGGTGAATATTCTACATGCACTTGAAAAGAGATGTATTCTGCTATTGAGTGAGGGGGTTATTACATAAATACCTGTTAGATCTAGTTGGTTCTTGGTGTTGCTCTGTTTTTATCTATTTTTGTTGGTTTTCTCTCCACTAGTTCTGTTGATTATTGAGAGAAGAGTATTGAAGGCTTTAACAAAAATTAGAGACTTTTCTTTTTCCTTTCAGAGCTAACAGATTTTGCCTCATATAATTGGAACTGTGATGTTGATGTAGAATTTCTGATGTGTGTGTGTGTGTGTGTGTGTGTGTGTGTGTGTGCCAGAATTGTAGTCTCGTGAAACTGAAGAATGGAGGCACAGACTGGAGAGACCAGAGGTTGCATAAGAGGACAGTTTATTAAAGCAAAGAGTTACAGCTCCCGAGTGGGAGGGAGTACCTGAAGCTGGGATGCCCACTAGCTAAAGCAAAAGACTTCTGTTTTTATTCTTTTTCTTGTATATCTAAGAAGAAAAGCTGATGTCTACTCGTAGAGTTGTATCAAATTCTCAGCCTTGAGGAGGCTTTTGTGAAAGCTTTTTGAAATAAACCAGCTGTCCTGTGCTAATGTTTCCTAGGGCTACGGCCTTGAAGATATGACTGTCCTTGTCTATTTTCCCAGGGAATTCCTGACTGCCTGAAGTCATGCTAACTAACCTGCCTCAGTGTTACGTACATACACATTCAGGATTGTGATGTCTTCTTGGTGAATTGGCCTTTTTATCACTATGTAATGTCCCATTCATCCCTGGAGATTTTCTGTGCTCTGAAATCTGCTTTGTCTGGGGTTGATATAGCCATTTCCACTTTCTTTTGACCAGTTGACCAGATGACTTCTCTATCATTTCAATATTCTTTGCTATACTTAAAATTTCAGTGAGCACATTAATCAGAACATTTGCTTCAATTCTTTGTTTTCTGATTCATAAATACTTCATAGATGATTGAGCCACTCAGTTCTGAGCACTGTGCCCTTTTGCAAATATTCACAGATCCGTGAACTTCAAACAGAAGTTTGCTGGATGCTTCCGACTTGGGATAAGATGTAGCAGATTGTGCCAGATCAATGTTTCTACTACAACAACTACAAAGAAGCCAGGTAAATTTCTTAACAGAAACCATGCAAGCTGATAGCAGCGGAGCCACATCAGTTTAGTACAGAAAGACATTAGTACACTTAGATTTCAAGTAAAACTGTCTACCCAAAATGAAGACAAAACAGACACTTTCCAGAAAAATAAAAATAGCACACAGAATTTGGCACACTGCAAAGAAACTGTTAAGAATACATGTAAACCCTGTAGCCAGTATAAATAAATAAATAAATACATAAATAAATAAATACATAAATAAATAAATCTAGTATGCCAATAGCAGAGATAAAGTGGTATACTAAAAATATAAAATAGTACATCTAACCCAACCATTTCAATAATTACACTAAATACAAAGAATGAAAACAATCTAATTGTAAAAGAGATTTCCAGACTTAATTTCAAAAGTGTGACATAAACGCATGCTGTCAGCATAAAAAAAAAAGCTAAATTTAAAGACCCAAAGATAAAAACTGAAACAGTGGGAAAAAATATACCATAGAAACCCTAGTCACAGGAAAGCAGGAGTGGCTGTAGTAATATGATTTTAAAAATTGACTTCAAGACAAGAATTATTGCCCGAGATAAAGAGGAATAGTTCCTAATAATATAGGGGTACTTCATTAAAAAACATGAAAACCTAAATGGATACAGATCTAAAAGCAGAGCTTGAAAATTCACGAATGAAAAACAGAACTGAAAAGGCCGACTTGTGGGTCTACAGTTATGGTTGGAGATTTCAACAGTTATATCTCAGTGCTTGATAAAATCACTAGATATAAAGGCAGTAGGTGCATAGGAGATTTGAACAACACAATCAAGCTACTTGAACAAATTGTCCCCTATTGAACACCCTAGGCAAATATATATTTACACACACGTATATATAAGTTTTTTTTTTTTTACATTGCACATTTAATACTTACCACAACAGACCTATGTTAAACCAGAAAACAAATCTCAATAAATTTAAGGAATATATTATAAAAGTGTACTTTGACCAAAAGGAAATTAAACTGAAACTAATATTAGTGATCTATCTGGCAAATTCACAAATAATTGGAAATTAAACAACATACTTCTAATAATCCTTATTTCAAAGAATATATTAAAGGAAAAATAAAATATTTTGAATTGACAAAAATGAAATGTAACATATCAAATTTTCATGAGAGGCAACTAAAACAGTACTTTGAGGACAATTTATGGTTTTATTGCTAGTATAAGAAAAAAAAAGTCTAAAATTAATGATCTAAGCACCCACCTTATGAAACTAGAAAAATAAGAGCGAATTAAACAAAAAAAGTAAATAGAGGAAATGAAAGTAGGTGGAAATAAAGATAAAGGCTAGAATTTAAAAATACAGGAAAAATAATAGAGAAATTTAATGAAATTAGAAGCTGATTAACTAGAAAGTCTGATACCATTGATAACTTCTCACTATACTAATCATGAGAAGAAGAAAAAAAGACAAAAGACACAAATTGCTGAAATCAGGAATAAAAGAAGATGGGCAAAACATATACCAGGTAATTAGAAATAAGAAATTAGACATAGCAATGATGATTCAGGATAAACATAATTCAAAGAAAAAACATTAAACATGATAAAAAAAATTTATGACAACTAGGATATCTACTCACCAAAAACCCAGCTACCAATTTTATAAAGCAAAAATTACAAAGCGACACAAGGAGACAAATAAGAGCATAAAAGTAAAATACTTTAACACACCAACTTCAGTATAAGATAGAGGAACTGGACAAAACATAGTGAGGCTACAGAAGATCTGAACAACATAGTTAAAAAGGTACTACTTACAGATATAGAACATAAAATTATGGTGTTTCATATAGATAGCTCCATGGATCTATTTTAAAAATTATCAACAAGGTACTGTGTGTAGCTAGGTGTGTGTGTGTGTGTGTTGCTTGTATGCAAGTATTCTCGCAACTTTTCTGTAAGTCTGAATGTATGTCAGTATATCATGTCAATATAAATAACCTGACACCCTGATAATAGAGAACACACCTCCTCTAGTGCACATGAACCAGTCAAAAATATTGATCCCATATTGGGTCACAAAAATGATCAAGTTCTGTATGAAATTAGAAATAGTATAAACAATGTTTCTCAGAAAACAATGCAATAAAACTAGGAATTAGTGGCAAAATTTTAAAAGGCATTCCACCTCAAAATTGAATAACCTTGAGTGGAAAGGGAAATAAAAGTTGAAGATTATACAAAATATAATAACATACTGCCTATCAGAATCAATGGCACATATTTACATAAGTGATTAAAGGGAACTTCAGAGCCTTAAATACTGTTGGTTCACAAACTTGGGAGCTTCCCAGGTGAAATCTAAAATTGGTCTCCATTCATGGAAGGCAAGGAGAGACAGAAGAGGCAGACCACTGCAGACTGGTAGGTGGTGGTTTTAAGAAGCAAAGGGACTTACAAGGCTTGTCATAGGCGCCACAAGTAGATCTCCACATTTGCTGCCAGGATCTTGAAGTTCATATTACCATCCGGATGGTCCCAACAACACATTGCTCTCTCAAGGCTGTGTCTTTGAAAATGGCTCCCACTTTGGTAATAGCAGGTGGAACCTATATTCCAAGGACAGAGGAGGGGAGGGGAGCCTCCCTTTGCCAGGAGCAGCAAGATGGAAGACACACATAGCGCAAGACTTGCGGGAAGTGGCACTGAAGTTTCCATGCCCTCCCAGAACCACCACTTTCCCCAAATGTCTACGTATTCACCCACTTGGAAGCTCTCTTAACTCATCCTTTTGGGTTTTTATGGAGGTTTCATTACCTAGTCATGATTGATTAAATCATTGGCCATTGGCAACCGATCCAACCTCCAGCCGTCCCCTCCTGGAGGTGAGAAGGTGGGACTGAAAGTTCCAACCCTTCAATCTTATGGTTGGTTCTCTTGACAATCAGCCCCCATCTTCAGGTCCAAAACTTTCCTCATTAACATAACAAAAGTCACCTTTACAGCTTTCATTATTTAGGGGGTTTCAAGGGTTTAAGAGCTCTGTGCCAGGAACAAGGATGAAGACTAAATATATACTGGGGGTGCCAAAAAAATGTACACAGGTGGACACTTTGGTCAATGTTGCTCAAGCAGCAGTTCCCGTAATCAGACGTGTCTGGACACTGATGGTAACCACCTTGAGCACCTCTTGTAATGGCAGAAGTCAACTGTGATTTGTATTCATCTTTTGTTATCAGTACATATTGAGAATTACAATTTTAATACTTTTTCCTTTTTTAAAATGTGTATACATTTTTTGGGCATCCTCTGTATATTTCTTACTATAAATCACAATGTCACGAACAGAAACACAAAGTGTCTTTCAAAGGAGGGCCTTTGGTGCATAGTAGAATATCACATCTTTCCATAGCTTCCATCGACAAATCCCATATAAATACACAATTTTCTGGGCCTCCTCTAAACACTTGAAAAGTAAGTGTTCACAAAAGGTCTTAATTGCAAAAGGAAATAGAGTTGTCAGTCTGAATTACCCCCAAAAATGTTATTTTAGAAGGAACATTAGTTTTCTGGAAAGTATACCAAGGGCATGGCTTGCAAAAATGGATCAGGGCTCACAGGTACAAAATTGGCAGCTCCATCCTGGCCTATGTCAGTTGGTGCTTAAGTCTTGGCATTTGAGAGAAGTGACCTCCTCTCTTGACCTCCCACCACGTTGGCCAAGAGCCATCCGAACAGTTGTCCTAGAATACTGTATAGAGGTAAGGAGTGGGTTTACCCTGTCTGAAGGCTTCATTTTATTCATGGAGCAGGATGACGCTCAGAGCTCTGCTAGTATTTCCTAGAGACAAAGCTCAGGTAAGATAAGCAGGGGTCAGTTCCAAGGGGAGGCATATAAGCCAAGACAGCCTCAGAGAGCATTCCTAGAGGTAGAACCTCATGGCTACTTAATGAGCCTGAGAGGAAGTCTAGGTAGAGGCAGACTGAGTAAAGAGGTTAGAAAGCCCATGGAGTGCCAACTGGAGGGAGGAAGGCAGTTTCCAGGACAAAAAGCACTAGGTTAGGGTGTGCTAGATGGCCATGGATTGCTTCTAGTCATGTGGACACTTTTAAAGGGATTCTGTAGGAGGGAGAGCTGGCCAAGAGGGTCACCTCCTACCTATAAAAAGAATCACAGCCCCATGAAGCATGGAGAACTGACTCCAACTCCCTCAGATTTTCTATCATGAATCAGTCTTGCAGTATAAATGAGTTCATTGAGCTGTCCCTCATGCTTACTTTCTTTTTTCATTCCCTGATTTGTGAATGTTCTATGGCTCATATCCAAATAAAAAGTAATAACACATAGACTTGTCATTATAAATTTCATAGTATGCTTCTAACTGTGAAGGTTCTGATTTTTCTCCTGTCACGTTGATGTTAACACCAAAAGAAAACTCTTACTGTTCACCATGAGCAAAAGACTTCACTACAAACTATTCTGAACAGCAGAGGATGTGGATTTGATATAATATCCATGTAATGGAAAACATATATTAGTCAATCTGACTGAACACATTCTATACAAAGAGTAAAAGAAAAGTATCTTACATTTACAAGAAAACATCATACATTTAAAAAATACAAGTCTGAGAGTGAGGCAGAGACAATAAAACATTTTTTAAATGTTATTAGTAAAAAAGTATCAAAATTAGAAAAAGGGTATCCAAAATGCCTGCAAATTGTTATGCAATAAAATCATATATACATTCATTTACGCATATCTATCTATACACTTGCAACTCAAGCTTGCAAATGCATTTGCAAGATATACTTAATTTCCATACGATAAATCCATTAGCAAATTTCCAGCTTATTTATACACTCATTTTTTTTTTTTGTCTCAACATGATAAAATACAGTGGTAAGGGGGGTGGGGGGTGGGAGACGAGGGTAAGGGGGATCAAATACATAGTGATGGAGGGAGAACTGACTCTGGGTGGTGAACACACAATGGGATTTATAGATGATGTAATACAGAATTGTACACCTGAAATCTATGTAATTTCACTAACAATTGTCACCCCAATAAATTAAAAAAAAAAATACAGTCGTACCTTGGTTTTCGAACGTAATCCGTTCTGGAAGACCGTTCGAGTTCTGAAACGTTTGAAAACCGAGGCACGGTTTCCCATAGAAAGTAATCCAAAATAGATTAATCCGTTCCAGACTTTTAAAATCAACCCCTAAAATAGCAATTTAGCATGAATTTTACTATTTACTGATACCATAGATCCATAAAATGATACACAATGCAAGTAATAAACACAATATACTGTACTGTAAAAGCAATAATAAACACAATGTAAAAATAGTACTGTAGATGATAAAAATGAAAATGTGATTTTTTTCTTACCTGCAATGATGATAGTCATGGTTTGGATGGGGGGGTCCCCTTCAATAATCACAATAGGTGCCTGTTGTTCAGGTGTTCTGTGGTCCTCTCCCATAATCACTGTAGGTGACTCCTCTCCTACCATTCCTTCCTTTGATTGTTTTACACCACTGACGCCTGGTTTAGACTCACTGGATCTTTTCCTCACTAAAAAATTTTAAATCGACATTTGCTTTCTCAGATGTTTTAAAATCTGATGTTTTAAAATGTGTCTAAAATGAGACATAGCATTATCAATGAAAGTGTTAGTGGCATGACTTATGGCAGCTTTATCAGGGTGATATTTTTCAACAAAAATGTGCACTTCAACCCATTTTGCACATGTCTTTGATCAGTGCAGTAGAAACACTTTCTCTTCCCTCCTCCTCTGAAGACAGTTCCTCAGTTGCCACCTGTTGCTGCTCCGTCAGAATGTTCTGAAGTTCTTCTGTGGTGAGTTCAGCCTGGTGATCCTCCACTAACACCTCCACGTCATTACTACTCACTTCCCAGCCCATGGACTTTCCCAGAGACACATTATCCTCAACACCAGGAGCATCCTCTTCAACATCCTCAAATACACGTCCAGGGACAGCATCTGGCCACAATTTCTTCCATGCTGACTTCATTGTTCTGAGACAGACCCCTCCATACTTTGTCTATGAGATGTAAGCAATGTAGGATATTGAAATGATTCTTCCAGAACTCTCTGAGGGTTAGCTCTGTATCCGAGGTCACCTCAAAGCACCTTTGGAACAGTGCTTCTTAAAATTAGATATGACCTGCTGGCCCATGGGCTGGATGAGAGGAGTCGTGTTGGGGGCCATAAACTTTACGTTGATAAAACTGAACTCTTCCATCAACTCGTCTTCCAAGCCTGGGGGTGCGCATTACCCATAACAAGCAGGCACTTCATTGGAAGGTTTTTGTCTTGGAGGTATTTTTTTACACTTGGCCCGAACACTTCATGAACCCACTCAATAAAAAATGGCCTGGTTACCCAAGCTTTGCTGTTTGCCCTCCACATCACATGCAATTTGCTTTTTATGACATAGTTTTTCTTAAATACCCTGGGGTTCTCAGGATGGTAGACTAGCAAAGGCTTCAACTTAAAATCCCCACTCGCATTCCCACAAAAATAAAGGATTAGCCTGTCTTTCGTGGGCTTGTGTCCTGGCAATGATTTCTCCTCCTTTGTTATGTAGGTTCTCTTTGGCATTTTCTTCCAAAAGAGGTCTGTCTCATCACAGTTGAAAACTTGTTGGGGAAGGAAACCCTCTGCCTCTACATAATCTTTAAATTCCAAAACAAATTGGTCGGCATCTTCTTTGTTGGCACTGGCAGCTTCACCATGTCTCACCACATTGTGTATCCCACTTCTCCTCTTAAACTTTTCAAACCACCCTCTACTTGCCTTGAAAATTTCACTCTCAGCACTTGTTCCAGGGGTGTTTTTGATGGGGTGAGCATGCAAATGTAAAGCTTTTTCACAAATTATGTTCTCAGAAATGCTGTCACTGGCCAACTGTTTTTCATTTATCCATATGAAAAGCAATTTTTCCACTTCTTCAATTGTCTGTGTTCTTTGTCTTGTGTTTTAACACCTCTTGCAACATTGGCTCCTTTAGTGGCTTCTTCATTTTTTAAGATGGTACAAACTGTAGATTTGGCAATACCAAACTGCGTTGCCAGATCACATACATGGACACCACTTTCTGGTTTGGAAATAATTTCCTTTTTCACCTCTATTGTTGTTCTGTTACTGATTCTCTAGGCTTTGCAGCTTTTATCCATTTCTCACAGCAAGGGGTGATTGGCAGAGGGCTCCTGAGAGGACATGAACACAGTCACGAAAATAAATTGGTTGCAAGAGTGCTCCTGAGATAAGATAAGCACAGATTGATTGCACACAGTCACCAAATAAGCCCAAATATCACCTCCGTGTTGCACGGGTGCCCAGGACTCAACAGCCGCCAGCTAGGCCTCAGGATCTTGCACTCAGCAGAAGCCACGTGACATGTTCGACTTCCAGGGGGTGTTTGAAAACCAAAGCATTTACTTCCGGGTTTACGGCGCTTGTAAACCAAAATGTTCGGTGACGGAGACATTCGAAAACCGAGGTACTACTATAGTTGCAAAAACTTTTTTAAGTTAGTTATTAACCCAGCCTTTTTTTTCCCTGGGGGATATAAATCAGCAGCTATTCCTAAACATTAAGTTAATTATTATAAAAATAATTACTCCAGAGATGTTTGGCATTTCTATATGAGAATCTTATTTGTAATCGCATGATACGAACAAGACGGAAAAAAAAAAAAAGATGAACTTACTTTTGGAAAGTAATCTAGAAGCTTAGTTTATCCATAGGTTTCATTATTTCCAGGAAAACAGTTCCCAGTTCTTCCTGGTCTCTACAACATGCATAGATGTAGACGTAAGCAAAACCAACTTAATCTCTGTGGCCTGGGTTTCATTTCATTTTCATGCCGTGACCACTGACCAACTTCACTGTCCTTAGCAAGCATATCAGAGCTTTCTAGTTGATGATTATCTGTGTTCCTTAAAATATAGCCATAAATGTTTCTGTCAGCAACAGCCAGGATGGTATGACAACCGAGATAAATA
This sequence comes from Rhinolophus sinicus, assembly GCF_057876585.1. NCBI lineage: Eukaryota > Metazoa > Chordata > Mammalia > Chiroptera > Rhinolophidae > Rhinolophus > Rhinolophus sinicus. The sequence continues at coordinate 48,067,159 of NC_142512.1, forward strand.
TCAAATTGGTCATAGTATTGATTATAAGCAATATCCATCCCAAGACACCAGCAGGTATGGTGCCTGGTGCTACTACATTCTTTGTCCCTTTGTCTTGTCAATCATTACTACCCAAATTATACTATTAAAAAAAAGTACTGTAACAGCGATCTGATAGCAGAGAATAATTTGTGCAAAACTGCCGGGCCCTTTGTCTGCTCTGGCCCAATTTTCCCCTAAGTAAATAATCCTACAATAAATTCTGTCATATTCTATGGAGTTGCCTGCTTCGTCTTTCCATCTGAAGATACTTTCTCATTACGGTGGCCATTACACCTTTGCCCCACCATTGGACATGTCTGCATTATGGTTGAACTGTTTCCCAGCTTTGAAATTCTCATTAAGATTGCTTTCTAGAGAGAGCTTGTGATTACAATTCTCTTGGCCGGAGAACACTGAATTTACCTGACCATTCTCAGCCAAATTGCTTTTTTATTGACCTTCAGCCAATTACTACAGCAGAGAACTGCCAGCTATACTTGGTTGGCTCGCTATGCCATATTTAAAGAGGTAGCTTACAGAGGGAATCTACTATTTATAAACATTCTCTTCTATGCCTCAGAAGAAAGTTGTTAGTTTCAAAATATGAAACACTACCTTTATACAGTAAGAAAGTAAAGAGCTTAGTCAGAGAAAAGCCTTTTTTCTCTACTCAGGAATTCTGGACTTTTCCATGTTAATTCAACAAATCTAATCAGGATTTGAAAATTTTAAAAAGCAAATTCTGGAGTCTTCTCTGCTTCCCGCATCACATCTTCCTTCCCTATTTTTTTAATCTCAAGAAATAGTACCACTTTCCACTTGCACAAGATAAAATATAAGAAATCTCCTTGACTTGCCTTCCCTCCCTGCCCCAACACCCCCTCACACACAACTTTGCCTCAAGATGATACAATTCCCAAGCAGTTGGTTTCAAGACACATAATTCTAAGGCAATGGGGGAGATTTGGAGAATGTTATAGACACTTTTGATTGTCACACCACGCAGGTTCAGCTTGCTACTGGCATCTAGTGGTTGGAGGGCAGTAATGCCCCTGACAATTCTACAACACACAGAACAGCCTCTCTCCCCCCACCCCAACAAGGAAATTATCCAGTGCAGAATGTCAATAGTGCCACTGTTGAGAAATTCATGTCTAGTTTAAGAATAAACCCAGTATCATTAAATTTATTTATTCATAATCACTATAATTTTTCATTCATCTTGTTCTTAGAATAAATTATTCTTACCTTCTATTAGGTTGGTACAAAAGTAACTGCAGTCTTTGCAATTATTTTTAACCTTTTAAACCACAATTACTTTTGCAACAACCTAATACTTCAAATACTGCAAGCATTCACTGAAAAGACACTTTGTATATCTAAATTAGATCATCCTTTCCTAGTATTTTTACAATATGAGGAAGGGTAGACTCATCCAAAAGCATCTTGGGTGAGATTGTGCCCAAAGAGGGATTTTGAAGAGAACACTTGCAAAATATTTCCAAAATTTACAATGAGAATGCCATTTCAAGACAGCAATTTTAATCCGAGATATTAATTTTCTTGCTTTGAAATTGCTGTGAATATAACTCAATAAATATCAAAACAAGGAAAGCATTTATATTAGCAATGACAACAGGAAATTAGGATTGTTTGGCTACACGCTTCAAAGACAGTGTGGTGGAGACAAATTGAGATCGAAGGAAATATCAACTTGTTCCAAGTCAGCACAGATAAATAAATAGGAAGACAATGGGAAGGGGTCACTCTTGCAGAATCCTGATCCAGGCAAGGGCTGGGGCCAGGCAGCTTGGGATAGTTCAAAGGTCTTTGGCAGTTGCATCAGTGTCCTATTCGAGAAATATTAATACTTACTTCAGGTGTTTGTCCCACACCTTTCTTTGCATGATCTACTATATTAGTCAGTGTAGTTGTTAACTACCTCTTTTAGCAACCGCACAATCTCAGTCATCTCAGTAGCTCAACACCACAAAGTGGTTTGTAGTGGTGCAGTTTCGGGTTTTGTTTTAGAGCATGCGCGGGTGTGTGTGTTTTATGTCTCAGTCCTACGCAGTCCAGATGGCTCTTCTAGGCAGTGCATCTCCAAGTGGTGACGCAGGGACTGGAGTTAGTTGCCATCTCAGAGTCCCTTATTTCCCGACTCATAAATGAGAAAAAGAAATCGCACTAAAGATCTAACAGGAGATTGACATTATGGCCCAAGAGTTGCAGACATCATTTTCTATATTCTATAGTCCAGAGCTAGTCATATCATCCCAGATAACTGTAATCAGGCTGGAAAGTGAAATCTTCCAGTCTGTTCACAAGGAGAAAATGGGATGGGTGAGCATTGGCAGGTCTCTCCCTACACAACATACAAAAATTAAGTGGGGCCATTATTACCTCAAGATTCTTTGTAAAGATGTCGTACCAGTTAGAGAGGAGAAACCGCCCCAGCAGTTTTCCAGATGATTCAACAAGAGGGTAACTGCATGTCATCTCCAAGTGCTTTCAGAACAATATAGTCAACGGTAATTAAGAAATTAAAAAAGGAGGGGGAAAGGGGAACAAGAGGTTCAAATTTCTAGTTATAAAATAAGTAAGTCATGGGGATGTAATGCAGAGCATAGAGAATATAGTCAATAATTTTGTAATAATATTGTACTGTGTCAGATAGTTACTATACTTTTATCATGGTGATGACTTCTTTAGATATATGAATGTTGAATAACTATGGTTCACACCTGAAACTAACATAATATTGTATGTTAGTCATATTTTGATTAAGAAAACAATTATATTGTGATAGCTTTGAGGCAGTGTTTATGACACTAATTGCATATAAAATATAACAAAGTAATAAGTTTTGGTGATTTACATAAGGATAGACCCTTGAGTTATACCAAAACACATAAACTTTGGAACACTTTTCAAAATTGGATATAAGACATTTATATTAAAAAATTCACAACTTGGTCATTTGAACTTACTACAATAATTGGCTATATTTAGGCTACTTACCACAATAATTGGCTATATTTTGGCTGTAAAAACAGTTTTTAGCTTCAAATCCTTGTATCATTCTAGTTGATACCATAACAATTAGAAGTTGATTGTATTGTGTTCTTTAGTTTCTCTTCCCAAAAGATAACAAAAACTTCAAGTTGAAGAAATGTTCTTTATACCTTTATTGCAACCTTAACCAATATTTGATAACTTCTTGATGATAGTTTAAATTAGGTGGAATCAGACAGACCCCTGGGATTGAATTCTAGGTCCAGGTGACCTGTAACTTTGGGAAAGTCAACTTCTGTAAATATCTTTATTTATATGCCTGTCTTTGACATTTATTGCTGCACATCAAATTACCATAAACTTAGTGTCTCATGCAACAATAAAAGTAGCAACAACAACAATAAAAAGTCATCTAAATATGAGTATACAAGTAGATTGTGTTGATTTTAAGGTGTCTATAGAGTCACCAGTTGAATAAACAATGACATATAAAGACATGAGAAATTAAGATTTATGAAATTTTAGCTTTGCCTAAGGGTAGACCCTCGCATTATAAGAAAACATATGAAATCACAAATATGTTTCAGACTTGTATATAAGATATACTATATATATTTTCAACTTGATTATTCAAATTCTTACTGCAATTATTTATTTTAACAGGTTTCAAATTTCCTTTATAGTCACAACAGGTGAAACACGGACTCTACAGTCTAAACTCTGAAAAATGACAGAAAAGGAAAATCAGTGAATTAAGAAGAAATAAGACCAAAAAAAAAGTGAATTCCAAAAAGCAAATACTGTGCTGCTGTGTAATCGACTCCCTTTCCCCTAAAATCAGCGTTGTCTTTACACTTTAATCAAAGAAACAAGAAAACATCCACTATTTTGAAGTGCAGAGGAAGAGAATGAAGCAATCTCTATACTGTTCTAAGAAACATAAACAACTCCATAGTAAATGTCTTTTTTTAGCTTACTGCTGTATGAAACATGGGACGTGGTTGCTGGTCACAGGCTGTCCGATCTGGCTTCCTCACTGCTCTCACTGACCTTACTCCTGAGTCCCACTAGAAGTAATATTATTGAGAACAATATGACATGAGTTTCAAAAGCACCTTGTACAGATCTGAAATAAGGTATATTAACGATATCAAATAGTATTTTAAAAAGAGTGACAAGCTTAAAGAGCAACATAGACTAGGTGGGGCTTCAAGGCTCTTCATGCGGGAGCAGCTTCCACTTCACTGAGAGATCAACCTGGTCTTCATCAAAATCTTCCAGCTCCTGCTCCTTGGAGAGATCTAGAAAAACCTGAAATGGAGGAAAATAATTAAGAGAAAGGGCGGCTGTCACACTGCCTCCTGGAGCTGCAAGTGCGTGCAGAGAGCATGCATGTTATTCATTTATATTCCATGGAGGATAGAAAATCACTAAAACGCACCCACCTGCTCCAAGGTGGACTGTGAGAGGCTGTACTCCTCCAGGTCGAAGTTCTGTTTAACTGCACAAGGAAGAATGTGTATTAGGAATTCATATATCTTTTTATTCAGAGAGTTTGACCAAGTCATGTATCAAAAGTACATACAACTGGATCTTAAACATAAAAGGTAAGGTAATAAGCACTTGTGGCCTAAATATGAGGATGCAAATTCACGACCTAGTCCCATAACGGATAGAAATACTCTCCCGCTGGCTTAGAATTTGGGCAGAGGCACAAGACTAGAAAAAACATAAGGGGTTGCAGAGCACCCATGTGGGATAAGCTCAGGGATGGTTCCCTCAGTGCTGGAACATGGCCGTGCACCCCTCTACCTCCGTCCTCACGCTTCTCCCCCCTGCTGTCCATTCCAGAGGCTGATTGAAGGGGCTCCCTCTGTGGGCTCCACCAGTGGCAGCCCAGGGGGAGGGACAGAAGAGAGGGGAGGTCAAGGCCTTTATTCCCTTCACACCCTTCCTGACACCAACTGTGTCCCTTGATTGAAAGTCATTGCTTCTCTCAAGGTGGCAAATTCTACATGACTCTACCCCCAGGTTTCCATCACTGCTTCCTCTCTTAGTTCCTTTGGACCTAAGAACGGTAACACTTCTGCTGGTTTAGCATCGAGGGCTTACACTGTTCCTTGTGCCTTTGTGCCTTATAGTCCCTTTATAAACAAAATTTCCTCGAATTATCCTATTTTGAGTTTACAATGTGTTACCAATCTGGATTATGACTGAGAATCCAAATCTGCAGGTACATAAGAGGGAGAAATCATAAGTGGAAAGGTAAGACTGGGAAGCAAAGTTATCAGATTGCTGTGGTGGGATTGGCCCACAATTTGGGGACACAAGGATGGGTCCTTTTAACTCATGTCTGGAACTGCGTATAGAAAAAAAGGTGTGCATGGTTGACAGTCCTGCACTTTCAAAAGTTTGGAAAAGCAAAGAATATGCATGTTTCTCATGGACTGCCAAGTGGGAGGTATCCTTAGAGGACCTCCTCGAAGGATAAAGAGATTCCAAGAAGGGGCCAGGGACAGCCAGGTGTTTACTGGAGACCAAGAGGAGGAGGCATTGCCCACCCCAGCAGACTGTGGTCAGAGGCTACAGACGGGAGGGGAGAGGGAGTTTTCAAGGAACCCTCAGAAGCACCCGATGAGAGAAAAGACCAGTGCTTGTTCATCTCTTCACAGGAGGCCCTAAAGCCGTAGCACAGCTCTAATGATCAAATCAAGCTCACCTCCCCTCCCCTTACATTCCACCCTGGAGAGGCTTAAAGCATCATTTTATGAGTAGAGGAGGGAATTGGGTAAAAAGAGAGAGAAAACTATCCCACCTTCCTAGCTTCAAGTCTTCACATCTGAAACAAGGAGGGGGCACGTGATGCCCCAGGTTTGCTGGGTTTGCGGGAGTTTGCATTATCTAAAAGTGGTCTGGTGGTCTGGAAGAATGAGTGTATGGAGCTACAAGGAATTGTTGCGAGGCATGCATTTTTGTCGGCCTACCTCATGATTTCAATAAATATCTTGCAGCTGAGAGTGTAGCTATGTCTAACTTAACATTTGGACAACAACAACAAAAATGCTAGCTTACGTTTCAATATTTTGTATTTTGTGTAATCTTCACGGAATGGGGTAGGAAACTGATAAAAAGTTGTTCCCCCCTGCCCAGTAAGAACGTCAGTTTCAGCAAATTAAGCACATCGGAAGGAATTCAAGGAAGGAGGGAGCATTTTTGAAAGCAGAAACATTAGAAGGCTCTTAAGAAAAGGCAGCATTGTATTGCAGGGAGGCAGCCTTTCTGGAACAGCTCCCTCCCTGCTTCTAAATTAGTTATAAAGCCTTTCCTGTTGATCAGAGCCCGCGTGGGAATCCTTCCCATGGGAATGATGCAAAGTTGATCAAAAGGCTAAAATGGTCAGTATGGAAAATAGACCCATAGACCATAGAGTGAAGGTTACCAGCAGAATCAGAAAGTGAAAAGGAAACCTGTCTGGGGAAATCTTAACACATTGCGTACGGATCACGAGAATCTTCACAAGGGATTTAAACCCCGCCGTACGCAACATGTTAAGTCTTAACCTTGTCTCAAGGGGAAGAATCTCTTTAAGAACTAGGGTGCCTGGGGCTTCTAATGACAGACGAGAGGCAAAATATGTACAGACCAAGAAGAGGGGAAAGGCATTCAGCTTTTTATCAGATTTCATACAGTGGTGTGAGAGGCAAAACTTAGTCCATTAGAGATTGGTACAGAGTGCAAAAATCAAAATATTAGCTCAGAATCTAAGCCTAGAGAAGAGTTATGGCTTAGCCCAGTTCTACTGAGAGGAACCTCTTATCATCTAATGCTATCGTCTAACCCCTCAGTGTCTAATGCTACAAAGAGTACAGAGACCAAACCCAATGTGCATCTTTCTGTTTGTATGAATTGGTGGACCTCTAGCCCCAAATGCCATTGGCCTCTTCCCTCGAATGAGAGCCTCATTAGATTAGGACAGGGTCTCTCAACTTTGGCACTGATGACACTTGGGGCCAATCATTCCTTGTTGTGGGAGGAGGCTGACCTGTGCCTTGTAGGATATTTAACATTATCTTTGTCATTGACCTATTATATTAGATACCAGTTGCACCCCCCACCCCCAACTCCACCCCCAGTCATGGCAACCAAAAATATCCCAGATATTGCCAAACCGCCCCTAGTTGAGAACAACTGGATTAAAAGTCTTAATAACTTATTTATGGTATAATACCACAATTTTATGTTCATTATATTGGTTTTACACAAGATCTGAATTCAGCTGTTTCCGAGTCTGATCTCTAAACAGTCGCCCTTACCTATCTCCAGTTTGAAGAATGCCTGTGATAAAGGTTGCACATCCTCCACAGGCAACTTGTAGACCATCAGAGAGGAATACCTGCAGGGAAAAGAGTGAGACTGAACCCCGCGTTTCCAGAACACACCCACCGACAGGCACATGCCTAAAAAGGAGCAACAGTGTCGTCGGTAATTCGTTTACGTGCACACGTCTGTATAGAGTTGGAGACAGCCACAGTGTGAATGCTCTTCGATCCACAAGAAGTCAACTTACTAAAAGCAGAAACATTAGAAGACGTAGGGAGGCTCCATTTCTTTCGAGGGAGGAATGGGAGACAAAGAGGAAGAAACCTGCAGCGCCTATGTCTCAAGAAGAGAAGACGCAGGATTTCTTATCCTTCTTTCCCACTGAGACAAAAATACCATTTAACTCAAAGGAACCAGGTCGACCTGGCTTATTTCACATTATCTAACCTACCTGAGCCTCAAGTGCTGTTACTGAAAATAATAAAAATGCTAAGAGACACCATCTACTGAGCTTTGACTAATGCCTGGTACTGGGTGTGGGCTTTATACTGGTGATCTTGCTTAATTCTTTCGCTGTGCTAATTGAGTTCAAGTTTGTTTTTTCAAAATGTGTCAGAAATCCACAAAAAAGTAAAAAATTGATATTTTGACTATTTTTTTTTGCATTTAATAATAACAATTTGAGCTGCTTTGTATATAAACATTATTTTTACATATAAAAATTTCCTATTGTTATTCATTCTTGAAAAACACAAAAATATAGAGAAATGTACATCTGCTTTCCTAAACTTCCTTTCTGGAAGTTTCCATCCGTAGCCAGCGGATGGAAATATTCATTCGGATATATCCAACTGTTGCGGCAAAATAGTTTAAAGGGGGTAGTTTTACCTGTAGAAAGGACCACTGAGATGAACTAGGTACGTGCACACATTAGTACCTGGCATATCATAGAGGCCCCTGGGAACACTAATTCTCTTATAAGAATCAGCTTCCAAATAAGCACTTTGTTCTCTTATTTCCCTCCTGGGGTGTCCCTTGGATTGGGGCCTTTCTCTAGCAGTTAAAGTACTCATAATCACCATAAAGTTGTTAAAAAATGAGAAGATAAAGTTTTTATTTCTCATCACCATAACAGGAAAACAAAACAAAGACCAAAATAAAACAACACCACCTGTGTTTACCTGTCCTGCCGGGCAGCCTGGGGGAAAAGCCTCAGAATTTCGGTGTGGAGGGGCTCCACTTGGGCCAGGGTCTTCACCTTCATCTCCAAAAGGTAATCCTTGCCAAATTTGCTCTTCAGGTGCTGGATCGAACCGATACACCTGGATGGAGGAGGATGAGGTCAAGCAAGGAAAGGGTTGAAAGCTCCCACTAGTGATTTTTGGCCTCTGGAGGCCAGGGCAGGGCCAGGTAGAGCCTGAGCAGCCCGCCTCTCCTGCTTCTCCCAGGGATAACTGTGTACAGGGAAATGTCCCCTGTTCAGGGCATACTAGGGGTCCAAGCGTGGGCACCCACCTCAGCCTTCCGGACACCATGATGGCCACGCGGTCACACACGGCCTCAGCCTCTGCCATGTAATGGGTGGTCAGGAGGGCACCCCTCTCCGTGTTTCTAAAGGTGGCCTGGATCGCCTGCCTAAAGTTAGGTCAAGGGAACGTTACTAGCGGGAATGCTCAAGATAATACGAAAAAAATGGAAGGAAGTTTCCACTGGCACATAAGAAACAATTAGTGAATTCAAAGTAGACAAAGAAAGGATTTTGGAGGGACAACAGGCATGGAACTAACCAAACAGTGGGTTAGGGTGCATAATTCAGAGCCTAGCTTGGGCTGAATTTAGAGAACGATATTGTTCAGAAAAATGCTGAATTTCAAGAACATTTATGAGAAGGCAGTAAGGAGAAAGATAGAAAATGAGAACTTATTTAAAGGTACCCTGTTTCCCTGAAGACCTAGCCAGACAATCGGCTCTAATGCATCTTTTGGAGCGAAACTTAATATAAGATCTGGTATTATATTATATTATATGACACGGTCTTATATTATAGTAAAGTAAGACTGGGTCTTATATTAATTTTTGCTCCAAGAGATACATTAGAGCTGATTGTTTGGCTAGGTCTTATTTTCGGCGAAACACGGTATGTGAGTAATAACATATATCCTAAAGTACCCAATGACAAATTTCAGAATATTTCTAAAATAATTCAAGAATATGTTTTGGAGTTGAAATTTTTTTCTCCCGTAAGAATTATGTATCAGGTGATGTTGCCGAAAAATGTAAAACTTAACATAGATTTATATGATTAAGTACAAAAACGGGCCATGCATACCCAAAAGATCTAAGATGAAAATGAAATTCTTAGGGTATCAGATTACTGGAATATCTTTCTCTCCTCAATAAAAATTGGCTTCGATATGCTATCAGATTTTTTCCCCCTTCATATTGCTTTTCCTGATAATGCAGCTGTCTTTCACTTTATAAATAAAACTGTTTTGAAAGTCAGTTGTGACAGGATGAATAAATTCACTTTGGGTTGCTCATGGTGTCTCCTCACCACATCTGCTGCTGCCCCTCGGGGTCCATCCCGGTGGACGGCTCGTCCAGCAGCACCACCGACGGGTTTCCGAGGATGCTCAGCGCGAAGCACAGCTGGAACGAGAGGAACAGCACATCTGGCCCCAATCTGTGGGCTGCGCAGAGTAACACCGAGCCCCGCCCCTACCTTTCTCTTGATTCCCTCGGATAAGGCCTTCACCGGACGCCTCTGCTGGTCCTGCAGCTTGAGCGCATCCACCAACCTGAAGGACACATTGAGTCAACCCACATGTCCCCTGCACAAGGTGTGGGAGAATGGGCAAAACAGAAGACTACAGTGGAGAATTCTTTTTAAGAGTATTCAGAGGGATTTTAAAATTGAAGCCATCTAGGACCCTGTATGGCCCTTTCATGGTATGTAAACTCATATTTTCAGTGATTTCTTTCCATATTAAGAATAATCAATGAACTTCTTCTCTCCATGTTTAACGTGATAGAAAGCAGCACTGAATTTGGGGTCGAGATGACCAAGTCTTCTCCCACACACAGGGAGCCATCAGTTAGAATCTCCCTTCCTTAATTCTGTGCGAAGCTGTCACATCCCCTAGCAGAGAATGGGAGTGTCTCCCCCATGTACCGTGTGATGGCTACGGCAGCGTCCGCTTTCCTCAGCCCTTTCACGGCCGCAAACACCTCCAGATGTTCCCTCACCGTCAGGTTGGGCCACAGCGCGTTCTCCTGAGGACAGTACCCCAGGAACTCCAGGGGGTCCCCTTCGCTGCTCCCTTTCAAAATCACCTACACAAAAAATTCAGTCTCACATTCTGTCCAAAATGATGTGTGTGTGTTAGTGAGTATATTTCAATGATGTCCTCCTCTTAGACACATGGTTGCCAAGAGTACAAAAGTAAATAAGGAATCGCTTAGCTCTGGGAAAAGATCACAGAAACTCCATAAATCAAAAGGCAGCTATTCCACATTGTTTTAGCCCTCTATTATAGTTTAGACTTTATTATCAAGTCCATGGCTGAATTTAAGTTTGCTTATTTGGTTGTTCATTGTTTGACTTCATTCATTGATCCAAACATTCAAAGGGACACATACTTATTGAAGATTCTGTTTTCCCAATGGTAAAATGGCTATAACTGTAGAATGTGTTTCACAAGTTTATTGTGAGGATTAAATAAGGCAGTTTTTCTCAATTACGGGTAATCCTCCTCCTGGGGGATATTTGGCAATGCCTGGAGTCATTGTCACAACTGGGGTGCTACTGGGATCTAGTGAGTACAGGCCAGCGACACTGCCATATTGCCTACAATGAACAAAGAGTTTCTCACAATAAAAATGATCTGGAACAAAGTATCACCAGTACCAAGCTTGAGAAATCCTGAACTAAGGTAATAAATGAAAAGCACTAGTCTGGCACATAGGACCCAATAAATACATGATAGCATTTATTACTTTTATGACCCAGATACTTTCTATACAATAATAATAAGAGGAAACGTGCACCAGTGCTTACTATGTGCCAGAATCTAAGCATTCTGTATGTTTTGAATGACTTTATCCTTAGCAAAACCCAATATGACTGAGGTGTTTTATCATCCCCGTTTTGCATATGAGAAAACTAATATGTGCATAGAGTTAGAAACTTGCAGATCATACCACATAAACCTGGGAGGTGAAACTAAGTCTACCTTCAGAATCTAAGCCCTTGACCTCGATGCTACATTGTCTCTGCTCAATACAAAAAAGGAGGGACCTAGTTAACCTGGCCCCATAGAGCTTTCAATCTAGAGAGAGAAACAAAATAAACAAGTAACACATCCATGAAGGAAGTATAGCTCCTGCTTCATACTTTCAAGGAAATAAATGTGCTGACGAATAAAAGGGAGAATACAGTTTAGCTCCTTGTGTAGTCAAGGGTAGGGATTTTGGGAAGTAAATTTCCAGATGATGAGCAGAGGATAACCAAGCACATGAAAAACTAAGAAAGGGCACTCTAGCCACAGGAAAAACAAGCCCAGAGACCCTGTGGTGGAAAGACCACCCAAGACCAATGTGAGCAGGGGGAGTGGTGTGAAAGGTGGTCGATAGAGTCCAGATCTTGCAGGGCCCTTCTGTGGTGAAGGTTTTGAATCAATTCTAATGAAAGGATTATGAGCAAGAGCGTGACGTGACCTCATTTGCCTTTTTTCAGGACTATGCTGGCTGCTCTGTGAGGCAAAGGTGGAAATGGAAAGACAATTTAGAAAACTTCTATAACCATCAACACCACCGTGACCCCCTCTTCATGAATACTCCCTCTGACCTTAAGCTTCTCTCAAATATCAATAGCATTTCCCCTTCACAGTGGTAGTCCTTTGGACCTCTGTCCGTCATTTCCCCAACTCGGCCTGGACATCCCGCCAAATGGTATACACACTGTTCTAGTTTTTTCTCTGGAATATAGACAATGACTAGTTTTTCCTCTAACCTAAAATCTCTATTTTTCTGAATAAATCCTGAATCTTGGCATTCAATTCAACAAGTTCTCAGGATATATAAGTTTACAAAACAAAGATCTCTGACCTCCAGTAAAGCTAATGTTTACCTTTACTTACCAAAATAGTTCCTTTTAATATCTTGATTTTTCATTCAATAAAAGGCATAGCATAGATTACATGTAGCTCTTTCCAGCATCAAATAACAATTCTTGGAATTAAAGCGAGAATGTTTTATTAATCCTCTTCATTCAATGCATAAATCACAGTGATTAATAGGGAAGGATCCATCTATGTATTTTTGAGATTGTCATCAGTATTCAGTGTAAAACGTTTGGTCTGGGAAGCGTTAATGAGCATATTACTGTGTATGGTACTGACCTGCCCTGCGGTTGGTTTTGTGTCCCCTGTTATCATCTTAATCATTGTACTTTTACCAGCTCCATTGTGTCCTAACAGACCGATAACTTCACCTGAAAGAAAAAGGTCTGCTCAGAATTGTGACTGCAAGTAACTACAATAAAAATAAAACCAAATACTGAGGCAGGTTAGTTAGTATGAAATCAGGCAGTTAGACATTCCTTGGTAGACTGAGCAAAAATGAAAGACCTGTACCAGGCAAAAATATCCTCAATCATGCTCTGGGGCAACTGCGTTGTTTCAAAGGTCTCCCCCAGGCTGAGCAGTAGAGCAAGTCTGAGAAATGCTGTATCCATAGAAACCAACATTCCAACATCCCCCTCCCAAGGAGAAATAAAGTCATATAAACAAAGCGTTTTGCCTTAGCTAGTGGGCATCCCAGTTTCGGGTACCCCCTCCTGCTCGGATCTGTAACTCATTGCTTGCTATAATAAACTATCTTCCTGTGCAACTCTCTGCCTCTCCTTGGGCCATATATCCATTCTTCGGCTCCACAAGACTCCGAACCCAGCATACACTAAGGAACATCCTACATCAATACTATTTGAGGACTCACCATATACCCAGCTCTAGTCAAATGTGCTATGCACATTATTTCACTTATTCCTCACACACACACACAAACCTGAGTGTTATTACTGCCTTCCTTTTACAGGTGAGGAAACTAAGGTGTGAAGAAGATAAATAACTTGGCCAAGGTCATGCAGCCAATAAGAGGCTGAGTGGAATTGAAACAAATTTTGATTCCAAAGCCTATTGCATTGTACAGACACTTTCACAACATGTGCAGTTAGGAATGAAGAGTGAGCTACTCTACCCCAGTGAGTTCCCTGCTGTGTAGTATTCCCTACTGTGAAATGAATGCTACTACTTAAAAAGCTCTACCATCCTTCTTAACATAAAGACTGCTTCCTTTCTCGTGGTGGTTGTAGTGGTTGTTCTTTTGTGTTTCTTTTAACAGAACAGACATAACTGTCATCTCACACAAAGAAAAACCCTTTTTCTAACTGAGGCTTTTAAGCAGGATAAATCAGCAATGGCCTGCTAATGAGCTGGCTGCCTTTCATGTTTATCAATGATGGCCCCAGATGTGGAGAATAGCATTCCTTTCAAAAGACCTCATCTTCAGAGGTCAAAGTGGCTCTGCTAACAGAATTACTGTTTCCCACCTTTTTTAACACGGAAAGACACATTTCTTGTGGCCACTTTTTTCTTCCTCTTGGCAAAGCAGTTTTTCTTTTTCTGCAGGTATTCCTTTCGTAGGCAGCTGGCAATGATGACTGGATTCTGGAAAGACAAGTAAATAGCAACAGAGCTTTATTCTTACCTTGAAATGAGTGAGTCCTCCATACTCCCTCCAACCAAAGCTTTCCCTGTGCAAAATCAGTGAGTTGAACCAGCTCTTCCTCTAGAAACTACCATTTTAAAATGAACTCTCCCAATCTATATTATTGCAGCAAAAGGACATTTCCACTGAATCATATGATTTGTGCTTGCCCTTCCTCAGAAAATAGGAATACAGACATTCATGAGATGAGTAAGTCTGTTAAGACACACACACACACACACACACACACACACACACACACACCTCAGATGAACTCCTCTGCATTGCTTTAGTTAATTTATAAAACTCATAAAGTGTTTCTTAGGTTTTGTGATAGTTAGCTTTACTTACCAAAACTGTGACCCTGAAAAGTAAATTAATGTGTGTGTGTGTGTGTGTGTGTGTTCTCTTATCTTTGCTGGCATGGCATATTTACTGAAGTCAAGTAATGAGCTATATGTGTAAGGAAGAAAGAACCTCAAAGTGTTTTTTCAAAAAGTAAGATTAGAAAGTTGTTTGCTTTATCTGACAGACAACGTTATTTGATGAAGAGCATTTTTAGTAGTTCTACCTCATCAGAGTCTGGGACAGTCACGGCATTTGCTGTTTTAGCTCTTTCCATCTGGACGTCTTCATTTTCTCCTTCTGGTTCTTCTGGGTTTGGAAGAACATCATGGTTTCTTGATGAAATTCTAAAATCAAAGCAGGTTTCCGGTTGAAAAACTTGTAGCAGAAATAATGAGCTCTTTGTGTACTGCTATCAACTATTTGAATCAATTGCGTAACCGGGAGCACAGCAACCTCCATTTTTCTGCTCTCCACCCTCTGCCTTGCAAACAGCCATTTCCATCAATGATTTAAATGATGACACTTTTACATCATTCTTGCTTTTTGCCTAAGTTTTATTCTCCTTGTTGGTTGTGAATTCCTTTTTAAATAATAAAATGGAACGCACACTCTGGTCCAGGATTTGGGGGCAGGGTTGTATGAGAAAGGAATCTAGGAACTGTAATGTTGACATAGATATTTTGGAATTCTGAAGGCTTTGTGAGAACAATGGATCAAAATATTTGGAATCAGAGATGTGTCCTGGAAAATCCAAGATATACTATAATCACCTGTTTCTTAAAACTGTCATTTCTTGGAAATTTGTGTC
This sequence comes from Rhinolophus sinicus, assembly GCF_057876585.1. Taxonomy (NCBI): domain Eukaryota; kingdom Metazoa; phylum Chordata; class Mammalia; order Chiroptera; family Rhinolophidae; genus Rhinolophus; species Rhinolophus sinicus. Next base: position 48,082,436 of record NC_142512.1, read on the forward strand.
AGAATCACTTTCCTGACTGCTACCAATATAATTCTTTCCTTCATCGTCCCTACCACTGATTACTAATAATCCTGTCTCTCTGCCGCATGCATCCCAAATTGCTGCTGTCAGATGATTTCCTAGGACATGGCTGTCATCTCGTCACTCTCCTGCTCGACCAGCTACATTAGATGTGAGCTTGATTCATATTTTGTGAGTTAGGCAAGGTTTTCAAAGCACACCTGTCTGTTTCCCATTGTGTAATTTGCAAAATCTTCCCTATTCCAGGACCCTCCAATATCTAGCTTCATTTAAATTTTCCATTAACCTCCCACACAAGCCTTCAAGTTCATTCCAGCTGCCTTCTTGAACCTATAGGAAGGTGGCATTTATTCCAATATTTGTCCGTTTGCTCAGACTCCTCCTCCTCCCCAGATTGGCTGTACTTCCTCAATTGCTTACCTATACTTACCAATATTTTCAAGATACTACCTCTTGTATATAACTTTCTTCTGGTACGTCAGTGAAATTATCATCTGCCTTAATCTTTCAGTGTCTTATGTGTGCTAATGTGCCTTCTCTCACTAGATTGTAGCTCATTGAAGTACCAAAAATTATAATTTTGTATACTACACAGTTCCTTAAAAACAATCCTGTACAGTATTTTTACTCAATTTAATTTAAGCATGTTAAAATGTCTCTAAACAATGAATATTAAAATAAAAACATGAAAATCTATTTGAATTCTCTCAACCTGAACACAGGATCCTTTCTCATTGATTTCTTCCGAAAGTTCATTTCCAGACATCGTAGAACAAAAAGGAAAATGAGAAATTGAAAGTAAGGCTAGGGGGAGAAAAAAATAACCAAAATTAGCATCACCATGAAAACAACAATTTCAGTATTGGAACTGATTTAAGGAATTTGCTCATATGTAAAAATAGATTTGATAACATGTTCACAAGCTTGAAAGACAAGGTATTCAATAATCTATGAAGCTCTCAGAGGGCGTTTCACTGCTCTTCACTAAAACCGTGACAGAAATAGTCACAGTAAGTTGATAACAGTACTGCTCATGCTGTTGAGAGTCTGAGCTGCACATTGTGTAGGATGGTCATTATAAAAATAGTGGTCCAGAATTTGAAGCCTTTGTTGGTGTGTGTGTGTGTGTGTTCAGATGCTTAAAGTGCCAAAGTTAAGATTTGAATTTAATGCAAGCATACAAATGTGTCTCCTCATGCAAGGACATTTAAATACAAATGTCTTCTTACAATTAGCAACGCCAGAAATAAAACATGATGTTCTGAAGCTCCTAAATATTCCACAGCATCAGGAGAAATCTGTAAAATAAGGGAAAGATGTGTTTAGATGACCCTTTACCTACTGCTTAATCACACATTAAGACAAATTCATGCCCATTCAGTGACCTTGCCAGCCTCCTGTGTTATTCTCACTTGTGCATCAGGTAAAAGTCGATTTCTGATGCGCAGTGTGTCTTCCTTTTGTCTAACGTCACTCGGTGACCTATTATTAACTTGTGCTTGGCTATAGGCTCAGATGGGTTTATATTTAACACTGTGAGTTAGTGGGATTCGCCCTGCGAGGAGAACCCTTGGTGGTGCTGGAGGGATCCATCGAAGCCATGGGTAAGATTTGTCTTAAGACAACCCTCTCCCCTAACTTGACATTCCTTTTTCTCTCTTCTTCCTCAGGAGCCCTAGAACCATTACATTGCTCTGTCAATTGCTACATACACTCAAGAAAAACCCTGACAATCCCTCGTGCTGAAGACAAAGCTCTTCACCTAGAGTTTCACACTCATATACTTAAGAGCATGGCTTTCATTCGATATACAATACGTTTTGAAAAATCCCCCAACTCTCTAATGAATGAAGAGTGGAGGGCCAATTTTGTTTCTTGAGCTATATTTCCCAAGATGTTTTATTTTCTGAGCAACTTTAAACTGATATAGTAAATCTCTAACCATCACAGCCATCCAACAACTAAAAAGATGGTGGATTTTCTTTTTGTTTTTTTTATTGGATGATTTTCCAGGATCCTGACATAATTTCAAATGACCTTGTTCTCCTAAGTGCTTCGGTTACCCATTTCCAACAACTGTACCTGATCCAAAATCAACTTCAGGGACCCAAATCTTTTCCGTCGGTCACCACATTACTCTTTTTTTTTCAGTTTCCTTATGCTAGGATCCTTACTCTGTAATTTGAAGTTGGTGAACCTCTAACCCACCAATCCCACCACTTTTTCACTGTCCATAAACCCCCTCATTTCCTTCACTTCTTCCTTCCCTAACTCAGAATCCGTGGTTCATTGTTATAATCCCTCCTTATACACAACCGCTGCTCCCTTCTCCTTTTCTTTGTCAGACTCATTTTGCAAAACACTAACCTTGACTGAACCCCACCCTCCACTTGCCCTGAACTGCATCTGAGAAGCAGACTGTGATAACAAAAACACTCGATTAGCTAATTTTACTTGAAAAGCAGGGCAGGGGTCCGTTAGCACTGCCTGTCAATTCCACTGCCCTATTCTCTGAAAGAGTAGTTTACTTCTCCTCCATCCTCAAAATCCCAATACCTCTCTTCACCTCACTCTCACTTGATAATTTCATCTCTATCCTTAAAAAAAAAAAAGTAAAATCAATCAAAAGAGAATTGTTGCATCTTTTTACCATCAGAGCCACTAAACTCTCTGGCTCTGTATTCATACACTCTGCCACAATCTTGATAAATAAATGGAATGGTCCTATTTCTATGGAAGTTGAACTCTCTGGTTGTGTACTGTATGCCATTTCCCCCCCAGTTCTTCAAGGACGTGTCCTCTTAGGCATACCATCTCTCTTTTTATCAGAAATTTCTCTCATATCAGTATAGTATCTCCCATCTTAAACAAAAATCTCTTTTTCTCATTCATCTACTGTTCCATCTCTCTGATACTCTTTTTAGCAAAACTCCTAGAAATATGCGTTCATACCCACTGTGCTCCTTCCTTACCTCACATTCTCTACTACGTTCACTCTTAATTAGGCTTCGTGTTCACCCTTTCATTGAAATCGATCTTGTTAATATCACCAATGACTTCCATGCAGTTAAATTCAATGGTCTCTTCTCAGTTGTCAACTTTCTAAATCTCTCATTTGATGGTTGAATCATTCCCTCCTTTTTGAAACATTCTTTATTGCCATCTGGCACACATCCTTACATATATAGATACTTTAAGTATTTAAGGAGAGTGTCTGAGAAGAGATTCTGGCACATGACAGTCCCTCATTTTTTCTCCTACTTCACAGGCCCCTTCTCACACTGATTTGCTGACTCTTCCTTTTCCCAATGTTTAAATTTTGGAGTTCAAGGTCAAATCCTTGGCCAATTTTTTATTCTAACTATATTTACTCTGTGGGTTTTATTATCTAGTTCCATCGCTTTAACTATGACTTATATACTAATGAATCTCAAGTATTTAGCTTTAGTCCCAAACTCCACACAACCCTACATACTGAATTTCAGACTCATATATCTAACTAGCTACTTGATATTTCCCATTGTGTTTCTGTGAGGAAACTTAAACCTAACATGTCCAATATTAACAGAAGAAGCACACCTCATCAGCCTCCCAAGAGGTTCATTTCTTCCCAGGAGTGAGGTTTATCGTGAGAACTATAAAATTCTACTACTGTGGAGTTGCCTCTAACCTTCACAAACCAAGGCAGGAAGGACTTCTATGAAGGAGAACATGACTCTTACCTGTGGTAAGTGAACTGACTTTCGGAAGGCAGAGACCTCAGACTTTATACAGCTAAAGACTCTACCTACATTTTGACAATATTCAAGGCTGTCTTCAATGGCCATACCTTTTGTGAGCCCTAGGATAGGAGTGAAATAACTTACCTCAGAAAAAATGAATAGAGAGCCAATCAGTGTGAATGGCGGTATTAATATGGTACAGGACAACAGCTCTAGAAATCCATACTCATTTATATCAGTAGCGACTATCGAGAAGATGGTGATCTAAAATAAATACACAGTACAGCTTCACTAAGGTGTAACAAACTGAATTTTAGGATGTTTTTCAAGAGAGTGGGAATTCATCTTGTAAATATTCTTACTTTCAATTTCTATCTCACTCCGCAAGTCAGTACTGCCACCATTATTATTTTTTTTCTCTGCAGCACTGGATTATGTCACAATTCTGTGTTGGATTGAGTATGAAATTTTTAAAACACAACAGGGTTTCTCAAATTCAATATACATACAACTCAGTGGGAGTTCTTGCTAAATTCAGATTCTGACAATGGCTGTGGCAGTAAGGCTGGGACTTACTTGAGAAATGACACCAAACAGACTTGAGAAATGTTGAGTCTAAAGGGTATGCAAATGGACTGGATGTGAGAAGAAACAAAGAGGTAGCAATCAAAGATAAGTCTAGACTTCTGGTATAAGCAATTATCTGGGTAGATTGTGCTGTAATAATGTGATACGTTAAGAGACCAAGAAGAATAGGATTGAGGAAAGGGTTATATTTTACATATGTGATCATTGAGGCGTTTTTTAAATATTCAAGTGAAATCACAGGTTAACTGTTGATAGAAGTCTCTAACTCAGGTGACAGATTACACTTGAAGCCATGTTTGAGCTCATAGTTTATAAATGGTGTACACCCATACATACAGCATATTTTATACATGTCTACGATTATCTTAAAATAATTAGAATTTCCTAGAGAGCAATATTAATTTACTATTCTTCTTAGTACAAAGATTAAAATATATGGTCTTAAAATTATTTAAAGTGGCTTAACAGTAAAATTATATGCAGTGTATGTATACTTACAATAAAGAAGAAAAATGACCAAATGCCACTATTTTTTTTCCCATTGCGAAAAATGAATGAAATCACATATGTCAAGAAAATAAGAGATAAGACATATCCAATACTGCACAGGATCTGAAATAGAATATTAAGATTGGATAAGGCAAATGCTACCTAGGAAAAATATTCATACTTAAACCTGAACTTTCCAAACTATGCTATAGCAAAAGTCATTTGAAGTTCTTTGGTTTAAGATCAATAATGTTGCAGTGTTCATTAAAATCATCTGATAAAACCATCTCATCATTTCAGCCACTTACCTGAAATAACAGGTTTTGAATTACAAATACAATTTCCTCTGGGTTAAAAATATAATCCATTATTTGCATTACAAGGAGGACCGAGAAGTACAGTGGGACATCCACCAGCGCCTGCCCAAACCAGTAAGCAGAAGGGAAGAGCCCCGAAATTCGTAGCTGGGAGTGAACTTTTTTCTGATTGAAAAAAAAGAAAGAAAGAAAGAAAGAAGTAGAAGAGTCATCAAAAGGTCCTGCGTAGTTGAGGATGAGAAATTGCAAATATGTAGTCACAAAAGCATTTGTGTTCTCCATGTCCCTTTTATACATTATGCTGATTTAGTAAATGAATTTCACTTGCCACACTCCTGCTTCAGTAATAATTAAATATTATAATTAGGGAGGCTGTTGAGCTCATCCAGGAGAGAGGGGACAGTGGCCCTGACTAGGATGTTGTAAGAGAGACAGAGGAATGCGGAAAGATTCCAGATACATTTTGAAAGTATATTGCATGAATTCACCGTTAGCTGGTTATGAAGGTCAAGGAGAAAATGGTAACAATATCATGGGGCAGCCGGTTAAATTTGAATTTTAGATAAACACCAATTTTTTAAAGTATAAGTATGTCCCAGTCAATATTTGGGACATACTTATACTAAAAGAAATGACTCATTATTTATCTGATATCAAAGTTTAACTTGGTATCTGTAATTTTATTAATATTTGCTTAATCTGGCCACTATCGCAGGAAGCGGTTGTAGGTTTTAGTCAAAAGTAAAAGAATAAAAGGTAATCATGATTTACATAGGTGAGTAACAATGGAGTAGGTGGAATTTAGAGAAAAATATTCCTGCTCTGAGGATGTTTATTTTTAGTGAGGAGGAGAGGCAGAAGGATTCTGGTACAGGCTTCTTGAATTTTTATAAAAGCATCAGAAAAATGGAGCTTCAAAGGGACAGTCTTTTTCAATGATAAACCAAAGTGCTGGAGTGAGTTGGTTAGGGCTGCTTGAGTTTAACTTTACCACCAATCAGGAAGTGGAAACCATCACTGAGCGAGGGGATGGCAGCAGGTAAGTGTCTAGAAATAAAACTCTAAGTGATGTACCAGATGAAATTGCCATTCCTGTTACACGATGATATCTCCTAAACTGTCCTTCCTGAGAGGTCTCAGATTTGTTTAAGAAAAATAGCATATTTTTCATATTTGCCAAACTTTTATGAAAATGCTTGACTGTTCACTGTTTCAGGCACATAAATTAGGTGTACGACCTACTTATAAAGTTATGGTCATAAGATGGGGGCGGGTTCTCTGTGTATTAAGAACATGTAAAGAGTGTGTTCACTCTACTTACTTTATAGTCTCCAATGCTGCCCATCGCAATGTAAGGAGTAAAACAAGCTGCCACAGGGATCCAGAAGAAGGCATTACTCATGTACCCATATTCATCAGACATGCGTTCCTGAAATTATGCAGAACATTAGTTGATGGCAATTGAGTACATGGTTCATTGGTATTTTCTTAACTAAATCACTCAGAGAAACACATCAGTCTGACCACCAAAAGTACTTCCCAAGGTTCTGTTCACAACTTCTTATCCACGTTCATTTTCAGTCATGAGCTGTAACAACCTGGACACTTGGAATATGCATCCCGATTTCCTCATGAAGAGGCAAACACCACCGGTTGTATGAATTGACTAAGGTCCCACAGTTCACACCTTGTAAGGGAAGCACAAGACTTCTGCTCTCTGACTTTATGATGACGACATCTAGGCAGATGTTTGAATAGACAAATAGAGTTTGTGAACTGTCAATGGAGGAGCCATTGAGCCACTTTTAGAAATTGGTGCCAGATCAGTTCAGTTCAACATTTCTGAAGAATTGTCCGTCTGGCTCAACATAATGCATACACTTATATTCCAATGCCTTCGGGGGCCTGGTAGATTATAAATTAATGAGTAAGTGGGATGTGAGGAAATAAAAGTGATGGGGCTTGGAGAAAAGTGGTCAGCACAGGCTCCATATGAAGGCACTGAATTTTAAAAATTTCAAAATCCTGTACAAGTTAAAGAGAGCCTTGGGTTTTGCTGGAAGCTTTGATTTGATCTATGGTCAGTTTGATATGATCTATGGCCTTACTATACTGCAAGTCATCTGAGGTCAGGTATCATGAGTTTTGAGATCTCCTTATTGCTCTCTTCTATTTGCCCCTCCTAAAACTCAGTGTCCCCCTGAGCTCTTCCAACACATAAAACTGCCTGAATATAGATACATATGTGGAGGTGAGGCCCTGGAAGGGGAGCAAAGGACACCAAGGACCCCATCACCCCTTTCACATCTTTACCTGTCACCCTTATTGACTTTCCAGATATGGAAGATCTCTGGGGATGGAGGATTCACAATTAGTATCAACAGCCAGCCCCCTTACTCACAAGCTGATTCATAAAGCACAGGTTATGTCCATGTTAGATTATACCCACCCATAGAGTTCTGTAGTGCTCAGCCTGGAGGGACCCACAGAAAGACTCTTGATATCAACTGGGTAGTTTGGTCAGGTGAGAACATGCAAGAGTGGCTGGTTGGGAACACTTCAGGACCCTCTGCTAGATGGTTAAGGTCATTGAGTGGGGTCAGACGCTACAGTGAGCTCTGTGCTTTAGGATCACAGAAAATGGGCTCACAGAAATAGGAGAATACCAGGAGTTGGACGGGGAAATCAGTAGGGGTAATTCAAAGAGAATTTATCTACACATGAACTCAAGGTCAGCTGGGCTGGTGGGTAGCAAACATTTTGTAGTTCATACATCTGGTTAAAGGGAATAACTTAGGTCAGGCTCATTCTTAGAACCACTTTATTTGTGGTTATCCAGATAATTGACTAGTCTCTTCGAATATAATAGCTAATGAAACATATCAGTACCTCTATATGCTGCAGGTTCTTCAGCTAAATAGTAATAGTAATAATAATAATAATAATAATCAAAGCCTTGTTAGAACATTTAAATAGTATATCACATGGTAAATGTTCTAAATATTTGAGGTTAATGTGGGGCCCCACATAAACAGAGAGACAGCTGTTTCTATCCTAGAGATTTCAGAAAGTTAGATGCCTACTGAAATGTGACTTGAGAGGACAATGGTGTGCGGGCTTATGGAGAAGACGGGGCAACCCCCATCACACCCCAAATCTCTATAGCTTTCAAACAGTGTGCAAGAGGTGCTCAACAGTTCCTATAGCTCTTTCTGAAGAAGCACAGAGGTTAAAGCTGGGGCAGAAGTTGCTCAACTGCCTGGATGCTAGCTAGCCACATCAATGAACAACGAAAACTGGGGAAAGCTTGATGGTGGGGACTTCTCTGCAGAAATTCTGCTCTGCAATATTGAGTGTGTCTTCATCTGCAGAAGGGGTTGTGGTCAAAGATAAACATTAACCCCAAAGAATCGCACAGGTCCCTTAGGCTGTGTGTGGTGACCACATACGTAGAAGATACCCGTAATAGATAAAACTAGAGAAAGTAGCACCCCTTCTTTCTACCTTGATCTCACTACCCTTCCTTTCTGATCCCAGCCCCAGCAGCATGTTATTCAGAAGGGAGAGAAAGGGGTGGGTGGGGGGTGTTGCGGAATGAAGTCACGCTCTCCTTTCTACTCCAGGATGTTAGACTATAAAGAAGAATGAAAGAACAAATCACACCACCACTCCCCACCCCTGTCCATGTCTCTTAGGCTACAAGTGTACTCTGTAGTGTTTGAATTGGACAGGAAATTGAAGTTTTTGACAGCACTGGAGTAATTCGTGGCAACAGATTTGACCAGGAAGCTACAGAATCTGCCCAAGATGTCACTACAGAAGGCAAAGGGGGAGTCAACATAGTGAGACGAAAGAGATGACGTGAAGATAGAGACGTGCGCACCCTCCTCCCTATGGAGATGCCGACTCAAAGGGTCTGAGCAGGCCTGGAAAATTAGATTTCAGACAAGAACTGCTTCTCTTTCTAATTCAGCCAGTTTCCTGATCTACTCAAAGCTGAATGTTCTGGAACGGACACTTGAGGCATTCCCAAGAAAAGTAACATAACAGCAATAGCGATAATGAGTGCAATTTACTGAGTGCTTATGGTTTCTACGTGTATGTGTCTTACCGCTCATCTCTACAATAACTTGGCCAACTAAACATGGTGCTCTCACATCGTCTCAGTTACTTCTTAAGAAACCTTTCATCTGTACTTTTTTGGGGATTGGTGAGCCAGGGCCTACAGAGTCAGTTGTTAAGGAGGCCACACCGTCTGGCCTTTAAGATTCTGGCTGATTCAACTAGGGCCCCATTCTTTAGGGCCACAGATGGTGACAGATTTAAGACCAAAAGTCATCATTTATTTTTCCCAATTAATTGTATCTTCTGCTGTTCCATTCACCCTAAGTCATCCAATCAAGGTTATAATGTAATACAATTATTGCTAAATACCGTGTGTATGCATATATGCATGTATATATACCAGGGGTGCCAAAAATATGTATACAATATTTTGGTCAGTGTTGCTCAAGCAATAGTTCGCCATAATCAGAAGTGTCTGGACGCTGATGGGAACCACTTTGAGCACCTCTTGCAATTGTAGAAGTCAAACGTGACATGTATTCATCTATTTTGTTATCGGTATATATTGAGTATGACAATTTTAACGCAGCTTTCCTTTCTTAAAATGTGTGTACATTTTTTTGGCACCTCTGTATAAACACATATACGGTGACTTATATGTATATAAAACGTATTGATTTTATTCCCTATGCTAAAGGAGTAATCTTTAAAAAAATAATAACAATAAAAAAATAAACTTATTCAAAATAAAAGTTCATCAAAAGTAACGGTGTTATTTCAGCATTTCAAATACATTCTTGAAAACTTCTTGTGGCTCAGGAAAACTGAGAAAATATTATACTTACTTCAAAATATGTGCTTCTGTAAGTCTGAATGTGTTCTGAAGAATTAAAAACCCCAAGTAGTCCATTGCTAATGATTTCCATGAGGACAGGAAAGCAATTCAGCCTTTTGGGATTGCATGCTATTGAAAATCTGTGATCCTAAAATAAAACAAACATGCATTCTAAGTCCATAGAGAGCCAGTACAAAATTTTAATGAAAAAATATGGTAGAAAATCATTCAAATTATTGACAATACGATAAGGCTAATGCATTGGATGTGATTAATATCACCATCACTAATATTATTTGATTAAGTCCCAATATCCTGCAAGAAATCCAGTATTTTGGTCTTTACTCACCATAGCATCAGCCATGTGACTATTTATGCCTAAACCCTCACAAAATGAAGCGCCTCACATGATTTTCAGCAGTGACACTATAAAACTCCTTAATGCACCCTCACTTTGAAATGGTAGTAGTCTTTGTTTCAAAATGGGATACATTCATTTTACAACTAATGAATATGTGGACACTTGGAAAGCTGGAGGCAGGTAGCTGTTGTAACAAAAACATAGATTTTCACAAATACTGAGCTTGCAAGAGCAATGTTGCATGGGCAATCTCTTTTCAAATGACATTTTAAATTCATTTTACAATGCAGAGATTCTGCATTTCTAACAAGCTCCCAGGTGATCCAATGATACTGATTCATGAACCACACTTGGAGCTTCAGGAAACTAGGGCTTTTTTTTTTTTTAACATCAGATAGTTGAGCATATATATTTATCTAAAGATTTGACCCTTTTGTGTAAAGTTTAGCAGGTAGGACTTGAGCTTTTCCCTCATAAAAAAAAGCATACAAAAATCTACTGTAAAAACCTAAGAACTAATAATTTTTTTTTGGTAACCAGAGCTGGAGTACATAATAGGCATTAATCAGATTTATGTTTGGAGGATTCATCAAAATGTCATTTGAGTCCTTTGCAAATAAGATTTAAATTAATGATTGGCATAGACTATAATTGCTAGTAAGATTTAAATTCATTATTAATTATAGAGGTGCATGTAATGCAATAAGGAACAAAATCGAACAGTATTTCATTATATGCTGTCATATGGAGGCTGTGGGCAAATAATTGTAGTCCAGCTTCTCCTCTGAAAATGAGAAATATGCCATCTGTTTGTGTCAAATTGACCTTTTACGTCAGTTGACATGTCTTATTCAAATTGCATGTTCATGAGCCATCGTGGGTGAGATGCAGCAGTTGGAGGCGAGCATACCTTGTCATCACCTGACACGGTGATAGCACCATTGTATGACGGCTCGTTTGGACCGTTTCTAGTTCCCAAGGCATCCACGTCCAAAGCTATGTTCTGTTGTCTCAGTGAATGTATAAAGTTTTCAATGCTTGACCCTACCATGAAGTAAAGATCAGAAGAAGGAAAAATGAAGTAAAACAAAAGTCAAGTCATATTAAAAAACAAAAACAAACAAACAAACAAAAAACTAAATGGTGTCACTCAAAGTTTACCATAATGACTGCCTAAGGATTTCCTTCAAAAGGCAGAATTGATGCTACAGTACTAAAATCCATTCTGATACGAGGCTATGACAAGGTTTCTTTACCTAGGAGCTAAACATTTACTTATAATTTCTGTTAATGTAAAAATACTATTTAAAGTTCACATTATAATCCTTGCAGATATGAATCTTCTATTTTCTTGGAAATTTGGCACAGATTTTTTCCCCCAGAGCCCAAGAATGCATAGTACTTAAAAAATGTTATGGGAAGACTGCAAAGATCAGTCAAGGCTTTGCCTTCCTAAATCACTTTTTATTGCTTTGTGCAATAAGCTTTAGGGTTTAAGTAAACTTGCAAAATCTGTTTCTACAACAAACTCCCCAACCCTGAATTTTTCGCTTTTCAATGAGTTTCCTGTTTGGCCTCATATGTGCTTTCTAAAACATACAGAATCTCTTTTTCTTTCATGGGTTATGCTGTCTAGGGACTCTCTCAATGAGAACAACATTTAAAAGTTGCATGTCAGCCCCGTGTTCACCTGTTTTATTGATGACCAGTAAATGGGTCAGAGGAGCGTGAGGCGGTTGTCCCGGTGAGAGGAAGTACATGTTAGGAGACAGTCCCCAAGAAAAACTCTTTTGATATAGCTCATAGAATACATGCTCCAAAAGCTGAGGGCAAAAGCTAATGCCCAAAAGCAATAATCTGCATGGAGGAAAAGGTAAGAGAAAAGAATTCATGTATAGCAACTTTGGTAGGTTTTTACATTTGAGCAGATAATGAATGTTATCATAGGAATAAATTATAAACACTAATCCAAGTATGTGAATCATGCTTTTTCTCCCCTTTTCTTCTTTCTAAAATGAGACGATTCCTATGAAGCTATCCTTGGTCTTTCTGTCTCCCTATATGCTTCCCCACCACCTTAAATATTTCATTGAAGGTTAGAAAATCCACTGATTATGACTCTTAAACCTCTCTGTCCAGTGCACACTACATTGCTCTGTCTCAGTCTTGCATTTCTTCCTTTTTGGGGGACAACTGCAAGCTGGCATATCACCAACGCCCAAACTTACTGCACTCTGAAACTTTTCCCTTTCCTGTTCCAATTTCTGTAAATTACAACATTTTCTCATTCACCTGGGCTCTGAAGCCCAATCATTTTACATTCATTTCTCTCCCATATGTGGCTTTTCCAGATGGTTGAAACTGTCTATCTCCCATTTTATCATTATCATTTGTCTCCGCACCTTTTTCTCTCTTCTACTTTCCTGACCTCTTCCAATATTGTCCTAAGTGACCGTTTTCCTTGTATACAGTGTCTACTATTTCCAAACCATTTGCACTATTGCCCTATTAAGTTTCTTGGAGTTCTGTTCTAATTATATCAATCACCTGTTCAAAATAAAAACTAAAACCTCAATAGTTCCTTATTATCCATAAGGTCCAAACTCTCCAGCTCTATGTAACATATTATCAAAATTACTTTTACTTCTTTTGTACATTCGATATTGCAATTAACTCCCATTAATAACAGTCTCCAAACCCCCTGTGTATCTCCATGCTCAGAACCACCCCCTCTGTCTGAATTTACGTCCTTCTCTCTTTCCTTAGCTAAATCTTCCATTTTCCTACACCAGATTCAAATTCTCCTTCATGTAAAATCCCTTTTTGATGCCCCTATTTGGAGATAATCTCGCTCGTACTGAATGTTAGAGTTGACAGTGTTGTCTAATTTTGTACTGTGTTCTTTTAGTGTACTTCTAATCACTCTCAACAGCCGAATCTCATGTCTGATTTATTTTGATAACCGTTACAGATACTAACAGCGTTATGCAGAGGTGTTCACAAATATTTTTGAATGAATGAGTGTCCTGAGTGGAGAGCGGGGCTTATGCAAGGAGGTGTGACTCATCGAAGAGCCTGAAGCTCTAGAGTTCTATGTAGCGTGAACCACACAGTAGGTTGCAGATAGTGTGACGAAGCCTTGGCTAAGATACAGCCTGGCACAGAGGCGAGTCTTTGGGACGAGACCTAATTGCTAATTTCCATGCTTCTGAGAAATTCGTTCAACCCTTTGATAAGATTTCTATGTGAAATTAAAAAAAACACACACACAGATTTTATCGTGTTTAATTACATACCCACCTAAGCAATGAAACATTGGCTTCTGGGTTAAAAACGCCATCTACAGTGGCTGGAATTTACTTTATCTCAAGTTGTATTTTTTTTTTCTCTTGTCTTGAATTTATTTTGAATGCATTGACCAAGTATATCTGAAACACTCATGTACTCACATGGTCATCAGAGTTTTTTTTTCATTCTTTAACTTGAGGAAGCGAACTTTCGCTATTGCACAGGTCTGTTGCCTCCAGAGAGCCATGCCACTGACTGCTTTCTTTGTTTCTTTAAAGGAGGACAAAACTTCTTGCAGCTCAACAAGGCCTTCTGTGCCTTTTGTTCTATCATTTTGTAATTGTCCCCAAATTCCGATATCTATAAACATAAAATCAGTAATTTATAAAGTGCCATTTTAGATGTACATTATTTAGCCGTTCCTATGATTATCTTTCCACCAAACAGTGTCAGAATGGAGTCTTGGACAAAGATACAAGTAATCTAATTCATGGCTTTACTTGAGCAACTATTGAAGAAATTGGAATAAAAAAAAAGATATACTACAAGGAAAAAAAAAAGATATAATAAAAGAAAATGTTTGTGGTGAACACACAATGTGATATATAGATGATGTATTATAGAAATGTACACTTGAAACCTATATAATTTTACCAACCATTGTCACTCTAATAAATTTGATTTTAAAAATCTTGTATTTTCTGGGGGAAAAAAAGTTCTGTGTTTTTGGATGGATCTTGAGAGAGTAATGCTGAGCGAAACAAGTCAGACAGAAAAAGCAGAGAACCATGTGATTTCACTGATATGTGGTATATAAACCAAAAACAACAAAAGAACAAGACAAACAAATGAGAAACAGAAACTCATAGACACGGACGATAATTTAGTGGTTGCCAGAGGGTAAGGGGGGTGGGGGGGGAGGTGAGGGTAAGGGGGATCGAATATATGGTGATGGAAGAACTGACTCTGGGTGATGAACATACAATGGGATTTATAGATGATGTAATACAGAATTGTACACCTGAAATATATGTAATTTTACTAACAATTGTCACCCCAATAAATTTAATTAAAAAAAAAAAAAAAAAAGTTCTGTGTTTGCAGGTTAAAGGATTTAATTCGTTCTAGGGAAATCAATAAAAAGAAACCCATATAATGCCTAGAAAAATCTATTTGTTGTAAGAGATAAACTATCTTAGTATTTCTGACCCAAGTGGAAGAGTTAATACATATAGAACCCTCCTCCTGCCCCCCTCTAAAAATATGAAATTGGTAGAGACAGTATTTGTTTAATATTGCTGTGGTTGAAAACAAGATAAAAGTTATTTTTTTGGAAGAGGAACCTAGAGAAACTGATCAATCTAGACTTTCAGAAAGTTATGTGTATACATTAAAAGTTAAGTGTAACCACTAAGAAAAGATATCAAGTACATAATTTCCAAACTGGATAAAAGAAGGGTTAAACAAAACTGATCCAAAAATAATAAAAAAAAACAGGAAATTTTTAAAAAGCAAATGAAAAAGCACAGTAAAGAGTAAACACAGTAGGATGATAGTAACCAGAAACAAGGAAATAGAGTAATTAGAGAGAAAAGGCAGAACACTTTCCAAGGAATGACAATTAAACTAACAGAAAATCTTGCAACCGCAATGATGGAATCCTGAAGACATTGGAATAATATCCCCAATATACTACAAGACAAGTAACTGTCAATCTACAATTCTAAATTCATTTCCTCAATAGCTCTTATATTCAAGGAATATTATATTACATATTTGTTATCTACTCCATGAGGACCTAGTCTTATACACGGCTATATTCCACATGCTTAGTAAAATGCATGGTACAAAATAAGGAATCCAAGACAGGAGACCAGCATTGAGAGACAAGGGAAGGAAACAGAAATACATTTCTATCTGCTCTACATTTCCCCCAAACCAGGCTAAATCATTACACTTCAAAAGCATATGATTTTATCATTCAAAGTATATTTTCAACATAAAATATTGCACAGAAAGATAAAATTCAAATTTCTTTTTCTGTTTTACCTGATTCATCAATAGCTGACTTTCCTTCTAATTTCAAGAACACCTCATTCAAAGTTGTCATGGAAACACCATAATTCTCAATGCCCTGGTTAGAGCATCTATCAAGATCCCTGTAAAGATCTAAAAGTAGACACAAAAATGCACCAAAAGAATATAATTTGTAATGAAACTGACAACAACATTATTCTCTGAAAATAGAAAACGTCTGTGATAGACCAAATACATTCATCAGAAACAAAGTTATGATATAGACATTCCTTTATTTGTCAAATAAGCTATGCAGTGTGTTAGTTTCCATGTCCTGTTGAGTATAAAGTTTTTAACATTTATTTTTTCATTCTTAGAAAACTACATATGTAAGGAATTTTGAAATAAATCATTACATTTTATTTAATATGTTTTAAAATTTTAATTGTCAGATTATGGGGAGTGTTATGGATGGACTGAATGTTCGTGTCAACCCAGAATTTATATGTTGAAATCTACCCCTAATGTGATGGTATTAGGAGGTGGGGTCTCTGAGAGGTAATTAGGATTAGATGAGGTCCTGAGGATAGAGCCTTCATAAATGGAATGAACGCTTTTCTAAGAGTCACAAGAAAGCTTGTTTTCTCTCTCTTTTCTCTGCCATGTGAGGATAGAAGGAGAAGTCAGCAGTCTATAGCCCCGAAAAGATCTCTCACCAAAGCTCAGTCGTGACCATGGCCTCCAGAACTGTGAGAAAAAGGTGTTTGTAAGCCACCCACTATATGCTATCTGTGATAGCAGCCCATACTGACTAAGATAGGAAATGTTTCATTCTAAATCCCCATTATTTAAGAAATATTTTCCAGAAAATAGAGATTTATGCTTTCATGTTAGGCATAATTGTTAGAATTGTTAGGCAATATAATAACAAATGCAAAAGAACTAATGTTACTGTAAATCATTCTGTCTACAATCTGTTACCTGGAAATTTGTTTGTCCTTTCCAAAGGCAAAGTATATACAAGCTTTTCTTCACTATGTGCTGTTAATTTGGCATCGGGGATGTGCTGTTTAACAAGCGATGTTATATTGTCTGGATCGCACATTTCATTCAGATGCAGACTAACATTTAAAAAGAGTAAATTACAGTTATTTTTCTCTAACACTGTCTCTACAAACAATTACAGTGTATGCTTGTCACTTCATTAATATTTATAAGACAAAACATATATAATCTCCTTCAAGAAGCAAGAGATAAAAACATTAATATAGTCCAAACTGTAATCTATAAAACCTGGCAGAGCAACTAGTGGAAGGGATATTAGCAACAGATAAGGTGACTCAAGGATTGTTATTTGGAGAAAAGAGATTTTTCAGCTAGATCTTGGCTGGGGTGAGGTGGAGAGGAATGTCCAATTTTGTCTCCATCTGTTCAATCACTCAACTTTGAATCCTCCCTTTGCAGGAAAGCATGAGTTCTACAGGCACCAGCATGTGAACATGGTAAAAACAAAAATGGAGCTAATGTGGTACAGTCATTAAGATCATGGTTCTACTGACCTACAGACCCATGTTCCAGAATGCAGGTTTAATGTCTCTGAGCATCAGTTTTCTCATCTGAGAGACTAAACAATATTAGCCTCTCAAAGAATTTCAAAATACAGAATAAAATATGTATGAGATAGCACAGGGCCTTGCACTAAGTAAACCCTCCACATGTTAACTAATTTCATCTTTTTTTTTTTTTTGGTCCAAAATTTATTCAAGTCAAAGCAGATCTGCCTTCCTATGAGAACAATATAAAGTTTTTCATCAAATCATTGGATTTTAGAAAGCCCATTATTAGTCACATGCATTGAAATTTACAGAGGCTGCAGAATGATGAAGGCATCGCATTACAATAACGGACTTTGATGACACAAACTTAAAAAATCAATTTTAGAAAAAGCTATTCTGTGTTTACAAGACCTTGTGTGAAGCACTCTCCAGGATACCAAAGAAGAAGAATACAGAACCTTCCCTAAATAACCTTGTAACAAAATATAATGTAAACATATATAATATGGTATAATATAATGCAAACATAATATAAAGCAGCATATTACAGAATAAGTGAAGGAGAGCAACGTTGAGTTTAAAGCAATTAAGCACGTTGCACATTGTCAGCTAGTCATTTGTTCAATATTTTTAGTCTTAAATGCAAATAGGTATGATTACTACTATTTTATCAATGAAGTTACTGAGGATCAAGGAAGTTAATTAAGTTGCTTAAGGCAACAATTCAAACTAGTGCTTTCAGGGTTCCAGAAGAGTGGAGGCTTTTTAAGGAGAAAACATTCAGGAAAGGCCTTCAAGAGTGGACACGATCTGAACATGGCTGAAATGGGCGGGAGGAGGATGTGTCAAGGAAATGTTCTGCCTCAAGCAGAGACAAGACAGGAAGCCATGGAACACACAAGAGAACAGGGAGTGGTTTCTTTCAGGTACTGATCCAATCACGTTGTGCCAAGCAATCATGGTGGAATTGAGCAGGTTAAACCCTTGGAGTAAATAATGGGGGGATTCATTGAACCACTGGAGATAAAGTGACTTGAATGATTTTTAAGGAATATTAATAGTTGAGTGGGAAATACCGGGAGCGATTCATGTTTCACCTGTCATCTTGGTCCAAAGATGCTACCACTTGTAAATGATGTGAGATTGGGCAGGTTATTACAATTCTCTGACCTGTCAAAGGAGGATAATACTACCATCTTCTTAGAGTTATTTGGACGACTAAATATGATTACATGAGTATTCCACATGTCAGTATCGTAGCAAGTACCTAAAACATAGCCAGCACTTACTAAGAGATAGACATTACTTAACAATGATAATAACTATGATCTGAAAGAGAAGGGGACAGAAAAGAATGAAGAGGAAAATGAATTCAGGGAGAACTGAGAAGAGGTGATTGAGATTGTCAAGATAAACCAAAATAAACATCTTAATTATGATAAGAGAGAGGGCTGAAATATCAATAAATTTCTCTCCGTAAACAAGGTGTTGTGAAAATATTTTCCAGAAATTCTATTTAAACATAGTTTCATCATCCTTACATTCTTAATGTCTACAATCCCACATATCCTTCATTCTAGCTAAGAGAGAGCAGTTGTGGTGCAGTTCTAACACAGCTCTCTTGAAATAAACTTACTAATTGTAAAGCCTCCTTTAACATACTAATACTGATATCACGTGTCCTCAACATTTCCCACAGGTTCTAACATGTCTCCAACAATAAGGGTCATACCTCAAGTGGTAGCCAATGCCCCATTTCTTCTTCAGGAAGAGAGAAGAGCCTGCACATTTCAGCTTCCCATTAGATATAAACACCTTCCGATCTAAGTAGAAAAAAACCAAAACACAAATTGTATTAAGAACTTATTTTTTTCACTCTTTCTAAAAGAACGAACCCGTTAATAAGTAATGTACTTTAAGAGCATGGCCCCCTAAAAGAGATGCATTCGAAGTCAGATCAAAGGTAAGTCACTTTCTTTGGCATCCAATAACTACAATATTTGTAAGTTTATTTTCTAGTATATTTAGAAAAATTACCATACATTGAAAGGGTCTATTTCAGGCTAACTGACACTCACCTTGAACAAAACACAATGTATCTTTAAGAGTATGCTATGTATTTTATAACCAATGAGCTGCTTTGCAATAGGATCAGAACATTTCCGTGGGACAATGCACTCAGGGATGTAGGCACTTAAATGGGTGAGAGAAAGTTTCTCCTGCTTGGCTCGTGGCAGTCACACACAAGGCAGCTGTGTTGGAAGCATGTATACATACTCCACACATGTCCTTATTTTCCCCCTAAGATACATGAAAGAAGGCCAAGAATCACCAGCCAGGATGTCAGCCTCATCCATGAACTGGGTACTGAAGAGAATCACTCTGTCTGATTTCCTCTCTTTCAGAAGGTTCCACACACGATGCCTTGAAAGAGGGTCTGATCCAGCAGTTGGTTCGTCCAGTAGCAAGATCTGCACAGTAGGAAAGCACAGAAAATCATTTTCCCCTTTCAGGAAAGATTTTTTTTTTTTTAAAGCAATGTACTCGTACTTGCAGAAGTATCTGGAGAAGTAGCCTAGTACTTAATTTCTCAGGGTAACTGTTCTCTTACATTTATCACTTGCAAATTAAGTCTGATCTGATTTCACAGTCCTCAATCTGCTTTCACCAGTAAGTGTAGTTCCGTTTACCTGAGGATCTCCTAAAATGGCAATCCCAAAAGTGAGTTTCCTTTTTTGTCCACCGCTTAAATTCTGAGCAAGGATGTCTTGAATAGTTTCCATCTCCAAGTCCCGTAAAACTCTTCGTACCTAACCAAATAAAAGATATTTAGTCCCAAACCCAGAATGCTTATTCTAAAAACACTGTCATTTTGTTGTTAATTACAAAGGGCCTTTTTGCCCTTTAGATGAAAAATCGTGCAGAAATAATGCAAATGCATTTAGAACTTTCTAGATAAACAATTGCATTTTCATAGTTGTATGTTATCTAACATGTCCGCCTACCTCTGGCTCCACTTCCTGTGGCTGAATCCCTTTTATTTTAGCAAACAGTCTGAGGTTTTCTCTCACAGTGAGGAAGCCAAACTGAACATTGGATTGTGGACAAACTCCGGTAAGCTTGCTGACGGTTTCCAAGTTAGTCATTTCCGAAAGTGAGTGGTTATAGATGGTGACCGAACCTAAAAGTAAGAGGTAGAAAGTCAGCATCAGGATAATGTTCCGTGCTTTATTTAAGATTAAAAAATTAAAAAAAGAGATATTTTAAAATGAATAACAATGTGTGTTAATCACTAGAGTCCTTTAAAGATATTGTACCTATAAGGAATACACTATTGACTAATTAATGATTTAACATTCACAACCCATCTGAACCAGTTGGAATACCAATTAATAAGCATAAAGCTACTTATTATGAAATATTTAAACCACAAAGGTTTTCTAAATAAACAGAACATTTATGTATAAAAGAATGACTTGAAGGAACGTTTAAAACTTAAATAGCCAAGTGTGATTAGTAGTTAGTGAAACTGCTAACTATTGAAATTAACTAATTAACTAATGCAATGCACAGTTACTTCATTTGCCCATGTTCAGGCCACTAGATAATTGTCTTCTCACCTGATGTTGGGACCGACAGTCCATTGAGCATGTTTAACAGGGTCGTTTTCCCAGCTCCACTGTGACCAAGGAGGGCAGTGATCTGGCCTTCGTATATGTCACATACCAGGCCTGGTATTATTTAAAAAACAAACAAACAAACAAAAAAACTACACTCAGAGACCACGTAGGTGCTTTACATTCTCTGAAATTTATATAAGTACTTATAGCATGGGTATATTTGGCCAGCCATATTGAAAATAAAATCCATCCCAAAGTTCTTTCCTTTAAAATACATTTTCTATGATACATATTTTACAGATGTAGCATTACCATGATACGTATATTGTTATGTGATTAACAATTTTTTTGGATCAAAACAGTTTTGTTATTAAAGATGGGCTGACTACAAGAAAGAAAACTGATTAGAGAATGTGATGAGCTGAAAATAAATTATCATGATGCTATCCCACATCTTTCAAACCCATAAGATATCAGTGGTGCAGCCGACTTTCTAAAATTGTTATGCAGTTTTTCATTTGCTTGGAAGGAAACATAACATGTTCCAATAAAGGAGAGTCATGCTACCTGGAATATATGCTCTGAATCTCTACCAAGACAGTATAACAGTGAGACACAGTCCCTAAATCAAACAGCCAAGTTAAATGTGATATTTTATTACCTTTCAACGCTTCTACTTTTTCATGCTTTCCTTTTTTATATTCCTTTTTAAGATTTTTTATTCTGAAAAAAAAAGAGAAAAATGTATTGCCCGATAGATCTCTGGTCTCTAACCGGTTTTCCATTTCCACCTCCCCTTAATTTATTGATTACCTACCTGATGGCTTCTTTCCCATGGAATTCTGGAGACACTGGTTCAAAAGAGTCATTAAAGGAAGAATCTAAATCTATTTCGTTCTCAAGGGCCACATGGTCAGCCCTTTGGTGTTGAAACCAAAAGGAGGATTTCAGGAAAAACCAGGGAGAACGTTGACGTCCATATTCAGCTACATGACCAGGAGGCAATTAAATATTGGGTCAGTCACTGCTTTAAGGGTAACAGTCACCACAGCACTAGCATTCTTCATCTAGTTCTGACACAAGCACTAACAACAGAATTAAACCTTATTCTCTTACAAGTGTCTCTTTTTAAAAAGAAACAATCTAAAGCATTATGGTAGAATAAGATCTTAGAAACTTATTGTGTAAACAGTCAATACTACCATTAGACTTATGCTAGAAATTTTTGGGGAAAAAATGCTCACTAAATTATATTCAATACATTGTAGACAGTTACTTCCAAGAAAAACAATGGATGAAATTGTGCTGAGTCACAATTATGTTATTACTTACTGGGCAAAACTTTGTCAAAATATAGCGTCAATACCAAATAGAGGAGAGTATCAAAAACCAACATGAAAAGAGTAGCTATTATTAGGTTTGGGTTGTTTGAAGAATCCAAATGGATGTTAGTATTCACGTCATAGTCCAAATGTAGAAGCTGAATGAAAAAAAGATACGTACATTGAATTTTAAAAGGACAAATAGAGCATCGAGAATTATGTTGTTTTATTTCTGCTAGACACTGGGATTAAAACGATAAGCCATAATTCCTGTCTTTATAGAGCTCTAACCTACTGGACGATATAACAGATGAAACCATCTAACTACAAAGCAGTTTGGGAAGTTAACAGAGGTAGGTATTAAGGGCTTAGAGACCCACAGACAGATGCAGGCTAGTCCCATAGGCAGAAGTAAAAACTCAAGGAAGGTGATATTTAAGCTGGGCTACCATTAGGATTGCATTGGGTTTAGGATGTGGAAAAAGGATGACATTCTAAACAGGGGGTGGGATTTGAAAGTAAAAACATGGAGAGGTTAAAGTACTTCAGAAGTTGGACAGAAGACAGCAGAATAATTACTTAGCATAGTAAGATAAAATGAGTTTATATGTAACATACCCTTTTATTTAGCATTTATAGTTATGATGTCATAATTAGAAGTACATTTTCTGAGAGGAGGTTCAGTTTCATTACAATCGGTTAATCAAAAAATGAAAATTTATCTCTATAGAATTCCTGGTTTTGAAATACTTGTGATAATATTAAAGGCCATGTTTCCTGAGCGTTAAATTAGGTAAGTCTTCACTGGTATGGCCCATTAAAAGTAAAAGCTGAACCACATCAGTAATGGAGTATCAGTCTGTAGTTAGTGATTTAAAGGAAAATTATGCTGAGAGAGAAAAATACATATGTCTCCTATCCCTTCATCATGTACCTTGACAAAGGAGGATAGAAATTGTAATGCCTAGCACATGTAGCATGAATTATTCAGAGGAAAGCTGTTTTAAAGGCTTTGTAAAAAAATGAAATAGTTACATTAACTCTTACCTGGGCCATTCCAGCAGTGAAAGCAAAAGGGCTAAGAAGACACAAGGTCCATTCCAAAAAGGCTGGAAGATGTCTGTACAATGCAGTGAATCCCAGACTCCCCCAAAACACAGTGAGGAGAAAGACGACCAAGCCAGTAAGGAAAGTTTTCTTGACCAGCATACTTATCAGAAAAGCTAAAGTTATCTGAGAGAAGAGAAAAACTTCACGTAGTATATAATTCTCTGAGAATCATCAGTAGCATAAAAACAACTTCACAGTACAAAGTATAGTATTTCATCTACTGTGTTTCCCTGAAAATAAGACCTAGCCGGACAATCAGCTCTAATGCATCTTTTGGAGAAAAAATTACTATAAGACCAGGTATAATATAATATAATATAATATAATATAATATATAATATAATAATAATATAATACCAGGCCTTATATTAATTATTGCTCCAAAAGACGTATTTAGAGCTGATTGTCTGGCTAGGTCTTATTTTTGGGGAAACGGTGTATTTAACCCCACCCCTAGATACTGCCTCATGCAACTACTCAAATACTATAAATAGAACAGAACAGGTGTGATCAGAATCAGTGATAAATGACTGGTAGGTTTCTCTGATAAAGAGTGGGGAGTGAGAGAGAGACAGAAAGAGAGAGAGAGAGAGAGAGAGAGAGAGAGAGAGAGAGAGAGAGATATTAAATTCACCAACTCACCAAAGACAGGCCATAGAGGAGAAAGAGGGTGAAGACCACCACAAAGCCAGTTAGGACGACAATGTGGGTGTGTTTTACAATAAGAGCCATCAGAGTAGCCACAATAAAGATGAAGCCAGCATACATCAAACCCCAGGAGAGCCTGGCATAGAGACAAAGCATCAGTTCAGAGTGCTGTTCCTTCATCACTTCATTCATGTATTTATTCAGCAAATAACCTGTGAAGTTTATCACATATCAAGAGTAAAGGGAATACAACAGCTAATAAATCCAAACACTTCTCTGGCCCTCAAGTTCTATGGGGCGGGAGGTGGTAGGCAATAAACAAGTTAACAGGTGAAATAGGGAGCTAACTGCAAAATAAGAAACAGGGTAATAAGATGAAAGTAATTGGGAGAGGTTTGCGGGAAGACATTTATGAGTATTTGTCAGTTCTAGATTTCTTGCAGTAATTGCATAAATACCATGGACAAAAAGTAGATAACAAAGCAGGGATCAGCAAACTTTTTCTCTGAAGACTGAGATAGTAAATATTTTAGGCTTTTCAGACCATTCGGTCTCTGTTGCAACCCCTCAAAGTTATCTTTGTAGCACAAAAGTAGTCACAGACAACATGCAAATGATGAGGCTGGGTGGGTCCCGATAACAATTTATTTGTTGACACTGAAATTTGAATTTTATATAAATTTTTGTGTGCTGTAAAACATTATTGTTTCTTTGATTTTTTCAAGCATTTAAAAATGTACAAGCCCTTCCTAGTTTGCAGATTGTAAAAAAAAGGGGGCAGGGGTTATAGTTTGCCAACCTCTGCTATAGATGAGATACAGAAACAGAAATACACATAGGCTTAGGACA
Source organism: Rhinolophus sinicus (assembly GCF_057876585.1). Classification (NCBI taxonomy): domain Eukaryota; kingdom Metazoa; phylum Chordata; class Mammalia; order Chiroptera; family Rhinolophidae; genus Rhinolophus; species Rhinolophus sinicus. The sequence goes on from NC_142512.1 coordinate 48,107,243, forward strand.
TAGATAGATACAGACATATAGATGGATATGAACACAAGTTATTGCTTGCTATCAGCACCAAAGAAACAGGAAGGAAGTTCTTTGTAGGGGAAAGAATAAGCTAGCCAATCAAATAAATCTAGGTTCAAGTTTTCTATGCTAAATTGTACCTATAGGATCCTAAAAGGTAGTTACTTAATCTC